>NC_141543.1:18714500-19024000 GCF_021556685.1 Rattus norvegicus
CTCGCGGGGGAGCGGCGGCGCCAGCAGGGTGAAGGGTGAGGGTCGCGCGGGCAGTGGCGGCAGCGGCTGCGGGGGAGGCTCGGCGAGCAGCGGGGGCCGACCGCGAGCACCCACCGGTCCCGGGATAGCGGCGACCGCGGCCTCGGGCAGCGGCGGCAGAGGCAAGTGAGCGGGCGGCGGCGCGGGCGCAGGCAGACGCGGCAGATCCTGAAGGGCGAGCGCGGCTGGGGGAGGCGCGGGCGCGCAGACCTCGGGCGGCAGCTCGGGCAGAGCCAGGTGGACCCCGGGGCCCCAGGGCGCCAGCAGCTCCGGGCGCAGCGGGAGTGCAGGCAGCGGGGGCAACTCAGCTAGAGCGAGCACCGAGGGTGGCGGCGGTCCCGAGCTCAAGCCCGGCGGTAACCCGGGCAGCGGCGGGTGCGGCAGGGACTCCGCGGGCGGCGAGGTGGGCGGCAGGGACGCGCGAGACCGGCTCAGGCGAGAGTGCAAGCGGCCGCGGTCGCGCCGCGGGTGCGAGCGGGAGCGGGACCACCGCGCCGCCAGCTTGGCCGCCGCTGCTACTCCAGGACCCAGTGCACGCTGCCCGCCGCAGCCTATGAGCATGGGCTACGAGTCCGCTAGGTCCGCCCGGCCTATTGGAGTCGCCTGCAACGCATGCCAACCAAACACAAGCTGGTGCGCTTGCTGCCTCGGCACCCCAACCAATCACCGTGTCCCGCCATGCTCCCGCTGGTGCATACGCGCCCTGGGCGCCCTCTCCTGGTCCGACGGTGCTCTGAGAGGCTGCAATCTCCAGGCCGTGTGGCACCGGTATTGAATGAGTCGCCGCTCCGCAATTGTTGCTGTTTGTACATGGTGACTCTGAAATGATGCATATTTTCATCCCGTTTTCTGTTTTGAGAAAAGGTGCCCCAGGCTGGTATCAATAAGAAGCTCAGGATGCTGTTGCACTCGAGGTCCTCCTTCTTCCTCTTCTTGGGTCTGGGATTACAGACCACCAAGTGGGTAAAGTTACTTACCTCCAAGCCTAAGACTGAGTTCAATCCGGAGATCCACATAGTGGAAGGAGAGAACCAATTCCTATTAGTTGTCAGAAACTAGAGCGAGCGCGGAGGGTGGCGGCGGTCCCGAGCTCAAGCCCGGCGGTGTCCCCAAACCCGTGTCAGGAACACAGGTACACATACACTAAAAAATAAGCAAAATGTAAATAAAAGCACTCAGATGCAGTGTTTTGGGTTGAGTGTGCAGCTCTGCTGATGAAGTACTTCCGTAGGTGTATGAGGCTCTGAGTCCAGAACTCAGCCCACGCAAAGCAGGTATAATGTCTGTAATGCCAGAACTCAGGAGAGATGGAGGTGGGAAGATCAGAAGAAGCTCAAGGTTGACCTCAACCACATAGCCAAATTCAAGGTTAGTCTTAGCTAGGTGAGATCCTGAGAAGGGAGTGGGGGAGATTGGTGGCCATATGCAGTATATACGTTAAAGTTCCCAATAATTCTGAATGGCAAATGGGTGGGATTCTGGTAGAGAAAGAAAATAATAAGTAAATAAAACTCAAGCCTGTCATTCTAGCACTTGGGGGTGGACACAGGAGGATCAGGAGACCCAAGACTGGCCTCAGCTATACAGCTAGTTTGAGTCTGCCTTGAACTGCCCAAGAATCTACCTCAAAAATGAAATGAAACAACAAAAGAAGGAGCAGAAAGGAGAAAGGGGACGATCTCTGCAAAGTCTGAACTGGAGGGCAGTGGTTAGACGGTTCCGTGGTTAAGAGCACTTGTTGATCCTGCAGAGGACACAGCGTTCGATTCCCAACACCCACTGGGTGTCTCCATGTCTCATCTGTAACTTCAGTTCTAGGGGGTCGAGTGCCCTCTTCCAGCCTCCCAGAGCTGTAGAAGGAAAATCATCCGAAATGGTGAGAAGGAATGTGTCCCTGGGAAGTGCTGCCCAGAAGGAGCCAGGGCAACAAAGATAAAATATAGAATTAAGAGGGTGTTAAGCCAGGAGTACCAGAGAGAGATGTGTGCTAGCTGCTGGGAGGATTAGAACTGCCCAGCCTTTGAGCTACTCAAGGCATATTAAAATTAACTGGTGTGTGTGTGTGTGTGTGTGTGTGTGTGTGTGTGTGTTTCATTTGAGAATCCAGACACTGCAATGAGAGTGAGAGACCTGCCAGAGCAAAGCAGTTAACTCTGTAAATACCTCTACAGCTCAGGAGTTCAAACCAAGCCTCAGCTATACAGCAAATTAGAGCCAGCCTCTCTCACTTATGTAACTGTAAGATCCTGCCTCAAAACAAAACAAAGACAAGAACAAGGAACCAGAGCACGGCTGACGAGCCGGCTTGGCCTGGGATCCTGACTGCAACCTGACTTTGAGGTCTGGAACCCACAGTAGAAGGGAGAACTGGCTCCTGGAAGTTGTCCTCTGGCCACTACTTGTGAGCAGTGCCTGCCATTCACGCACCTACCATCACAGACAAGCCACACACGTGCAAGAATAATAAGTCAATTAAGCTAGGAAACATTTTTATTTGAATCATTGTTTCATGTGCATGGGTATTTTGCTTGCATGCCAGTCTGTATGCTATGTGCATGCGGTACCCTTGGAAGCCAGAGAGGGGGGCTGGATCTCTTGAGTTACAGACAGTTGAGAGTCACCATGTAAGGGCTGAGAATTGAACTTGGGTCTTCTAGAAAAGCAGCAAGCTCTTAACCACGGAGCCATCCCTCCAGACCCCAACTTTTTTTTTTTTTGAGATAGGATCACACCATGTAGCCTGCGCTTAGCCTTGAAGTCTGAATTCCCATGCCTCAGCTTTTCAGTCTTCCTGCCTCCCCTGTTCAGGTGGATGGGGCCATCACACCCAGCCTCTTTAGCAATCTTAGCAAATGGATTACAAGTTAAAACAAGCTATAAAGCATTCTTTTGCATGGTGAAAAACAAAAACAAAACCCAAACCTCCCTACATCCTCCACTTCCAGGACTGGACCTCAGAGTGTGACCCCATTTCAGTGCTGGAGCACAAACCCAGGGTCTCGAGCATTCCGGGCAGTACTGAGGTACATACCCAGTTGAAAGACCCCTCAGTTGGCATTATTTTTCTCCATTAGATTGTGACCAAATGACACCCCTCCCTTGGGACAGGTTTTATGTCTGTTTCGTTGTCTTCCGTTTGGAGGCCTCATCACCGAGCCCATTGTCGCTTGATGGGCGGATGATGATGAACGGAGGTGCCCTGTGCCACCCTCCCTGAAGTCGGCATCCCTCCACAGCACACAGAGGCAAACGGGGAACCATATAGCTTTTATTAATACTTCAGCCCAGAGGAGACAGGGACAGGGCAGTGGCCTAGGCAAGTGTTGAGAAGATCCTCCTGCTGTGCTTCTCCAGCCAGGCTGTAATGCAGAGACCCTCAGGGTAGGCAGGGAAGCTTCCATTCAGCATTCCCCAGAGGGGCAGTGTCCTGGGGAGAGGCAGAACAGGGTGGGGCACCGGTGATGTCTAGGGTCGATACTCAGCACTCTAAGGCCTTGGAGCCTGCTATCCCTGCCAAGGTCTGGGACACCTGGGAGGAGCTTATGAGCCACCAAGACTCCTCTTACCTCTGTAACCATTTCCCAATGGGCTCTTGGTATATGTCTTCAGTTCAGGATCCCCTACAACATGGTCCATGAAACAGGGATATGTGTGACACCAGGGACGTCTGCCTTCCCAGCTCCTTCATCCCAGGCTCATAAAGATGCTCAACTCACCCAAATGCTCCAGACGCAGCTCTGGCCTCAGCTGCCCATAGGGCCCTGGAAGGGAGGGGTTACGGTTGATTAACCTCATATCCTCCAACTTCTTCTTTTCCTTCAAACTTCAGTGCAGAGTTCAGGCTGGGCTCAGGGCCTCCACTTAGCCTTATGGTACCCTCATGCCATTCCCTTAGCTATGGGTATGTGCTCCTCCCCATCCCCCAGCGCTGTGTGTTAGGCCTGGACTCAGGGCCCACCTGCCTACCCACCCTTGTTCACATACCCCACTTACCTGTCTGGATCCCAAGGCCTGCATATCCATATTCTGGCTTCACTCCAGCCCCCCAGGGCTGGAAGGCCCCAGCCTGACCTGCAAGAGGAGAACTAGTGTAGGTACACCATCCCCCCAGAACTGGGTGCTCAGGAAGCCCCAGTCCTCGGACTTTGGAACCCTCTTGACCTCCCTTGCTGGGTGGTGGTTGTTGTTATTGTTGTCGTTATTATCATCATCATCATCATCATCATCATCATCATCATCAATATTTTACCATGTCTCTCAAGGGTTGGAACTGTCGCTTTAGGGTAGAGAAGAGTCTCCTCCCTGAGTCCTGCAAAGGATCAACTCGTTATTCCTATCCGACTGTTTGATTACGACCCATCCTCTTCCTCATCGTTTCTGGTACCCTGAGCCCAACTCACCATTACTAAAGCCGTTGGCTGTGGGGAACCCTGGAGGATGAAAGAGAAGGTTTAGAGGGGGCAGTGCTGACGACCTTCCTGTCCGCCATCTCAGTCCCCAGTCCCGTCCCCTCCCCAAGCACCTGACTGCAGAGTCTCTGGCAAAATTCCAGCTTCCAGAGCTGCATTTCCATAATGGAAACCTGCACGAGAGAGAGTGAAGCAGGGAGGGCCAGAGCAGGGCAGCCCAGTAGCCAGCTCTCAAGCAAGGCAATACAGAAAGATCAGCTCAGCTTGCAGAGGCAGAGCGCCCCCTGGTGGTGTAGGCGTGTAACACTTGGGAGGCTGATGCTGATGGGTAAAGCCCAGGTGTGCAAGCCTGAGTGTGATTTCTAGAAGCCACACAAAGGTGGAGAGAGATGACCCCATAAAGTTATCCTCCGAGCCCCATATGTATGTCAAGGTACGTTCACCACTCATAACAATACATTTTTGAAAAGAGTGAAAAGGCCTGGTGTGGTAGTACACGCCTTCAATCCCAGCACTCAGGAGGCAGAGGCAGGCAGACCTCTATAGGTTCCAAGCCAGCCTGAGATCCAGAGTGAGATCCAAGACACCAGGGCTATGTAGAGAGAACCTGTCTCAAAAGACCAAAAACAAAACCTGGTGGTGGTGGTGGTAGTGGTGGTGGTGGTGATGATGATGATGATATAAAAAAAAGTTTTTTAAAAAAAAGGCTGGGATAGTGTTGGCTACATTCACCCTGACCACTCTTGTATTCCCAAGTTCAACTTTCCCACTGTCACCTCCAGGAAGCCCTCCCCGACTTTCCTTCTCAGCAACTTTTAGAGCTGCTTTCTTCCCAGTTTCCTTCACGTCA
Organism: Rattus norvegicus; assembly: GCF_021556685.1. NCBI lineage: Eukaryota > Metazoa > Chordata > Mammalia > Rodentia > Muridae > Rattus > Rattus norvegicus. Next base: position 18,719,799 of record NC_141543.1, read on the forward strand.
GGCAGGGTCACCACTGGCCCTGGCCACTATCGTGGAGGCCTGGGTGTTGGGTGAATAAGGAACAGAACAGTGGTGGCACATGCCTGTAGCCCCAGTGCTCTGCAGCAGAGGGGCAGAGGCAGGCAGAGCTCTACGAATTTCAGGCCAGCCTAGGTAGTGAGATTCTGTCCAGACAAACACAAAAGGACGACAAAGACAGAAGGGGCCGGAATAAATAGAGAGGGTCAGAGGGTCTGCCCTTAAGATAGACTTGCTTGAGCCCAGATGGCCATTTTGGAGGGCTCACCAACTTTCTGCAGCTTGAGGCCACCATGGAAGCCTGAGGGGAGAGAAGACGGTGGGTCAGATGTGACTCTGGCCTTTCCCTCCCCACTTTTGGGAGGTGGAATGAAGAGAAAGAGATATAGGGGAGGGGGAGGAAACAGCCTTCTCACCCAGTTGTGCTCCAGCTCCATAGCCATCGGAGGGCTGGTAACCTGTGGAAGAGTAGAGGTCAGAGATGGAGGGCAGAGACCGTGTGATCTCCTTAGGGGCCACATTTCACCTACGGAACCTTGAGGAACAGGCAGGGACTGGCCCCGTTTGCATGGAATAGAAACTCAGGAAGACCTTAGCAACAAGAGACTTCGAGGGTAGACTGTAGGAGGGCCTTCCTGGCTTTAGGGTCCCTGAGGCAGCTTGAGAACAGGGTGGGGTTCGGTCCCCAGCTCCGAAAAAAAAAAAAAAAGAGAGAACAGGGTGGTGGATGCCCAGATACCCAGAGACAGGCAGAGAGGACTTGTCCCTCTGAGATTCAGGACTTGGGACATCCATACCTGCTTTCTGAGGCTTCGGTCCCCACTGAATGGCCGGGGTTGGTGCTACAACGAGGAACACAGAAATGAGCCCAACACAGTGCCTCTCTGAGCTTCAGTTCAGCTATGACACCAGAATATGTAGGCAGGCCCAGTCCCTCCCAGAGCCACATGCCTGCTGGTACCGCCTACCCCAAGCTCCACACTGACCTGGGAATTTACCATTCTGCACTGGTGGTGGGAGCTGAGATTTCAAGCCCCAGCCACCTCCTTTATCTGAAGGGACTGTCGTGGGGGGCCCGGGGAGGAATTGTGGTGGAGCAATGCCACCATTGCAGGAACCTAGATTAGAGAGAGACAGAGAGACAGAGAGAGAGAGAGAGAGAGAGAGAGAGAGAGAGAGAGAGAGAGAGAGAGAAACTGGTTGCAGGTAGCTGCTTGCCCTGTGCCTCTCAGGACACCTGGACCAGGACAAGCCTTGGTTTGCAGTGGCTCCGAGGACATTCCCACCATTCTCAGGAGACATCTACTAGGTGAGAGACCGCCCAGCTTCAGTGGTCCACACTGCTCAGGGGGATAAGGGAGCTCACATAGGCAAAAGGGTCTTACTGTCAGCCACCCAACACCTCTACCTCCTGGCCATGCCATCTCAGCCCTCTCTCAACTTGGCTGGAGCACTCACCTGGCTGGGCTGCCACTCCATTTCCAAGGTTGTATCCTAGAGAAGAAAGAGGGTAAGGGAGGGGCAGGATGAGGTGGGTCTGCAGGGAGGGGCAGGGACAGGAGGCAGAGGTGCAGGGGTCTCTCACTTGCCTGCCTTTGGAAATTTCATACTCACTCCCAGGCCTGGGGGAGACAGAAAGAATTGGTCAAAAATACACACACACACACACACACACACACACACATACACACATACATACACATACACACACATACACACACACACACACACACAGACACACACTCCCCAGCACTCACCTAGTGGGATTCCCAACCTGTACCCTGGGAGGAAGGAAGACTATGAGGACGGGGTGGACATTAGGGGTGGGAATACCAAGGGAGGCAGGAAGAGAGACAGAAAGGGTTTCACTTGGCTTCAGAAGTTTCCCAGCCTCTCCCAGTAGATGTGCAGGGGACAGGGAACCCCACCTTGCCCCTGCCCCTTCCCAATTGTACATGAGGTGGCTTGTTCCCCTTACCTGGCCGTAGCCCCTGGCCTTGGAAGGTTCTAGGCCCCAGCCCATTTCTGTACCCTATGGGGAAAAGTGGGGTTACCCCTCCTCTAAAGACCTTTCTTCCCATCTCTATCTACCCTCTAGCCTACTGCACCTCCGCTCTGCTTCCTGCTCCGTAGCTGACAGGAACTGCAATGTCTATTTGGCAGAAAGAGTCTGCTTCTGGTTTTGCAGAAGCCATGGGGTCCCTCACATAGGGCCTAGAGTGAGTATCCATCTGTTTCCTTTTCTCCACCTTCCCAGCCACCACCCCACCCCCAGCCCCTAGAACCAGTTTATTACCGTTCTGAACTGGGTGGAGCTAAAGTTAGGGAGGAAGGGACTTTAGACTCCTTAAAGACTCAAGCCAGAAACTGGAGACTTTTTTGGACCTGCCCCTGCTGACCTGAAAGGGGACAGTGTCAGAGGAGCCAGACACAAGCTCCCTTACCCAGCTGGACTCCAAGGCCATGGCCATTCCAAGATCCTGGGAATACAGATGGAGGGGACATTAAAAAGGTGACAAGAGGGTAGGGCTTGTGGCCAGGCAGAAACACAGGCTAGAGCTGGGCTCACCTGGTTTCTGAGTCTTCAAGTCCGTTCCATAACCTGGAAGAAATACAGGGTACAGGTGAGAGCTGCTACATTCCCTGCCTCTCAGCCTCATAAGCCTGACCCTGCTCCTACCTTGTCGGTAGCCATTTTGAGCAGCAGGGGCTGTGAGAGGATAGGGAAATGACATCAGTGGACCACAGAAGCCGAGGCCAGAGCGAGGGGTCCCTTAGCGTCCCTTACCTCCTTCCCCAGCTCCAGGATCCCCACCAGTTCTACCGATTTATATACTCCCTTCCGCTTTTCCACTTAGGAACTAAGGTTGACTTCTCCTTGGAGTCAAGCACAGAAAAACCACTCCCACCATGAGCTTAAGGACCAAGGACGGTGACAGAGACAGATAGAAAGGACAGGTTCTCCTCACCTGTCTTCCGAAGCTTCCCACCTACTCCTACATCTGTCAAGAAACACTTGTGTCAGAAAATCCCCTCAACCCCCTGTCCTCCTGATACCTGCCCTAGCCCTTCTCTCCCTCTGCCTGGTTTCCCAACACTCGTGCCCAGAAGACCACACCTGGCAGGGCGTCCAGTCCATTTTTGTTCCCATATCCTGGCGAGAAAAGGGAGTGGGGTGAAATGGGGCCCTCAGGAGGAGGTAATCTCCAAGACAGGCAGGGGAATGAGAAGACTTTCCCCTCCCCTGGACTCCTAGGTGTCCAGCTTGGGGACTTCATACTCCTTCCAGGTCTATGAAGGAAGACCAAATCCGAGCCTCAGGATAGACCACCTATCTGTTCACCACTCAATCAGGCCTGCGTGGTCCCTGCTCCAGACCTCCAAGAGGCCTGTCTTTGCCTAAGGCCTTCACCAGGTCTTCACCTGGCTGAGATCCTGTTCTAGGAAAGGCCCCAGCGCATTTCCAGAGAGATGGGAGTGGAGGTGTGTGTGGATTAAAGAGTGCTTGGTCAGGGCACTCTGTTGGTTGGTTTTTCTCAACTCGACACAAGCCTAGAGTTTCTGGGAAGAGGGCCTCTGAACTGAGAAAATGCCTGCATCAAATTAGCCTGCCTGTGGGGCACTTTCTTGATTGCTGACTGATGTGGAAGGGTTCAGCTCACTGTGCACAGTGCTGTGGTCCTGTGTACAAGAAAGCAGGCTGAGGAAGCCAGGAGGAGCAAGCCAATAAACAGCACACCTCCAAGGGCTCTGCTCCAGTGCCTGCCTCTTTCCTGCCCTGTCTTCCCTTTATGAAAGACTGGGATCAGGACATTGAAGGCTAAATAGAGCCTTCCCTCCCTACGTTGCTTGGTGCTACTTTTATCATGGTGTTTTTTTTTTTTTTGTTTTTTTGTTTTTTTGTTTTTTTTTTTGTTGTTGTTGTTTTTTCTATTCTTTTTTTCAGAGCTGGGGATCGAACCCAGGGCCTTGTGTTTGCTAGGCAAGCGCTCTACCACTGAGCTAAATCCCCAACCCCCGTTTTGTTTTTGTTTTTGTTTTTGTTTTAAGATTTATTTTATTTATATGAACACACTGTAACTGTCTTCAGACACACCAGAAGAGGGATGGTTGTGAGCCACCATGTGGTTGCTGGGAATTGAACTCAGGACCTCTGGAAGAGCAGTCAGTGCTCTAAACCACTGAGCCATCTCTACAGCCCTGTCATGGTGTTTTACCACAGTAATAGAAACCCAAACTAAGGCAGGGACAGACTCAAAGTAGACAAGGCCCACCTGGCTTCTGGGGTTTCCTGCCCTCTCTGAAACCTGTAGGAGACATGCACAGCTGGTGAGCCCCCCCCCCCATACACATATAAAAGACTCCCAGTCGGGGTTGGGGATTTAGCTCAGTGGTAGAGCGCTTGCTTAGCAAGTGCAAGGCCCTGGGTTCGGTCCCCAGCTCCGAAAAAAAAAAAAGAAAAGGGAAAAAAAAAAAAGAAAAAAAGACTCCCAGTCCCCCGGAGTCCCTGCCCCTACCTGCTCCAATTCCATTCTGGGCTACCAGGTCTGTGTGAAGGAGAAAATAGGATTTGGGGTTCAGCAGAGGAGAAGGGGAAGGTTTCCTCTCCCGAACAAAACTAGGAACCTAGAATCCTGGCTCTCGGCAACCCCCTAAATCTTCCCTTCTGTGGCCTGGAAGGGGAGCACAGGACACCCCAGATTGGGTCCCTCGGGTTCCTATCTCACCAGGCTGGGTTCCCAGTCCAGCCCCATTCCCAAACCCCAGGGAACGTCAAGGAGCCAGCACTAAACTTGGGAGGAGACAGAGTCACTGGCAGGAGTGACTCTCACCTGCCTTCCGAGGCTTTGCTTGCAAGAGAGAGAAGTGGGGAGCAGTGAGGACTCAAGAAAGCCTCCCTCAGAACCCTAGCGCCCTGGCTCTGACCTCTCCCAGTTCCCTGGGTCCCTCACCTGGCTGGGCTCCAACTCCTGGGAGGGCCTCAGCTCCTATTCCGTTCCCATTGCTGAACCCTGGGAGACAGCAGAAAGGCGTAAGGGAGTCCAGGCTATGTGGGGTGAGTGGGCTGTCCACGGACACTGGCACAGGGCAGACCTCACCTGGCTTCGGAGGTTTCATGCCCTCACTGGTACCTGAGAAAGACATAGGGAGCAGATGAGGAACTGAGACCTCCCCAGAGCCCCAGCCTAAACACCCCAACCCCTTTCACTCCTTCCTTTACCTGGTCCATGGCCATTCTGAGCTGGGGGACCTATGGGAAAGAGAAGGATGAACAAAGGACAAAGTCCCCACTTTAAGGCCAGGTGAAAATCTAGGGCACCTGAGGACTTCCCTAATCCTCCTCCTCCCTGACTGGCCTTGCCCCTCAAAGCCCAGGAGGGAAAAGCAAGTTATAGGCATGGGGAATACACCCCAGAGCCCACCTCCATCACCTGGCTGGGCTCCCAGGCCAAATCCACTCCTGTTCCCGAATCCTGGGGGCACAGAAGGGTGTGACTGAGGGGAGGGAAGCTAGGGGCTCCAGGAGAGATAGACAGAGAAACAGGTCAGAACAGGGTTTACCAGATTTCTGGGACTTCACAGCTTCGTAGCCTGGAAGAAAAACAGATCAAGGTGAAGGACCTACATTCCTATTTTGGGACCTCCCGAGGAACCCGGCCCTGCTCCTGCCTGGTTGGTAGTTATTCTGAGGCACAGGGCCTAGTAGGGGGAAAGAAAGAGACTCTGAATGTCAGGCTCCTCTCTGCCCAATCCTGGAGCTCTGTCGCAAGCCACCCACAGACAGCTGTCACACGTGTGCTGGCACCTTGTACCTTTCTTGTTTTCCTTGCTCCATCCTGGAGCATCGAGGCCTAGCACCTTCTCTATGCCCTAGTGGCCTCTGGGTAGTCAGACCCTCACTGCATATGGCAGCCATGCCTGAGCTTCTGTTTCCCCTAGGTCTGGGTTTTGGCAGTCCCTCACTTTCTGTCCCTCTTCTGTCCTCTGCTGCTTCTCGGTCTCTTCCTGGGTTTTCCTGGGTCCCTTTCTTCTGTTCATGCTCTAGAAGGTGATGGTTCTGTCGTCTGTGGTAATGGGCCTTTTAACCTTCTTCTTAGGTCTTGCCTCTCTAAAGCTCTGGAGGCCATATCCACTTGCCTGGGTCCTTCTTTGGGTATCACATTCAGTCAAAAAAAAAAAAAAACTCTCCCTCCTCTTCTTCCTCTTCCTCTTCCTCCTCTTCCTCCTCCTCCCCCTCCTCCTCTCTTCCATCAATACTCTCTCCTGCCTTGTTGTTCCCTCAGCTGTTTCTTGAGCCCACAGCATCTTTCTGTGGACTTCTCTGCAGTGTTCCTCAAGTTTTCACCAATTTTTAGTGGACCACAGCCTACTTCCTAGCTTCTACTTCTGTTCTAGAATGCTTGGCTCTTGTGATCTAGCCTCAGTACCATGCTGCAGGCGTGGTTTGTTGACGGAGTGTTGGCTGTGTGGGGTTAAGCCAGTGGGTCTCACCTGGCTTCTGGGGTCTCAGTCCTCCTCCAAGGTCTGGGGAAAAAGAGAGACTTTTAGGCCTCCACATTAGCACTCCCATCCAGGGGTGCTTGGAACATCACCGGGCTTCACCTGGTTGGGCTCCAGTTCCCGGGATGGTCCCAACTCCCTGCTCATTTCCGTTTCCAAGTCCTGGGGAGACAGTGAAAAGGAATGAGATTGGAGTCTGGGAGGAGTGCAGCTGTATATGAACGAGAGTGGGTGCAGTAAGTGTCACCTGGCTTCTGGGCTTTTCCAACCCCTCCAAAGCCTGGAAGAGAGAGATGTAGAGGTGGGTGCCCCCCTCTCTGAGGCAGCTCCCTTCCAGAAACTTAGCCAAGGACACCATGCATCTAACCCTCTCCCTGCTCCCCCACCCCCACCCCTTACCTGCTCCAAAGCCGTTCTGAACTGCAGGACCTGATTAGGAGAAGAGAGAGTTGACACAGGAACTGTGTGGATGCACCTTTTTTTTTTTTTAAAGATTTATTTATTTATTTTATGTACAGCATTCTGCCTGCATATGTGACTGCAGGCCAGAAAAGGGCACCAGATCTCATTACAGATGGTTGTGAGCCACCATGTGGTTGCTAGGAATTGAACTCATGACCTCTGGAAGAGCAGTCAGTGCTCTTAACCACTGAGCCATCTCTCCAGCCCAGTGGATGCACCTTAAGGTGTGTGAAGCCACAGCTCAGCTTGCTCTCGGCTTGGTCTGCCTTGCCCGTGGACCTGTTCTTCTGCTTTAAATCCCTTCCCAGTTGGATGTTCGTTCGTTCGTTCGTTTGTTTGTTTTTGAGACAGGGTCTCACTGTATGTAGCCCCCTAACTGGTCTGGAACTCTCTCTCTCTAGAATAGGCTGTCCTTGAACCCACAGACACATGTCTGTTTCTTCCGTGTGCTGGGGTTAAACCTTTGTTTTGTTTTCAGGACAATGTTTCTTGTAGCTGAGGGCCTCTAACTCATATCAGCCTAGGGCGAAGAGGGTCTCTACCTCCCAAGTGCTAGGTTTACAGACTTGTACCACCAAGCTCGTCCTCGTTACTCAGACTAGCCTGGGATTCGCCATGGCTCCCTGGGACTCTTGATTCTCCTGCCCTGCCCCCCCCCCATGGAGATTCCAGGTGTAAGCCAACATGCCCTGTAGGAGCTTTGGCTCTTGACCTATAAAGTGAGCCCCTCAGCCTGTGTATGAGTTGAACGTGGGCTCCATGGTGTCCATAGGACTCGACCTCAGGCCTGGCTGAGGGATGAACTTGGAAGAGAGTGGTCAAGTGAGTGAGCTCCTAGAAACGTCGGCTCCAGGTCCCCAGGCAGGGCCTCAGACATGCCACCATCACCGTGCTTACCTGGCTGTGCCCCCAAGGTGTTTCCATTGCCAAATCCTAAGGAGAAAAGTGGGTGTGAGCAAAGGGTTTGAGGAGGGCTTGGGAGTAGAAGGTCTCAGGTGGGTGGGGACACAGCCAAGAGGACAATGGGACAAACAGGGGCCTGCTCACCTGCCTTCTGAGGCTTCGCACCAGCTCCCAAGCCTGGGGAAAGACCCAGGGAAACTGAGCCCTGTGCAGACCGTAACTACTCCTATTGTCCAAGAAATCCATTTTCTTGTTTCTTTTTCTTTTCAGTACTAGAGGTTAAATTTGAGGCTCTATGCACACCAGGGAAATGCCCTTCCCACTAAACTATATCCCATAACTTTATTTATTTTAATCTATTTTAAAGTTCTTTGACGATTTTATCCATGTATTTAATAGATTTGGTTATTTTCTTACACACGCACACACACACACACACACACACACACACCTTTACCTTTTTCTTTACCTTTTTGTTCTCTTTCCACTATTTTGGGACAGAGTTTTTCAGGGTAGCCTTGGCTATCCTGAAACTACAGCCTGGCTGTAGACCAAGCTGGCCTTGGACTCAGAGATCTGCCTGCCTCTGCCTCTCAAGGGCTGGGATTAAAGGTGTACACCGCCAATTTATTTTTATGTGTTTATTTACTGAGAAAGTCTCACTATGCAGTCCTACCTTGCATGAAACTCTCTCTACATACATATATTAGACTGACCCAGAACTCACAGAGATCCACCTGCCTCTGCCTCCTACGTGCTGGTATTAAAGACGTGTGCCACACCAGGAACCAAGAGTCAGCTTTTGCTCTCTCAATCCATGATTTCCTGATTTCCCTTCAATTATCTCTTACCCTCATCTCCAGAGCCCCAGTTCCCTGGTTCCCTCACCTGGCTGGGCTCCAACTCCTGGGAGGGCCTCAGCTCCTATTCCGTTCCCATTGCTGAACCCTGGGAGACAGCAGAAAGGCGTAAGGGAGTCCAGGCTATGTGGGGTGAGTGGGCTGCCCACGGACACTGGCACAGGGCAGACCTCACCTGGCTTCGGAGATTTCATGCTCTCGCTGGTACCTGAGAAAGACATAGGGAGCAGATGAGGAACTGAGACCTCCCCAGAACCCCAGCCTAAACACCCCAACCCCTTCCACTCCTTCCTTTACCTGGTCCATGGCCATTCTGAGTTGGGGGACCTGTGGGTAGAGAGAGGCAGAGGCTACAACCTGGCTGGTATGAGGCTAGACCACTCTTGTGGAATCCCTACCCCAGACATTTGTGTCCGAAGCCCTCAGCAGTTCTCTTAGGGAGCTAAGAGATCAGCACAGGAAACCATCCCTAGACTGGGCACGACTTCTCAAGGCAGCCAGTGAAGGGACCTGTTCTTGGGGGCTAAAGCACAGACAGAGCTGGGACAAGGAGAGCTGGAACCTAGAGATGACAGAGCTGAGCTGGGAGATACAGCATCACAGGGAGGAAACAAACAACAAACAAACAAACAGACAAACAGAACTGGTGCAGAAGGCACCTGGTTTCTGAGGTTTCGTGCCCCCTCCTGGCCAGAGAGAGACATAACAAGATTGACATCCTGTCCTCTTCACACCCTTGCTCCCCCACAATCCCTGCTCAGTAACTCTCACCTGGCAAGCTTCCTGCCTTAGGGGATGCACTGATGCCCACGCCATTCCTGCCATTAAATCCTGGGGAGAAGGCCGCGGGGCACGGGTGGGCATATTTGAGGAACACAGGGAACCATGGGAAAGAGATGGAGCTAAGACATGGGTAGGGAGGAACCTCAAGCCCCCATCTCTGAGAGTTTCTCTCCTTCCAGGCCTGGGCTGGTAAAAAGCCAAGCCCTGCCTTTGTCCAGAACCAGCGTCTTTCCTTTTGTACCCAGTGGTCCTTACCTGGCTGAGCTCCCACTCCTGGAAAGACTCTCAGCCCAAGTCCATATCCTAGGATGAGAGAGCCAGGAAGAAGAATAAAAGGGTGGGGGGGGGGCACCAGGCTGAGAGAGGAACAGGCCTGGAGACAGCTCTCACCTGATTTCTGGGGCTTCACAGCCACTCCAAAGCCTGAGGAGAGAGGGGGCCGATGACTGAACCCCTGGGACCAAGCCTCCTCCTGGGCTCTCTGTTCTGTATCTATTGTGAACTAAGGTGGTGTCTGGGGCCCAGCTAAAGCAGTGGTGAGACAGGGTGTCCTGTTCTCCCCTTCCTACATCTGACGCCAGAGGCTGCCATGCCTCCTGTCTGCCTTCCCTAAGCCAGCAGGTCTATCTTCTTGAGGCTCAGGGGAATAACTTAGTGGCACCGTACCCCCAAACAGGAACACCCCCCCATTTTCCTACGGAAAGTTCCTGCTTCTAGAGCAAGGCCATTACCAAGGTAGGGTTGTCAGGGAGGCACATTTTGGGGGGGGCAGAGGTGGGGAAGGTCTCAGGGATATACAGGGAGGCTGCAGAGGTGGGGAGAACAGGCAGCAGCTGAGGAGGGCTCACCTGGCTTTGGGGGTTCCATACCGCCTCCAACACCTGAGAAAGAGATGAAGGTCAACTGAAGGTCACAGGATTCCCTCTTCCTAAGGACAACCCTTGATTTCTTTCTCCCCATGGCAGCCCCACTTCTACCTGTTCCATAGCCATTTTGACTTAGAGAGCCTGTGAGGAGAGAAAGAGCAGAGTTGAGGAAGTGTGGGGTCCCAGCTGAAGTGGGGGTGTGGGAGCCTTGAAATTCTTCCCTGAGATTAAACTAGAAACAAAATATCTTAAATGTCTCCTCAACCACCAGTTTGCCTCAGAGACAAGAGAAGATCTCAGATGCTGACATCCTCCCACCATCTGATGCTCGCCTTGCTGGGGGGTTCCTGAGTCTCCTGGTTAGAGATGGGAGAGTGTGAGGAAGAGAGACAGAAAGGTGGAGAGCTAGGCTGGTAAAGCTCACCTGACTTTTGAGGTTTAGCATCTCCTCCAAAGACTGGGGGAGAAAGAAAGCATGTGAGTAGCTAGGGGTACCAGGCTGAGAGTCTCCTCAGAACTACCCATTACTTACATAGTCATTCTCATCAGTGGGTCGCCCCACTTTCTGGGACTATGCTTAGATCAAACCACGTGAAGAAGAATGGGTATCTACCCAGTACCCAGTGCCCATTTCTATATCCCTACCTTCCTCTGGGAGGAGGGGATGGAACACAGTCTTACTCTGCAACCCAAGCCGGCCTGGAACTCACACTCTGTAGTCCAGGCTCACTCACTTGAGCTCTCAGACACCTTCCTGCCTCAAGTTTTGAGTTTGGGGTTTTACTGGTGTGAAGCACCACACCCAGCTTTCCACAAGTCTGAGATGTTTGATTGCCTGTATCCTCTTTCTCTGCTGCTGTCTTGACCTCCTTTGTTGGGGAGAGAGACCAGAGTGTCCTGGCCCTGGTTCCTGAGTTCTCCCTTCATCTCACCTGTTCCCAGGCCACCGGAGGGGCTGTATCCTGGAGGAGAAATGAGGGTTTAGTTTAGGGACACACAGCAGGGCAGGAGCCTCTGGCCCACTCTGCTTATACCTCTGAAGACTTAGTTCATACATAGCCATCTGGCCTGTTGAGTGGGGAGAATTGAGAAGGGAACCAGGATGCCGAATCTCTGCCTCAGTTTCCCCTCTGGCCACAGGAGGTATAAGGACAGAACCGGGGATAGTCTAGGATTGGGGGACTGAAGATTGTTTCCTGGCATGGATGGGGTGTCCAAGTTATACCCCTGGATATTTGAGGGTCAGAGAGCACTTCACTCTCCTATTCACTGTGTTAGGGCCCTCCCCCACCCCCATCCTCATCTATGGATGCTTCCTGTTCCCTCTTCTCCTCTTCATTCAGTCTCAGGGATCCCTCCTCCTACCTTAGAACTCCATAGGCCCCCTTCATGACGCTCGGTCCCAAAGTCTTGAAGCCTCTCAGCTCACTGGTCCCCCTCCCGTTCCACTCCAGCACTCTGCCCTTGGATGCTGCCAGAGCCTCCTTCCTCCCTGCTGTCCCAGCCCCCTCCAGGCCCCTCCTTCAGGGGCCCTGTGTTCTCAGGGTCAACCCCCCCAACTCTCCCAAGACGATGAGTTTCTGAGCTCCACATCCTCAAGAAGACATTGCTACTGCTGCCTGCTGGGAGGAGACTCCTCGCTCCCCTGGTCTTCATAACTGGAATCTCAGAGCTGAGGAATCTCTAAGGGAATATCTAGAAAGCTCCAAAGGTCCCTGGGGTCAAAAGTGTCCAGAGGGCCACTTACCTTTCCCCAGGTTGGGAGGGAGTCGGGGAAGTCCTAGGGAAGCAAAGGGTACTTATTATTCAGGGCTGTGATCTCAGAAACTGAAAGGAGATAAGACTCAAACCTACATCTGCCTCCAGTGCAATGCCCCCAAAATCTGAATTCTCTGCTTGCCCAGGCTCCCCTAACCCCAATGCCCACCCAACCCTGATCATGCTGGAGCTCAAACTTTTGGGAGAGGGCTTATGTACCCCGGTCTAGCCTCAGACTTGCTCTGTAGTCATATAGCCATGAGGTCAAAAATGATCGTGAACTTCTGGTTATATTGGAAACACTACCAACTGCATTCATTCCATCCCCACCCCCCCAGAAACTAGTCATCTAACTCATGTTCTAGTCAAATCTCAGCCCCAGTTACAGCCTGGACCCTCCTGAGAAGCCCACCCTCACCGCCTTGCAGGCTCTCAGAAGTCAGGCAGAGCAGGAAGAGGGCAATGGGAAAGACCCAGATGCCCATGATGTCCAGAGAGTGGGAAGGCTCAGCACCCTTTGGGCCTTTAAGCAGCCTTACCGGGATATTCCTCAGGTCCCCAGCTGTGAGGGGCAGAGACTCTGCTTGTAGACCCCAGGAGGCCAGTCCGGGGGGGGGGGCTCCCCCCTGGAGCAGAAAAGGCGCCTGATCTTCTGGGCCTCCCTATAATGTACCCCCTCATCCATCATTGGTGCTGACAGCTGGGATAGGCCTCCCTGGGGCTCCTCCACCCTGTCAGACTGGCACCAGACTGGAAGGGTTCAGATGTTCCCCCAGCAGCTGGAGAGGAGCAGGCTGGCACTCTAGGCTCAGCCTAAACACAGCTGTGGGAAAGGTGGGAGCAGGGCCAGAGATCTGAGCATAGCTGGTCCAGAGCCCTAGGAAAGTTAACTATGTTACTAGAAAGGCAAAGAGGAGATGCAACAGTGTATCAGAAGCTATCCAACCCTGAGATATGTGAACTCTTCACAAGAGACTTGCTCTTATCCTGGCTGATTTCCTCCATGGAACGCTAGAAACAGATCTTTCTGCCCCTAACTGAGGACTGGTTTACTAGAGGGGCACCCCAATCTCCAATCCTCATCCTGTGTTTCTCCTCATTCCCCATGGGGGGCAGTGGCACACAGGGACAAATTACTCAGTTTTCTGCTGTCTTCTCTTCTTTGTCCAAATTGACTTTAGGGGTAAACTCAGGATCTGTTGCTTAGGATGGATGGGGCAAGCTGTGTGGGTGCTTAAGGACTGGGAGCACCTTTCATTCTTGGGGCCTGGGCAGTTGAACATGGAGCTGGGCTTGCTTCAGGGGGCCTGGCAGATTGTGCTTAGGAGAGGCAAGCCTGGGATACACAACGATGGTGTCTGGCTAGGAAAGGTCCCCACTCATAGCAAAATGAATCTGTGGACCCCACTGAGCTGGCTAAGGACAGCATTGACTCAGAACCTGGACCTTGGACTCAAGTCCAGAAAGCCCCACATCCTGTCTGTCTGTTGGCTCTTCTCAAACTTCAGGCCCTCCTGGAGCTTCTGGCTGAGGAGGCCACTTTGCCAATGCTGGCTTCCAGACAGGGTGGAGGTCTGGAGAGCAGTAAGGACGAGACAGTGGGGACCTCTGAGCCCACCACACTTTGCAGCCAGCAGCCAGCAGACTTGTGCTCAGCACCCTTCACTCATAGGCAACCCCAGTACCAAGCTAGCTCTATAGATCACTCCATTCTTGGACCTCCTGAATTCAGGGCTATGCCCCACTGGAAATATCGCCCTACTCTGGACTACTACAGACACGCATTGCATATGACCAGTCCCGTGGTGTCTCTCTGTCTTCTCCCAAAACTTCACCTTTTGTGAAAACCAATGGCAGGGTTCCTTAGCCCAGCACCTCAGTACAACAGCACCCCACTTGCCCATTTCCATCCTGCTTGGAGGAAAATGGACTGTATCTTCCACTAGTCACCGAGAAGGATGCAGGTGTGTTCTGGCCCCAACCACTACCTTCGAGTCCAGGACAACTGGATAGAAAGAACGTTCACGCTACACTGCCTGCAAGGCCATGGACACTGGTTCCTTGGTTTTCCTGATCGGTTTCCCTGAAAGGCCAGCTCAGTGGGTCCTAGGCAGGGTGGTGAGTTGACCTTGGACCTTGAGGAGTCATATGGCCTTTCTGAGGCTGAGTACTGGCAGTAAAAGCCAGGGGCCAGGGCCACTGGGGTTTCTTGTTTTGTAGGTGGGGAAACAGAGGCGGAGAAGGAAAGGTTTTTGGTCCAAATGGTACAACTCCTAAGTTGGCCTAGAGTCAGATCCCAAACACTCAAACCAAGGGGTTTTCTCTCCTGCTCTAAAACTTCCCCGCTCTCCTGAGCAGGCCCAGGTCCAGTTATGTCAGTAAGACTCAGAGCTGGGGCAGCTGCAGGCCCCCTAAGCAGAGCCAGACATACAGACACACAGTACTCATTGCACGGCGCCAGGGAGGTAGAGGGAGAGATTCCAAGGGGCTACACGGGAGGTACTCTGACTGCCTGCTTGGCCAGTGCCAGGCTGCCTGGGAGCTGGCACATCCCTGTGGAAAATACCAGCCAGTCTTGGTCCTCAGGTCAGCTTGATGTCTGCTCAAGCCCTGCAGAATCACCACACCAACTCCATCCAGGTAGTCTAAGAACACAGAGTTGGGAACTCAAACCACCCCTGCTAGAGCACTAGTCTGGGCTGCTGAGCACCCTGAGCTGAAGGGGACAAGGGACAGAGTATCTAAATATCTAAACAGGAGAGGTATGTGGCAGGGATCAAGGGCAAGGAGATAGTAGCTGCTGGATATGCAGGACTGATGTCTAGGACAAATGTTACTTAAAATGGCGGTCTGTGTTAAAGGATTCCCTCACAGTTGTTTAACCTCCAGCAGCACCTGTGAGGGTGGGAATTTGGGAGGACAGCTGGAGGCACAGTCAGGCGCCTGTGTGCAGACACCTCCTGTACCAGCAGCTGTGCTGGTGCCCCTCAGCTGCCCCCCTCCACCCTGTGTCGGCAGCTCTTTAGGCTGGATCTGAGCTTCCGATTTCCCTTGGCTGCCTTTGGGACACCTTCCCAGACATTACCCAGTTACCCACAAATGGGTAAAGCTGACCTCTATTAACCTCCTCCCCCACTCCTCTCAAGTATTAGAATTGTTGCAACCGTGAAATGTGATATACATAGAGAAGCGAGCATACACTAGACAGAAATATACACTGTAACAAATGCTCGCAAACACTATGCAACAGAAATAGAAGGTAGCCAGTTCTCAGAAGCCACAGTCAAGGCTTCCTTCCGTTCTCCAGGGTTCCATTAGAGGATCATCTTTGCCTTCCTTTCTTGTCACTCCACTCCTTTTGTGATCCCATCTGAACAAGAGAATCTTCCTAAGAGTCTGGAAGTGTGTACAGTTCTGTACTTCTGTTGTGGTGAAGTGCCACACTGGCAGTGCTGGATGAGGGGTGGGGCTTATGGAAGAGTACCTAGAGGAGGTTTGAGGTCTTCAGTGCAAGAGTCCTAGTGTTTTGTTTTTTGCTTTTGTTGTTGATGAGACAAGGTCTCTACATGTAGTCTTGGCTGGCCTGAGACTTGCAATGAGATCTCTGAGATCTGCCTGCTTCTGGCTCTGAGTGCTGGGATTAAAGGCATGTACTGGGGCTGGAGAGATGGCTCAGCCGTTAAGAGCACCCGACTGCTCTTCCAGAGGTCATGAGTTCAATTCCCAGCAACCACATGGTGGCTCAACCATCTGTAAAGAGATCAGATGCCCTCTTCTGATGTATCTGAAGACAGCTACAGTATACTTATATATAATAAATAAATAAATCTTTAAAAAAAAAAAAAAAGGCGTGCACTGCCATGGCCAGCTAAGAGTCCTGGTTTGCTTTTTAATTGGATATTTTAAAAATTTATTTGCATTTCAAATGTTATCCCCTTTCCCTGGTTTCCCATCCATAAACCCCCTATCCTCTCCCCCCTCCCCCTAGAGTCCTGGTTTTGATCCCTTTGGGAACATGCCTCTGTCTGTTGTCTGTACCATTGCAGCATGGGTAAAGGTGACTCCCGACTTACCCAGCAGCTGCTCTTGCCTTGACCGATGCAACCTGTGGGCCCGTTTTGCATCAAAGGGAGAGAAGATTCTTACACTAGATCAGTGGTTCTCAACCTTCCTAAAGCTGCAACCCTTTAATACTTCTGCTTCATGTTGTGGTGACCCCAACCATAAATTTATCATTGCTGCCACTTCATAACTGTAATTTTTCTACTGTTATAAACTGTAATGTAAACATCTGTGTTTTCTGATGGTCTTAGGCAACCTCTGTGAAAAAATCGGGGTCGGGATTTAGCTCAATGAGGGTTGGGGATTTAGCTCAGTGGTAGAGCACTTGCCTAGCAAGCGCAAGTCCCTGGGTTCGGTCCCCAGCTCAAAAAAAATAAAATAAAATAAAATAAAAAAATAAAAAGATCGGTAGATGGTTCTAAATGGGTCGAGACCCACAGGTTGAGAACACTAGTGGGTCTCACCCATACTGATAAAAAGCACTAAACCAACTTTGGCGGATATGTGTGTGTGGGGGGGGAGAGGGTCCTCTGCTGCTTCTCAGTGTTAACTTTCACTTTCTAAACCAAACTTGCTTGCTGGCTCTAGTCATGTTTTCTTTTTCTTTCTTTTTTTTTTTCCTTTTTCTTTTTTCTTTTTTTCGGAGCTGGGGACCGAACCCAGGGTCTTGCGCTTGCTAGGCAAGCACTCTACCACTGAGCTAAATCCCCAACCCCCATGTTTTCTTTTTAAACCAATGAGACCATGAACCTGGGCAGAAAAGGGCAGACCTCTGATCTGCCTCTCTGCCAACAAAAGCGATTCATGTACATTTTCTCAGTTAGCACTCATTCCTTCAGGTAGGGAGGAGCTATTATTCATTTTACACGTGTGGAGACTACAACCTTCAGCTCCCTAATACAACATCTGTACACTTTTACCTGTAACCGCTACTAATTTATATTGATTGCATCTATAGTATGGTCTTTCCCTGCAGAGTGCGATGTTGACTGCTGCCGTATGCCACTGAAACGGTTTTATGTCTCACTGTAATGCTGGGGATGGAACCTAGGGCTTCACACCCGCTAGCTACCACTGAACTGACATCCTAGCTTTTTTACTCCCTTTTCCCTTGCCTTTAAGAAACAGGGTTCAAATTGCTAAAACTGCCCCGGGGTTTTGAGACAGTGTCTCACTATGTAGCCCAGGCTGGCCTGAAGCAACAACAACTTCTCCTCCTTCTCCTTCTCCTTCTCCTTCTCCTTCTCCTTCTCCTTCTCCTTCTCCTTCTCCTCCTCCTCCTCCTCCTCCTCCTCCTCCTCCTCCTCCTCTTCCTCCTCCTCCTCCTCCTCCTCCTTCTTCTTCTTCTTCTTCTTCAGATTTATTTATTTTATGTATAGGAGTACATTGTAGCTGTCTTTAGAACAGGGCTGTGAGCCGCCATGTGGTTGCTGGGAATTGAACTAGAGCCTCTGGAAGAACAGTCAGTGCTCTAAACTGCTGAGACATCTCTCCAGCCTGCCTTCCTTCTTCCTCCCCTCCCTCCCTCTCTCCCTCTTCTCTTTCTCTTCCTCCTCCTCCTCTTCCTCCTCCTTCTTCTAAAGGGCCTGGAACTTCTGATATCTATTATGGTAGCCTCAAACTAAAAAAATTCTCCTGCCTTAGCCTCCCGTTCCTCAGTGCTGGGGTTACAGAGCTATATACCACTATACCCAACTTTTACTTATCGTTTATTTGATTGATTTTAAGATAGGGGTCTTGTTATAGTGCCCAACTGGCCTCCAGTTCCTGGGCTCATGTGTTCTTTCTGCCTCGGCTGCCTCCGTGCTTGGGGTATAGGCATGTACCATTGCAGTATTTTTAGTTATTGTGTTTGTTTGTTTATTTGTTTGTTTTAATCATTATGAATTAGACTTTGAGGAATGAATAGTTAGAAGTGGGCAGGGCCTGTCCAGAAAATGGGGCCGGCAGAAAGTAGTTCTAAATAGTTGGAGAGGGACCTGCCTGGGGTCCTCAACAGGGACTAACCCAAGTCACAAGGTTCTGGCTCTCGGAGACGCTAATGCAAAGGGAAGGGCTTGGAAGTGTGCTGCTCTTGATCTTGGGTCTAGGTAGGGCCTGGCCTTCCTTCCTAAGAGATTGCCAGAACATTTTAGGGAGACTGGCTGTAAAGCATGATACCTCACTTCTACATGAAATCGATAAAGGTCCCTTTCCTGCAGAAGCAAGCTCCATCCCACGTTTGCTCACGCAGGCCTTCTGCAGAAATCATCTTAGGTTCCTTGGCTCCACGTCTCGAAGAGAGGTGACAATCTCAAGCTTGGGAATGCCCAGCATATACCGGCAGTTATGAGGGCAGGAAGAGACTGAGAGGGGTCTGAGTTGAACACTAAGTTCAGAACTAAAGGATGTAAACTGCCTCAGAAGTAACTGAAGTAAGGAGACTCCACCTTAGACGAGGCACTCTCAATCGCGATCCTGTGGTGAAGAGAACAGGTATCTGAATGTGCAGAAGATCATGCGTAACGGACATTTGATTGAGCTGCCCCAGTGGCAACTTCCTGAGGAAATGCCCCTTTTATGGACATGAATATTAAGGCAGCCAATGGAGAGCAGCGGGTAGGAGGACCATAGTTTGAAGGCCGACAAATGTCCGGAGGACACCGACGGGTCAAGGATCATTCCCACCTGGTCTCTAGGACTAAGAATTTAGCTACCTAGTCGGCAATAGTCCCCGAAGAGGTGCGCCTGCGCAGGGAGAGCGCTTGGCCAAACCTCGGGGGCGGGGAGACCTCGGTGCGCACGCAGGACGCGAGGCGGAGCCAGTGCCCCGGGCGCCTGACCGGCTGTACCAGGAGGGGGCGGGGCCACAGACGAGCCTGGGCGGGGCCTCGAGGCCGGTTTGGAATTTTTGGCGCGAGCTGGCTCCGCGCGCGTTCACGGGCCGTTCCCCTTCTTGGAGGGTGCTTCGTCCTGGTGTCCAAAGGCCCCGCTGCCCGATCCCGGCCTGCCTGGCTTCTGCGAGGTCCCCAGCGGCCTCCGCCGACCCGGAACCTGGGACCTCGCTGCTGCGCCGCGCTGCGCCCCGCCCAGCCTCCCCAGGTGAGCCCATACCCGAGTGAGATCTCCCGGCCGCGCCGCTCTTCTGCCCGGCGCCCTGGCCCGCGCTCCTGCTGCACTGCGCCCCGTGACGGACCCCCAGCCTCCCCTCAGTGTCCGGTCGCACCCCTGCAGCAGCCCCACCCCTCCCTGTTTGTCACGGGCTCGGCTAGCCCTCAGATGACGCCAGGTCAGCGCTGTCGTCCACGCCCCGCCTACTTCCCCCGGGCCCTCTGTCCCTTCCCACTGGGTCTGCCCCTCTCCCCCCCCCCCCCCCGCCACTCTCTGGGAAGAGCCCCTTGACCTAGTGACAGCCTGTCTACGCAATTGTTTGTCAGAGTTCCCCAGCCCACTGAGCGAATTTAGCAGCGGCCCTGCACGAGAGGAACTCAGTCTAAGCTAGGTGGTGGTCATCAGATGTGTCCACAGCTCAGTAAGGGTGAGGCCCCTGGAAACCTCGGAGGTCTCCTGGCTGACTGGTGGCTCAGGACCACTCTGGACTCAGCCAGGACTCCACTACCAACCCTTTTCACCCCATAAAGGCTGTTTGACCAGGCCAGAGGTATTATAATGTAAATGACCAGTGACTTTGAAACGAAGATGACATTAAGAGGAGAGAGCCTTTCTGGCTGAAGACAGAAGGTGATGGACTCCTAGGTGCTAGGCATGGAGTCTGTATTCCTTCTTCCTTTAAAAAAAAAGTCTTCTTGTTATTTTTTTTAACATATGGGTATTTTTGTCTGTATGTGTGTTTGAGCACTACGTTTGTGCCTAGTGCCACATAAGTCAGAAAAGGGTGTCAGAACCTCTTGGAATTGGAGTTGCAGATGCTTATGATGTCAGTGTGTCAGAGAAACAAACCTGGTCCTTTGGAAGGGCAGCAAGTACTCTTACCACCCACCCCCCTTAAGGTTGTCCCTTCACAGTTGTAGGTTTAATTAATCAGCATTATCATGGATCGTGACAGTCTAATTCCTTCAAGAAGACCTGGGATGGGATTTGTGTTTGTTATCTGGGGGTGAGGGGGCATCAAACCCAGGACCCTGATTGTGCTAGGCAGGTACTCTTATCACTAAGCTAAAGGCCACCTCTGAGATGGGATTCTTGAAGTAAATAGAGCCATAACAAGAGAGCCTTCCAGCCAAGCCTCTTAATTTAAGTACCTAACCTAAGTAGTAATTTGATCTACCCAGCACCAGAGGCTAGGTGTGGCATCTTTTGATACATTGTGGCTTCCCCAAAAATGGACTCTTTCTGTTGCTTTCTTACCTTTGTTTCAATTACAACATTGTAGCAACCTTCTGCCCCTTCTGTCCCCCGGGCACACAGTTAGTTAACTGACACGGTTACACTACTATACTTGAGTCATTTCAACTACTATCTAAAGCACTGATTAAGACAGCAGTTAGCATTCATGCTAGACACCAGTCTTAAGTCCTTCAACGTTCTATATGTCCGTGCAGAGCAGATTTAGGGCCTGGAGTTAGATTAATAAGTTAGTTGGTTTAGCATTTGCCTAACATGAATCATGCCCTAAGTTCAATATATAGCCCCACATGTAGTGGGACATGGCTATGATCCTAGCTCCATAGAGATGGTGTCAGGAGGATCAAAACATCACAGTTTTCCTTGACTGCACAGCCAGAGAGCTTGAAGACAACCTACACTAGAGAACCTGTCTCAAAACACAAAACAAAACAAAAATAAATCTCAGATTTAGAAAGCGCAGATGAAAGCCTGAGGTGTAGTCCTGCTAGAATGCTTTCCTGGCATGTTAGCCCCTTGGTTTGACCCATAGTGACTAATAGCTTTTAAATAACAGTTTGATCCATAAATGAATAAACATCCTAAGAAAGCATATATATATATATGTATATATGCTTTATATAATATATATGCATATGCTTTTTATATATAATGTATTATAATGTATATGTGCATATATATATATATATATATATATATATATATATATATATATCCCCACCCCTGGTGAATCTGGGGCATCCATTCCAAGATCAAACACTAATATTTCTGTCCTTGAATGTCAGCTAATGGTGCTAGCTCATGCTTGTAATTCTAGCACTCAGAAGGCTGAGACAGGATGATTGCTTCAAGTTCAAGATCAGTCCAGACTACATAGACTTTTCTCAAAACAAAACTATAAATTTCTGGGTGAGAAAACTAGATAAAGTTGATTTTTTTTTCCCCTGAAGTAAATTTTTTTTTTATGTAGCTACCCAGTTGTTGAGAAGATTCTGCTTTCCTGTTGGATTGTTCGGCATCCTTTTTGAAATAAGCATTTCCAGCTCTCTGGAGGTTGAGGCAGGAGGCTGCTCAAAGCCAGCTTGAACTACATAACGAGTCCTGTCTTGAGGGGGAAAAAACACAAAACAAAAAAAAAAAATTTTAAGACAGGGTCACTCCGTGTAGACCTGGCTGTCTTAAAACTTGCTTTATGGGCTGGAGAGATGGCTCAGCGGTTAAGAGCACCCGACTGCTCTTCCAGAGGTCATGAGTTCAATTCCCAGCAACCACATGGTGGCTCACAACCATCTGTAAAGAGATCCGATGCCCTCTTCTGGTGTGTCTGAAGACAGCTACAGTGTACTTATATATAATAAATAAATAAATCTTTAAAAAAAAAAAAAAACTTGCTTTATAGACTAGACTGGCCTTGAACTCACAGATCAGCCTGCTTTAGCCTCCCAAGTGCTGGGGTTAAAGGTGTGTGCCACTGTGCTCAGCTTCAAAGAAAAAATGATTTAACCACAAGTTTTAGAACCCTTAGTTTACCCCCTTCATCTTTATGCAAATAAACTTTCTTGATTACTGTGGCTTTGTAGAAAGTTTGAAAATTTGGAATTATGAGTCTTCCAAATTTAGTCTTTTACGAGAGTTTGACTGGAAGTGGGCTGCTCAGGTCTCCTGAACTCACATACAAATTATAGAAGCAACTTGTTATTTTTTTTCCCCACTTTCATTTTTCTGAGACAAGGTTTCTCTTTGTAACCCTAGCAGTCCTGGAACTCCCTCTGTAGACCAGGCTGGCCTCAAACTCACAGAGATCCGCCTGCCTCTGCCTCACAAGTGCTGGGATTAAAGGCGTGCACCACCACCGCTAGGATGCTCATTGCTTTCAGTGATGAAGCCATCTGGGATCCTAGCGGGGATCCGGGATTGTACAGTGTGAGCTGAGGAAAGTCTGGTAACACTGTAACTGTATACCAGTCTGCAACTTCAAGACCATTGCAGTGAACAGGTCTCCCCTTTTAGTTAGGCCTTTAGTTCTTCCTATGTGCATGTGTGTGTCAGGGTGGGCGGGGGTCTCTGCAACCACTAGGGCCTGCAAAGGGTTGATCTCTGTGAGGCAAAAAGAAAATCCAGTTCAACCCGACTCAGTAGCTGGTGTTGGTTCAAACTTTTAGAATTTGACACTGGGTAGTTTATTATTGGTATATTTAACTATAATACAGTTTGGAACGGGCTTCCTGCTGTAACAGAATCCCCTCTGTACAAGGAAGCATAACTAGATCAAAACTCCCCTCAGTTCTGTAGATAGGCTATATGTGTTATCTTAAGGCCTAGGGGAGGAACTGAGCTATTAGCCACCTCCATTCTGCTTGGGGAAGCCTGGGGAGACAGGTGTGGCCAGGCTCTCTAGCACAGGGATTAGACTACTAGTCACCTCTATTCCTAGCCTTCTGAAAAGACAATGATGTGTGTTGAATGTTCTTGGTGTCCCTAGTGCTGACTGTGAGTGCAAGGACATCTGTGCATAGGTCCATTCATTTTGGTTTGGGTAATAGGGATCAAACCAGAGCCGGTCACATGACAGGGAAGTGCTCCTCCGCTGAGCTAGTGAGCTACATTTCTTCTCTTGATCTTCTTCCTCCTCTTTTTCCTCTCCCTCTCCCTCTCCCCTCCCCCTCCCTCTCCCTCTCCTCCCTCTCCCCTCCCCCTCCCTCTCCTTCTCCTCCCTCTCCCTCTCCTCCCCTTCCCTCTCCCTCTCCCCTCCCCCTCCCTCTCCCTCTCCTCTCCCCTCCCTCTCCCTCCCCCTCCCCCTCCCCCTCCCCCTCCCCCTCCCCCTCCCCTTCCCCCCTCCCCCTCCCCCTCCCCCTCCCCCTCCCTCTCTCCCCCCCATCTCCTTTCCTTTTTTTCTAGACAGGGTCTTACTATATATGTAGCCCTGGCTAGCCTGGATCTCTCTGTGTAGACTAAGTTGGTCTCAAGCTCATAAAGATTCTATGCCTCCTGAATGCTAACATTAAAGGCATCTGCCATCATGCCCAGCAGTTCCTCCTAGTTGCTTGTTTGTTTTGTTTATTTTATGTATATGGGTGTTTTGCCTGAATGTATCCTGTGGTTTTTTTGTTTGTTTGGTTGGTTGGTTTTGTTTTTGTTTTTGTTCTTTTTCGGGGCTGGGGACCGAACCCAGGGCCTTGCGCTTCCTAGGCAAGCGCTCTACCACTGAGCTAAATCCCCAACCCGTATCCTGTGTTTTATAAGTGAGTGGTGTGGGTGGAGGCTAAAAGAGGGTGTCAGATTCCTAAGCAGCCATGCCAGTGCTGAAAATTCTAGACGAGCAGTCGCTCCTCTTTACTGCTCAGCTACCTCTCCAGCCCCTTTTTTCTTCTTTTTGAGACAAAATCTGGATACTTGGGTTTTAAACTCGTGTTGGTCTTGAACTCTATCTGTAGCCAAGGACAGCCTTAAACTCCTTATCCTTTTGCCTCTGCCTCCCAAGTACTGGGATTATAGGTGACAGTCACTGTGCCCAGCTCCTTTCACCCCTCCACCTTACTCTTTTTTTTTTTTTTTTTTTTTAGATTTATTTATTGGGGACTGGAGAGATGTATCTGGTGTATCTAAAGACAGCTACACTGTACTTACACATAAAATAAATAAATCTAAAAAAAAGATTTATTATGTACAGTGTTCTGCCTGCATATCTGTCTGTACAACAGAAGAGGGCATCAGATCCCACTACAGATAGTTGTGAGCCACCACGCGGTTGCTGGGAATTGAACGCAGG
This sequence comes from Rattus norvegicus, assembly GCF_021556685.1. Classification (NCBI taxonomy): domain Eukaryota; kingdom Metazoa; phylum Chordata; class Mammalia; order Rodentia; family Muridae; genus Rattus; species Rattus norvegicus. The sequence goes on from NC_141543.1 coordinate 18,744,125, forward strand.
ACCTCTGGGAGAGCAGTCAGTGCTCTTAACCACTGAGCCATCTCTCCAGCCCTCTATCTTACTTTTTTAAACAGTATTGTCAGATATGAACATCTCAGTATTTCAAAGTCAAGTTTCCCTGGGCACAGCCTCAGGGCTCTGTTTAACAGATTGCCTCTACCCTGGGCAGTATATCTAAGCTGGACTGTGGGACAGTGGTGCGCTTTTTCCTGGCTAGCCCTCTTGCCTTAGAAGCAGAGTGCTGGGCTGGGGATTTAGCTCAGTGGTAGAGCGCTTACCTAGGAAGCGCAAGGCCCTGGGTTGGGTCCCCAGCTCCAAAAAAAAAGAACCAAAAAAAAAAAAAAAAAAAGAAGAAGAAGCAGAGTGCTGAGACATGCGGAGGCCTCTGGCATCCCTCACTTGCCTCGTCTAATGTGCAACTCTCTTCCTGTGAATGAGCTGGGGCTGGAACCATGGGCTTCTCACCCTGCTAGCCCGATGTCGAACTTCCATCTTGTCTTTCAGGAGAGAGAAGAAAGGTCTTGGCTAGTCTACCACTCAACTGAAAACCAGCCTCTGCCCTGTGGAGTTGCTGAGAGACTGAGTGATGCCGAGAGCCTGCTCTTCCAGGCAGACACTAACTGTGACAGGGAGCAGAGGCAGCAGAGCCTCACCTCCGGGCCCTGCACACAGCCGGCGACCATTTCTCCACATTCTCAGCAAGATTTGCTAGATTTTCTTCTGTAAACCCTTCACTTCTCTGTCTGTAGTACTACATTCAGAGACTTAAGATGAATAGTTCCCCTCTATTCTATTTCTGAGGAGAAGTCCCCAGGTCTCATATTAAGTAGGGATATTCTAGAAGAGAATCAATTCTAGTACGATAACTCTGAAAATAGAAGAAGGAAGTTTTGGAACTCAGAAGTTGTTTTTACTGTTTTAAACTGGTGATGAGGGACCTTGGGAGAGGCTTCAGGGAGGAAGGCTGAATGGACAACTGTGGGGCTGCCAGGCTTAGAGTTTCCCTGCCGAGTATGAGGCCCTCAGGGATCCAGGGACACAGGATATGGTCCTGACTTCGTATAAATGCCACCTCCCAACCTCAGATGGCACTGATACAGGTGTGTGATGGCCTGTCCTTTTTCTTCTCTGCAGGTACTTGTGTCCTATACAACCTTCATGCGGACAATAGAACTTGTGTGTAGCAAAGAAGTGGCTCTCTTGTGGGCCACAGGATCCAGCTCTGTCTGAGGGGACACCTTGTGCTCTGACCCTCTAGCACTGACCATGTCCATGCCCACTGAGGGCACCCCACCACCCCTAAGTGGTACCCCCATCCCAGTTCCAGCTTACTTCCGACATGCAGAACCTGGTTTCTCCCTCAAAAGGCCTGGGGGCCTCAGCCGGAGCCTTCCACCTCGGCCCCCTGCCAAGGGCAGCATCCCTGTCAGCCGTCTATTCCCCCCTCGGACCCCCGGCTGGCAGCAGCCCCAGCCCCGGAGGGTGTCTTTCCTGTGTGAGACCTCAGAGACGTTGCAGAGCCCTGGGTACGACCCGAGCCGGCCAGAGTCCTTCTTTCAGCAGAATTTCCAGAGGCTCAGCCGACTGGGTCATGGCTCCTATGGAGAAGTCTTCAAGGTAAATGAAGGGTGGTTTCCCAGGCTTCTCCAGGGAGCCTCTGCCGTGGGGTCCCCTCCCCCATCGGTGGGATAGTGTCCTAGGCATCCTGCTGCCCTTTTTCTCTGACAGCCTGCCTCTCTAGGGCTAACAGCCACTTCCCCATCCCAAGATTAAGTGCCTCCGAGAGCCGCCTCGTGCACACTGGCCTTGTGTCCAGGCCCTAGCACAGCGCACAGCAGGTCTCCGCTCTGCCTAGAGATGGCTGTGCTGGGCTCCATGACTGGTCTGTCTGACTGGAGCTGATCCCAGTGCCCACCACAGTCCCTAGGCTAGCAGGCTCAAAAGCTGTTCCTTCCCCTGGTCCATCATCATTTTCTTTTCTATTAAGATTTATTTTATACACACACACACACACACACACACACACACACACACACACACACACACACACTGTAGCTGTCCTCAGACACACCAGAAGAGGGCACCAGATCACATTACGGATGGTTGTGAGCCACCATGTGGTTGCTGAGAATTGAACTCAGGACCTCTGGAAGAGCAGTCAGTGCTCTTAACCACTGAGCCATCTCTCCAGCCCATTATTTTCTTTAATATGATTTTAATTTTCCAAGTATATATCTTGTGAAATAATAGCTTTCCTTTATGCAAGCATTACATGGAAGCAATTTTATTTCAAAGGCAAGCAGCCCAGGCCACGGACCAGCTTTCCTCAGCAGTGGAGAGCTCAGACAGCAGAGCACACTGCCACGTTTGGGGACTGCTATATCCTCTTGGCACTAGACCGGTCAGAGCATAGGTCTAACCTGTTGCTGGGTCTCTGGTGCACCGTCCTGCAGTGCACATGCGTCCAGTTATCATGCAGAGGTCTAAGGCTGACATGTATTTCCCTATATTGTGCAACTGTGACAGCATTCTTTGACTGTCACCACCCCCCAAATTCTGCTTCTGGGCAACGCTTCCCTTCCAGGTGCGCTCCAAGGAAGATGGGCGACTCTATGCTGTTAAGCGCTCCATGTCACCATTCCGAGGCCCCAAAGATCGGACTCGTAAACTGGCTGAGGTAGGCGGCCACGAGAAGGTGGGGCAGCACCCACATTGCGTGAGACTGGAGCGGGCCTGGGAGGAGGGTGGCATCCTATACCTGCAGACAGAGCTCTGTGGGCCCAGCCTGCAGCAACACTGTGAAGCCTGGGGGGCCAGCCTGCCAGAGGCCCAGGTCTGGGGCTACTTGCGGGACACTCTTCTGGCTCTGGACCATCTACACAGTCAAGGCCTAGTTCACCTGGATGTTAAGCCTGCCAACATCTTCTTGGGCCCCCGGGGCCGCTGCAAGCTGGGCGACTTTGGACTACTGGTGGAGCTCGGTTCAGCCGGTGCTGGCGAGGCCCAGGAGGGAGATCCTCGCTACATGGCTCCAGAACTGCTGCGGGGCTCCTATGGGACAGCTGCAGATGTGTTCAGGTGAGGCTGGGCTGGGGACTGTCAGCCCTTTATTGGTAGCTGATCAGCAAAAAGGGACTGCCCAGTAGAGGAGTTCTTTCCTGGCACTAGGGCAGGAAGGCATTCAGGCCCGGGAGGTGCTGCCCCTCCCTGCTAGCTGAGAGGTTTCCAGAGTAAGCATCAGGCCTGCCAGAGGCCCCTTTATGTTGTGCTGGCCACTTCCTTGCAGCTCCGTGGCTGTGCTCCAGGACAGGGAGAATAATGAGGCAGAGGGACTTGTCAGGTCCACAGTTGACATCTGGGACTACAGCCAGGCCCAGGGTTTTGAGTCCATACTGACTTCTACTACCCTGTGTCAGTGTGTTCTGCATACGACTACAGAATGTTGATGCCAGCCCTAATAACCATGGAAACCAATTTGCATGTCAGTGTGGTTCTGATGGACTCTATGCACTGGGTTAACTGCTTGAATGTGGGGTCCACATTTCACAACACAGGGAATTGCTGCTCACTGGCCTTCCAGGGCTCTCTCAAAGCTCCTCACGTCTCACTAAGGTTTATAGTCGAAGAGAACAGCCCTTTCCCACCTAGATGCTGAGTAGGACTTGGATCTGCATCACACAGCTGACTGCCTCTTTGTCTTCATGCCCTGTCCTTCCTAGTCTGGGTCTCAGCATCTTGGAAGTGGCCTGCAACATGGAACTGCCCCACGGTGGGGAGGGATGGCAGCAGCTGCGCCAGGGATACTTGCCGCCCGAGTTCACTGCTGGTGAGTGGGGGTTCAGAATGGCCAGCTATCACAGCTCTGGCAAGGGGTGGCAAGTACTAGGGGGCGCCATTGCAGCAAGGGCCCAGTCAGTACCCTGACCCCTGACGTGGCCCTGCCTCATTGGCAGGTCTGTCTTCTGAGCTGCGTTCTGTCCTCACCATGATGTTGGAGCCTGACCCCCAGCTTCGAGCCACGGCTGAGGTCCTGCTGGCCTTGCCCATGCTGAGGCAGCCACGTCCCTGGAATGTTCTGTGGTATATGGCTGCAGAAGCCCTGAGTCGAGGTTGGGCCCTGTGGCAGGTAAGCCTTTATGTGCTGGGCTATCCTACCTGTACCTTGCCTAGGGGACCTTCCTGGTCTCCTGAGGCTCACTTCTTCTGAACTTACGGTATGGATCGGGTTGTCCTTGAACTCATCTTCCTACCTCAGCCTCACAAGTGCTGTGATCTGTCACAGGCTTGGTTTCTGAGGCTCACTTTTTCCTTAGGCTCTGGTCACTCTGCTCTGCTGGCTCTGGCATGGCCTGGTTCATCCTGCCAGTTGGCTGCAGCCTCCAGGCCCACCAGCCACACCACCTGGCTCTCCACCATGCAGTCCCCTCCTGGACAGCACCCTCTCCAGCAACTGGGATGATGACAGCATAGGGTGGGTGAGAGAATCCTGGACACAGGGGTGGCATCTGTGTACATCACTGGTCAGTGCAAGGGGTCTTAGGCCCTATGCAGAAGGTGGGTGAATGGGCCTCTGTCACACTCAGGGGACAAAGACTGCCAGTGTAGAGGTAGCTTGTGGTCTGTGTGGGCAGCTGTGACATTCAGTGCAGGATTGCAGTCCCACCTCTGCAGAGGCCACCCCAGTTCAGATATAAAGTGCTGTCTTCCTCTGAGTGGATGCCTCCCAGCATCTGGTAAGCCCTGCCTGAGAGAATTCCCTTGCTCCCAAGTGTCTGCTAGCCAAGGGAGAGTGCATATATAATTAAGAAACTGCTGCAGTGAGACACCATGCACTCTCAGGACTCCTCCCTTTATAGTGCCATTCCCCGCACTCCGAAAGCTCACTCTAACACAGCAAAATGCTAGAAAAGCTTCATTTAGCAAAACTTGACACCCAGCTCAATTGAACCTGAAAAGGGACAGAGCTAGCCCGTGAACGTGGTCAGATGGGAGGACTTGTCAGCTGCCAGTGTTTATTTCAGTTATGGCCTTGTTCCTTCACCAAACAGGGGCCTGGAACTCAGAAGGATCAGAGCTGTTTTTATCCTGCTTTGCCCAATCCTCAATGCTCTGCTTGTCCTCTTTCTTGTAGCCCCTCACTTTCCCCAGAGACCATCCTGTCCCGGATCACGAGGAGAACCTCTACCCCTCGGGGCAGGTACACACCAAGGTGAGGAGGTGAGCCAACTGTGGGCGGTCAGAGTTGTCTGTAGGATCCATGTCTTACAACTCTTTTCTCCCCCAAGGGATGTCCTGGACCTAACTGATATGGACTCAGAGCCTCCAAGAGGTCCCTGCCCCACCTTTGAGCCAAGGAATCTCCTCAGCCTGTTTGAGGACTCCCTAGACCCAGCCTGAGCCACAGGCCCAGTCAGCCTTGGTGCTTTTAAACCTCTGAACTTCTTGCCCACCTCTCCCCCTGAAACTTCTGTATCTAATAAAAAGTAATGAGTCTTGGGAACACCCAAGGTTGCTCATATGGCAACAGAGTGCTTCTTGTCCCTTTATTGATGTTGCCTAGGGTCTTAGGCCTTTGGGATGTCTGGCTCTGAGTCGATCCCCTGCTATAGAGTGCCCTTGGGCCAGCAGGCTGGAGCCACCCACTGTGTAGAGGTTTCCTGAGCAGACAAGTCTCTGATGGGCAGGTCAGTCAGTCAGACCATGGCTGTGAAGAGATGAGTTGTTGGTCCAGTGAAGCCTGAGTCCAACCCCTCCATTCCACATCTGCGCCTTTTGCCTAGGAAAAGCAGCAGCTCCCCTCGTGTCTCTTGGTCAGATAATACAAGCAGGACCAATGCCCGCTTGGTTCTGAGAGAAGGTCCTGGTCCTCTCCTCTGCACCCTCACTGCAGGAATGACAGGGACAGCAAGATTCTGGCTGCTGAGAGGTGTGGCATGCAGAGCAGGAAGCTGGAGATCAGGAAGCGGGGTCAGAGAGGCTAGTTCAAGAATCCAGGAGGTGTTGGATGGGAGCAGCAACATAGGGGTAGTGGTTCTGGGCTGGAGGCTTGGTAAGTTGGCAGGACTCAACTGTCAGAGACTCACAGGTCAAACAGGGTAAATTGAAAAAAAAAAAATGGTTTCCTTCTAATGACGGCAAACCAGTATGCTGGAGGGAAGATGACAAGGAGAGGGGTAGCTGGATTTGAAGGCCTGGGTGCAAGAAGAGGTTAATCCATGGGGAGGAACGAAGAGTGGTCTCCCAGCTAGGAAGTCCCATGTGCTGGTTCTTCCAGGGAACCAGCCCCTTGCAGACCAGCAGGAGGAAAGGTGGTGTAATTTGTCCCAGAAAGCTGTGGGCAGGCCAGTTTGGCAGCTAGGAGGCAGCTCAGTCTGGGGGACAGGCATGGCGCGCAGCCCAGAGCAGGTCAGGCACAACCCCAGCATGGAGCTGGAGGATGGAGCCCACGCTCAGCAAGTGCATGATTTGGTGGGAGTTGCCCCAGTAGTCGAAGCGGCCAGGCCCCCAGCGCTCTGGCAGGCGTGCCACATTCACCAGCCCTCCCAGCAGAGCCAGTGCGTCCATGCGCAGGTAGCAGGGCAGGGAGCCTGGAGCCCCTGAGCCCAGCCCCACTCCACGGGCCCCAAACACCAGCAGGCGGGCCCCAGCTTGCCAACCAAAAGCTCGAAGCCGGGCACTGGTGGAGGGGGCAGTGAGGGCTCTCCAGCCGGCTACACCTGACAGTGCAGTGTAACCCATCAGGGCAGCTGGGCGAAGCCAGGGTCTGCAAGCCAGAGTGCAGTGGATGATGGGTAGGGCCCCTGCAGAGAGAGAGAGAGAGCAGAGAACGGATTTAAGTCCAAACTAGCTGACCTTCCCAGCCCGGGGCTCCCACCAGTGGCCCTTGCCTCCACCTTCCTGGGGCCCAGGCTCACCAAGGGTGTTGACAAGACAGACTCCACACATATCCAGGGCAAGGAGCCGGGTGTACACAGGACTGCCTCCCTGGTGGCACATGAAGAGGTGATAGAGCACAGAGGCTGCAGGGGGCGCCAGGCAGGCCACACAATGTGTGCCTCCTAGCCAGCCATCCTTGCCCAGCTGACTCCAGGGCATGGTCATTGGCACTAGCACCAGGAAGCCCAGCAGGGCTAGCCCTAGACGGGAGGGAGAGTTATACATCAGACACATTCAGCGTAAAAGGAGAAGCACATCCACAAAGGTATCCGTGGGAGCCAGGAAAACAGCTTAGTTGGTGAAAGCTGTTTAAGCCTGACAACCTCAGCTTGATCCTGGACTCCCCGTGGTAGGAGAGAACCAATCCTCACAGATCGTCTTCTAACCTTCATTCCTGGGCAGAAGTACACCCACCCACCCAGTCATACACCAATATATAAATGTTAAATAAACATAAAGACCCAAAGCGGCCTGACTATGGAGAACAAAGGGAAGACGGAGCAAGGCAGAATTCAGTGCTGTTGCCTGCCCACACAGAGGCAGGTCTTGTGGGCTACAAACTTTCAAAAGGGATCCTGTCAGGGTGGAGGAAGCAGAGGCAGTGAGCCCCACTTTGCAGGTGCAGAAACAGGCTTGGAGTAACCCGTCCCAGCTGAGCCCAGTCAGTAGGCAAAGCATAGAGGATGATGAACCAGGGCAGCCTAATTCCTACCTAAAGCCACAGCTCCTCCCTGCCTCACAGGCTAGACCAGGTCTGTCTGTCTGTCCTGGAGTGTCTTCAGAAACCTGGAGAAGCATGACCTCAGCCTGAGTTCTGATTAGGACAGGAGGGACATACCAGCCTCAGGGTTACTTAACACTGTCAAATGTCCAGGCAGACGGAGGCTTTGGGTCTTTGTTTTCCATAAAGAAAGCAAGCCAGAAAAGGCCAGAAGGAGGGGAAAGGACTGGGAGAAGCCTATCCTATCTCCACTGGGGTGCTTTCAGGAAGGAGCTCGGTTCCTCCCAATGCTGGCCTTTCTTGGACATTCCCACCGTTCCCCACAGGCAGTTGGCAATGCCTGGATAGAAGACAAATGCAGGCATGAGCCCCACTCTTGGTGGGGGTCTGACTGAACAATAGCGCTCTTCCTCTAGAGAAAAGCCCGATTCTAAACCTAGCTGGCTCTAGTTCCCTCTCCCAGCTGGGGCGCCTCAAGGACAGGCCAGGGCTGTGTCAGCAGAGCTCTAGGGGCCCGCAAGAAGTGTGTTTGGGGGTGGGGGTGGGGAATGAGCCACCAGGCGGAGCCCCACGGTACTGCTCTGGTCGCGGGGACCCTAGGCTACCGCGAGGAGGGGCTAGGGTCAGACAGGGGCGGTCTTCTTCTCTCTGACTCCTCCTAGCCAGTGAACACCCATCTCCAGGATGAGCGCTGGAGGGGGAAGGTGCCCAAAGCGCAGGATTACCAAGGGGATACCAAGATTCTTACCTCTAGAGCTCAGCCGGATTAAGCTGGCTCCCATTCTGCTCCCCTCTCCTGCCTTGGGGCACTACTGGGAAAGCAGAAGCTGGCAACGAAGCCTGGGACAATGGCAGCTTTGTCACCACAGCGCCTGACCCAACCAGGGCAGGGACAGCCGAGGACTTGGGCTTAGGGGGCTGCTGTGCTCCCAGGCAAGGCGGCCGCGAGTGCAAGAAGCATGAATCGGGGTGCGGCTCACCTACCGTGTGTGTAGATGTTGCCCAGCTCGTTGTGTAGGTAGAAAAGACTGCGCAGGCAGCCCGAGCCGCTGCTGGCCGGCCGGTAGCCGGTCAATACGAACTTATTGAACTGCAGGTGTGGCGGCGAGCTAGCCCAGTCCAGAAGACGCGGCCCGGTCAGGAACGCCATGGCCTCACGCACTGCGGCCGACCGGCGACCCTCTGCTCCTGGATTTCCTTCTCAGTGGAGCTGCAGCGCTGGGAAGCTCATCCCGATTCACCTCCCGCTGTCCGGTCGCCCTGCCGGGGTCAGCCGGGGGTCCTGGCCCCCTTCCCTTACACGCTGCGCACGCGCGAGTTCGACGCCCCCGCAAGGGAGAGGAAGCTGGCAACCCCACTGTCGGAGCTCAGTGCATTCAGCTCCACCGTGGCAAAGCGGCGGAGGGAGAGCTCCGGAGGGCCGCAACAGCAGCCGGGCGTCTCGCCGCAGCCCTGAGGACGGGCGCGGCCGGACGCCGGAGGGGACAGCAAGCTCCACCCCGGCTCCTCGCCCCCGCCACCCTGGCTGTGTTTCGCGCGCTAGATTCCTGACGTTCACGTTGCAGGGACCAATGAGCACTGCGGGCGGGGATGCTCCGCCCCGAGACCGCCCAGGCCTTCTCTTTAACATATGCGGTTCCAGCCTTCTTTGCTTGGAGTGGCTATTGGCATGGGACGCTATGTTCTTCGTCGGGCTCCTCCACTGGAGGAGCCTTGGGTCTACCAACATTTCACACCCCGACTTTCTTAATGACCTTCAGGTTGTCGCACCTTTGGGCACCTACCTCAAGTATACAACCTGGCTACCCAGCTCTAAGCTCACAGTCAGACACTGTCCAAGGTGCTGCTGGCTAAGGCCCCCTTCAGATGAGATCCGAGCAGCACCGGCTCGCACCCACTTTGGGGTATATTTCCATCAGCGTCTAAGACGTGTGGTGCACCTGGAGCCCTTAGCGAGGCCCAGCCCTTCCGGCTAGGCTGCTTCGAGCTTGGGTTCCTCCCAACTCATTCCCTGTTATCGCCCACAAAGCACACCCTCAGCCCTGCCCAGTACAGGAAGGAACGGGCAAAGGCAGGAGAAAGGGAAAGTCCCATGGTTCCCTTCTACTCTGGCAGGGACAAGGGAGGCGCTTCTTCCTCATAAAACTACCCACGGCCAACTTCCACATCCTCTCATGAGAAAGCTCACCTTGTGAACACCCAGCATCTCACCTGCAGCTCCCCTGCCCACACCCTTATCAACATAGGTCTTTCCTCGTGCAAAACACTTGAAGCCTCTACCAAAATAGGCCTTTTATTTAAAGTCTATAGTGAGTCTTTAGGTCACTTTTGTTGGCCCCTAACCTTTCATCGAGGGCAGCAGTCCAGGACCATCCCCAAAAGAGGCGCAAAGAACCCTGAAACCAAACACCACCCATCGCATCAAGGTCCATGAATTAGGGTGTTGGATTCCCCTTGCCCTTTGGCTTCAGCCATTTGTACCCCAAGGGTCAAGCCAAGTTCCCAAAATAGCACCGGATGCTTCCTGTCCGATTTTTCTGGTCTCCCTGAGATGACCAGAGACCGAGCTGCCTTTAAAGGGGCACAAGGTCGAGGTAGGGTGCTGCATAATATCTCAGATGTCCATCTCGCTGGCAGAAGAGGTGATGGACTCACGTACGTCTGTGGTCAGAGAGCAGAGACGAGCGAGCGCAAGGAGCTCTGGCTGGAGGCACTCAGGGGCCGGTAGCCCGCAGCAGGACCCTCAGCCTGAGAGTCCCCTGGGGGACAGGGCAGGGCCACCCCTCGGGGCCGGCGGTACCACACAGCCCAGCTTCTCCCGGGGCCCCGGGAAGGTCCCATGGCCAGAGACCCTTTTCCTGGAGCCAGCAGACAGCTCCTAGAGAGGGAGCAGACGTCAGCTGGACCCAAACCCAGTCCTGCCTCTAACATCCTGCTCTGCCTGCGAACCAATTCTCCCAAGGCCTTGCCAACTCAAGAACCCAGGACCTTCCTAACTTTGTTCCCCAGCCCAAGCTTCCCACCAGAGACCCCACACCGAGGCACGAGGCCATCAGGTGCCCAGTGCGGGCTCTGCCCTCAGGCCCTGCCCCAGCGCCCGCACCGTCGACGCAGCAAACGCAGTAGCGACAGGAGCAGCAGCAGCAGCACAGAGATGGCCATCACGGTGGAGAAGACTCGGGCTGCGGGCACAGGGGTGCGATGAGGACAGGCCTCTGAGAAGCCACTCCATGTTTAACTCCCACCTTGCAAATCAGCCTCACCACCTATGGAAGCCTGTGCCGCTCCAGGCTTGGGGCTGCAGCTCACGTTAGCCCCATCGGGGTTCCCTGCGAGAGTCTCAGCTGAATCCTCTGGAGACGCTCTGTCCTCCACTGTATCCTGCAGCCCTGCGGAGAGAGGTGTGAGGTGAGGAGACCAGGAGTACGTTTATGTAGGCGGCAGTAGGAGGACCGGTCCCTGGCTCACCCCGGTAGGTGAGCGCGAAGCCTTGAGCATGGCCTCGTGCGTCGCTGCGGAAGGTGAGCAGCAGTGCAGCAGTGCGCAGGTGCAGCGGCCCGGGCGGCGGCGGATGGGCGCCGTCGAAGGCACGGAGCAGGTTGCCAGATGAGGCGTCGCGTAGCTCCAGCCGGTCTCGAGAGTCAGCCAACTCGAAGAGGCGGAAGGTGAGCTCTAGCACAGCGCCCAGTTGGCCCAGTACCCAGCTGCAGTTCCGGTCTGGTCCATACTCATCCGGAAAATCCGGGGAGTAGATGACACCCTGAGGAGCCGTCCAGTTTCCCTGGCAGGAACCCACAGACACTGTGGGCAGAGCAGGCAGTCAAGAAACAGAGGCCAGCCTACCTTTCCAGCGCAGAGTTGCGGATGGAAAGACTCCCCTTTTCACGCTAGGCCTCATTCCCGCCCCAGTATTGCCACTGCCCAGTTTCTTAGGCCCCGCCTTCAGACCAATTCCTAATCTAGTGCTGGCTTAGCATCAGGTTCAGCCTCACGCCCACTACAGATCCTGCCTCTTAATCTCCCTATCATGCACGCCCCACTCCAATAGGTTTCCCCGATTTCACTCCTACGGGGGTGGGGGGATGGTACACTAGACTCCACCCTTCAATCTGGTCTACACCTCACCTTCATAGATACCCAGTCGTCCATCACCTCCACACAGTTGGCCTGGGTGGCCAAAACAGATCTGGTCACAGTCGGTGGCAGGGGCTGGACGTCCCCGGGCCAGGTCACTTTCAGAGCCACAGAAGCAGGCATAACCAGCCTCCACGCCAGCCAGCTGGGAGCACAGACTGGGTGACCCCAAAGGCAGGGATGGTGGATATGGGTGAAGTAGTGGGGTGGAGGTAGGGGTGATGAGGGTCAAGTTTGTTATCTGTGTTGGGAGCTGGGTAGGGTCCTGAGGTCAAGGTCAGGGGTCACTGGTCTGGGCTCTAGGACAGTACCTGGTAGCCCTTCATGCGGCAGAATCGAAGGCACACCTGGACTGTGAGCTTTGTGGAGGTGCCACTGGGACCACTGAGAGCAGGGGGTGCCCCAGAGTCTACGAAGCAGCCCAGGTACCCAGGCACTGTGGAGGGAGCAGAGTCAGAGTCTCATCTCTGAAAGTGACCCTCAGGCAGGGTGGGCTCTTGAGCTGACTCACTGTGACACGTGGGGATATCACAGTAGCGCCAGTAGATGCCTTCTTCTGTCTCTGCCACATAGCACCAGGGCTGCACATCGCCGTCCGGGTTCCTGTGTTTGGGAGGAGGGTGGTGAGAAGCCTACTATCCGGCCTATGGTCTAAGCAGTGTGTGTTACAGAGGACACGCTTCTCTCTGTCGGCACACATTCTCCACCGGCTCCCAAAGGAGACATCTCTATAAGAGCCTGGAGGGTTTTGTTTGTTTGTTTGTTTGTTTGTTTGTTTGTCTGGTTGTTGTTCTTGATCTCATATGAGAGCCCTTCCACCACCCCACCCCACCCCCGACTTCAATGGGTCCTCACTACTCTTGCATAAAACTGGTGCAAATGATAAGCTCTAAGCTTTGTGGCTGGGCAGAAAAGTGGCCTCCACATCAGCCACTGACGGATGATGCTCCAGAAGAAAACTGTGACTTTGAACTCCTCACATGGCGGGTTGTAGATGCTGCTCCAGCAAGTAGGGCAGAGCCAGTGAAATCACTCCAGAGGCGGGTCCAACCAGACTCGCATCCTTGAAAATGTAAACCTTTTGTTCTGGCCCTGACTGGAGGTTTTGTAGAAAACTATCACCTAAGTCCCACATAGCTTTAAAACAGGGTTTTTGCAAACCTTGCGAACCTCGTATGAGATAGGGCCCGCCCCTAAATCTTTCCGACTCCTCTTTGCCCCGCCTCCTGCCACCACTGGTCCAGCCTTGCTGAAGCTCACCCTCCCTCCCACCCCCTCCCATCCACCCTCCCACCCATCCACCCCCGCTCCTCACCTACAGAAGTTGTGCGCACCCAGCCCCCAGCGGCCCTGGGGATCGCTGGCGCTGCTGTAGCTGTGCTGCTGCGTCTGGTCCCAGAAAAGACAAGGGCGTCCAGCTCCGCGCGGGCCGGTGTAGTTCTGGTGGCCGCGGTAGTCAGCGCCGTTCACCTGGAAGCATTCGGACAGGCCTGCCCGGCAAACCGCGGGATCTGGAGAAGTCTGGACACTCACTGAGCCTCCTCACTCGTCACCCAACTCCTGCCTGGTCCTAGCCAGTACCCTCCAGTTCCCATCCCCGAGGGGGCCTTTGGGCTGCTCAACTGCTCCAAGGCGCCTGCTTTCCCGCCTCTCCAGCTTTGGGACCCATTCTCTGGGCACAGAAGCCCGGGAGCGAGCAGTGACGTTGGCCTGACCGCCTTGCCTAACTCACCTGGACTGTGCAGGCTCCCTGCTGAGGCCCCGTGCGGCGGCAGCAGCAACGGGAAGAGGAGGAGGAGGCCCTGCAGATCTGGTGTCCCCATCTTCCCTAGCCAAAGAGAAGGTGCCTTGGACGGAACACGGCCTGGGATGCCCACGGGGTCTAGGGTCTCCCAGGTGACCTGAAAGGCAGGGGGCGTTGTCCTTTGATCTTCTGTCCTGATCTTACTTTTGTCAGCGTTGCCCGTCTGGGACCAGGAAATATCTTCCCGGGATCTCTACCCGGCTGTCGCTCTTCAGGGGTCTCTAGGGAAGGTAACTGGCCGGAGGATGATCTCAGGTTCGGCCTTCTGTCTCTGGGCCGTGTCTGGGCCCCCACACTCACCCATCGAACTGTGCCTTGCACCTTGAGACTCCCTCACCCAGGTCTCTAAAGCACTGCCTCCTGCCCCCCTTGTGTCCCTTCAGGTCCCTCCCCTCTTGTCCCACACCCCTAGGGAAGACTGGAAGCCCCGCCCGCGACTGGAGCGCAGGCAACAGGTCCAGACGCCTCCCACGCCTATCCCCGGGACCCCCACCGTCCCAACACATGCCTTTCCACCCTTTCTTCTTTCTTTTCCATGGTCGGTGTGGGTTCTATTGAGAGGGTATGGAAGGACAGAGACTAGGTTAGCAGAACTCTAGAAGACACTAACGGGAGAGTTACAGGGTTCCCTCCCCGCAGCAGCACCCAGTCAAAAGGAACAAGCACCCTGATTTAAGTACGCGCGCGCACTCCCATTCAATCCATTCATTCATTGTAAGACGCTCACACGCACATCTTCCCGGAATCCTCAGGCTTCTGTCTCCCCAGGTCCCGCCGCGGCTGACTTGAATAAGAAAGCGCCACTCCCTGACCCTGATCTCGGGAGACAGACTGGAATCGTGGACTCTCAGTCCACGACAGGCAGGGGCAGCTGGTGTCTGGGGAGGAAGGCAGCTGCGCCCCCGGTTCCAGCCCGCCCCCTCTCCCGCTTCCATTTCTCCCACTCTCTAGGACCCCAGCCCAGGCTCTCCGGAGCCTTGCCTTGGCGGAATTCCCCAAGCGGTGCCCCCCACCTGGCAGGGGAGGGGGAGGGGAGCAGGCCCAGGCAGGCGTGGGGGGAAATTCCCCGCCCCCTCCCCCTGAGCCCGACTCCTCCGAGTCCTCTGATCTCCCAGTGCTGCCCCGGGGCTTGGGGGGAGGCCAGCGCAGGTGCGTGGGAGGGCGGGGGCGGGGAGCAGGGGAGGGAGATGGGGGGGAACTCTACGCAGCCCTACCCAGTCCAGACCCCTTGCCCATCAGACCAGCCTGCCCACCCTTTACTAACCCGGCCCAGCTCTGACAGTCCTGAGCTTTTTTTTTTTTTTTTTTTTTTTTTTTTTTTTTTGGTTCTTTTTTTTCGGAGCTGGGGACCGAACCCAGGGCCTTGCGCTTCCTAGGTAAGCGCTCTACCACTGAGCTAAATCCCCAGCCCCAGTCCTGAGCTTTTATAACACGCGTCCTGAAGCAGATGGAGAAGCAAGATTCATAGAGAGGATTCTCAGGGGCAAAAGGGCACACGATAGAGATCAATGATTAGCTGTGGGAGCCCTACAGTTGTGTAGTTGATGCCCCAATGCGAAGGTTCTTGAGGGGTGCAGGGAGTGCGACGGGAGGGGGGTATTCCAAGGAGATGGACAAGCTTAGGTTGTAGGCTAGTGAGGGGTGTCTCCTCTGGTTGCTCGCTCTCCAGCCAAGCTGAGCTTCGACCCAGGAGTCCCCCTCTTGTACTGACCCTACCAGAGCCCTCCAGACATCTAACAAGGCCGCCCCAAGAAGACCTGTCTTGGGTTTTCCTTCGCTTTCCACCTGAGGGCAAAAAAAGGTCGAGGCTCTGTAGTTCTGTCCCCTCACGTTTGATGTGAGAGAGTCAGTCCTGTGGAGGAAGAAGCAAAGAACAAAAGTGAGCGTTCAGGGCCTCACGCATGGCAGAGTTGGCCGAGGAACAGTGGGCCTTAAAACAACCCTCCACAGTTTAAGATGGATCTGCCCAATCCCGTCTCCTGCAAAGGGACAAGAGCGCTCAGTTACCAGGCTGGGGACACTTAGTGGAAAGAGGAAGAGTGTCCCTGCCACTTGTGGAACCTTTGAAAGGTAAGACAGGCTTCATGCCCTGCACCCCTCGATGCACACACTTCCCCAGCATTCCATACTCAGCCCTGTGCAGGCAGCAGCCTGTTAGCATTCCCAAGGCCCTCGGGGAACAGTTGCACCTCCCCATTCTGCAGATCCATGAACTGGGGCTCAGGGGCCCTTGGCAACCATGGGCTCACTAGCTATTCAGTGTCGAAGCCCGGTTTCAAGCAGAGTCTGATCTAGGTGTTAGGCACTGATACCACTGTCCCTATCCACATCTTTGGGGTTCTCTAACTCCACAGAACCATGTGCTATAGAGGGACACCAGATATCTCTCTCTGTAGGAAAAAAAATTCTTATATATTTTAGACAGGGTCTCACTTGTAGCCCTGGTTGGACTGTAGAGCTTGCTGTAGTCGACCAAGTTGGGCTGGAATTCATAGAGATTCCCCTGCCTCTGCCCCCCAGAGTGCAAGAATTAAAAGCATGGGTCACCGTGCCCACTTTCCAGTTGTTTTTTTCCTGGACCAGAGGTCCCATTACTTTTCCTTTTTGCTTTTAAAGATTTATTTGTTTATTTTAATGTGGGTACACTGTCACTCTCTTCAGACACACCAGAAGAAGCATTGGATCCCATTACAAATGATTGTGAGCCACCATGTGGTTGCTGGGATTTGAACTCAGGACCCCTGGAAGAGCAGTCAGTGCTCTTAACCACTGAGCCATCTCTCTAGCCCCCATTACTTTTCCTATGCCTCCCATAAGGGCTGCAATCCCACTGCAGGCTCCCCTGTAGAGCTTTTTCACAGTTGGGGAAACCAAAGTACTGAAAGTTAGTGTAGGGTCACAGTGCCTAAGCCTGACGCTCGTGGACATAGAAGTTTCTTGGCCTGTTATTTCCTCAATAGATTTGCATGCACAGACTTGTCATGTGGGGACAGCAGAGAGAAAAGAACAGATAATTTGGACATGAGGGTGGGTGGCCTTTTCTTGTCTTTCCTTGGAAGCACATGATATCAGATTTGCCCTGCCCAGTGTGTGTGTGTGTGTGTGTGTGTGTGTGTGTGTGTGTGTGTGTGTGCATTTGTATAGGTACATGTGTGTGCACATATGTGTGTAAGGGTGGAGGCATCAGGTGGCATTATCCCAGGAAGTTTCCCAGGGTACATCTGAGCCCATCTCATTTCTTCTTGGGAGTCCATCAGGACGAGAGTAGATCCCAGTGCAGAAGCCCACCATTCCCAATCTGACATCTGGGTCTGAATCACACCTTCCATGAATCTTCCTTCCCTGGTCACAGGTCTTATGAAAGACCTTGTGTGGGTGCTGTTTGCTGCTTTGGATCTCTAAAGCCTATTGCTACCCCATGTCAGTCTCCTGAGCCTCGCTCTTCTGTCTGCATCACTGCCTGGCCAACTGTGAGAGGGCAGGGCTTAGCACTTGCCCCAGCGTACTGGGAGCATGTGTGATTGTTACTGAGGCCGGAAATTCCAGACCATCCTTACCTTCATCGTAACATAAGTTGCTGCTGGCTTGTCATAAGTGCTCATAGCCTCTGCAGGGCTGGGAAACACTTAGCCACAGATATCCTCTTGACTTTGTCCATCTACTGTGAGATCAAAACATTTCTTGAGTTACCTCTACCTCTGTTCTCCAACTGGAAAGAGCCTACAGGGATGTCACAATTGGGGAAATGGACACAATTGTGTCCAGCCGTCTTGCAGCAGGTTGGCCCTCTGAGAGGAAGGAGGGTAGCGACTTTTGCTAATTACATTTGCCTCCAGCCTCCAGGGGGCGCCAGAGAACTCTGTTGCCGTTGTGGTTGGTGATTCTGAGAGGTGGAGTCAGTTCGTCTGCTCCGCCCATGAAATTCTTCTGAAGGGGCCTCTCAGGAAGGGCGGCTATGGGTCATACTAGTTCTTCGTTGCCCCTCCCTCACAGGAGTCCTGGGTTTCACTTTCGAAAGATGCGATGGCTAAACAGAAAGGCCCTGTTCGGTCACTTGCAATCAGACTAGACCTTGTGGTTGCTACAGTGACTGACCTGACAGGGTATCGGGTGTGGGGACCTCTGGGAAGAAGACTGAGAGCCTGGAGGTCCAATAGTGGTTGTCGAGGAACCAACCATGACTTGGTTTCAGAGTCCACTGGTTTGGAGCAGAAAGGTAGGAATTCCACCCGGCCCAACCTCCCTTCCTGCTTCCCCAGACCCCTGACTCTGTTTCCTCTTTCCTCAGGAAAATTATGGCACCAGCTGGGAGCTGCAAATGCCCTTGGGGGTTCCAGTTGCTGCTGGAGTCCTAGCCCTTCTGGCCCTCTTGGCATTGGCTTGTTATTTTCTCAGAGAGGTATCTTCCTTCTCCTGACTCTATGCCTCTTGCCCACAGCCTTCTCCTTAGAAACTGCTCCCCTTTCTCATGACTCTCTCTGTGCCCAGGCCTGGAAGTGCAGATGGAAGCTTTGCCATGAGGGCTGGACATGTTCTCCAACTGGAAAGAGCCTACAGCTTGTCTTCGTCCACTGCCCAGATCAGGGCCGGCTGGGGACCCTCTCTTCAGAGCCCCATGGCGCTCCACTGCCTTCTCCACTGTCCTTCTGAAGGCCCAGGACAGCTCCTCAGCCTTGGGTCTGGAGTCCCCCATGTTCCAGAGGAGGTGGCTGTGTCTGCCAGGCCCCCTGCACCTGTAACAGCTGTTAGTGTGGATAAAGGGTTGAATCCATGTGATAATGTGGGGCGAGGGGTGGGTTCTCACCCCACGGGTGTGGGGCATGAGGGAGAGGTGACGCTAGCAGAAGTGTTTGCCTTCTCTTGTGACGGCACTGAAACTTTCTCTCCCTAAAGTCACCCTCAAGAAGCCAAGGCTCTGGCTACTCCATCTTGCCCCGTTTTTCTGGGGGTCAGGCCTTGACCCGAGGGGAAGCCATGAGCTAGAAGCAAAAGCCCAAGGCTCTCCAGAGTGGCCAATGAATGGCTCAGCAGGCAGAGGGACCTCCCCTCAGCAGTCTGACCTCCTCTCCCAAAAGCTCTGTCACTGCCCAGACAGTGCTCTTGGTTCTCGGGGCCTCGGGTCTCGTGTCTAAGCTGGCTCCTTCCTGGGACCACAGCAAGGCCCACTGCAATCTCACTCTTTGGAGCCCGTAAGATCTCTTGGCTTGGCCCAGGCACCAGAGAAGTTGGGGCCCACTGAAGCAGATCAGGGGTCCCTGGCTGGTGAGCACGAGGCCCGTGGAACTTCCCAGGTCAGGACACTGCTGCAGGTTACCCCCCTGTGCCCACTATAACCTGGACCCCTGAGATCGCCTAGCACCACTTGATTACTTTTTCCTGGGCTTCCCTGGGTCAGGAAAGGTGAATTTAGTAATGGCAGTAGGTCAGGGTCTGTCGGGTAGAGTCTGGAAGGGACTCCTGCCCTAGGAGATGCACGGGGTCACGAGCCAGTTCTCTGGAGTGTAGACGTAACCCTGTATGCACCAACACTCTTCTCTGATTAGGCCACGCTATGTGGAGATGGTGGAGGGATTGATGCAGATTAATTATAGTCTCTAATTAATTAAATCGTCTCTGAGTTAAGTAAGAGATGGGGCCAGGAGCACTGGGGCACAGCTGTGTGCTCAGCTAAATGTGGCAGGTTGAGGCAGCAGGATGACTTGAGGCTAAGACATCAAGGTCAGCCTAGATAACAAAGCACAGCACTGCCTTCGCTCTCAGTGGGGTCTGCTTGGCTGGCCTGGAACCTGGACGGCGGATGGCCTGATTTGGTCAGTGAACTTTCTGGAGTCTAGATTCTGCCATAGCTGCACAGGAGAGGATGAGCTAACAGCCTTGAGTGTGGCTGTGTGACCCCAGGCAAAGAACACTGTTCAGCCCTGGCAGAGTCCTGGTTCACCGAAAGCCATGAGCTAATGCATGAGTTTTTGGCAGCTGACCTCAGTAATTTGTTCCAAAGCAGTAGTGTGCGCTGGACAGGACAGGAGGGTGGGCTTGAGGGCAGTGAGGAGTGAGACAAGTGTGGGTAGAGCACAGTTGTCTAGGGCTGCAGGAGAGCCTGCTGAGCTTCTAACATCCTCCTTTTGGGGCTGGAGAGGTGGCTCAGCAGTTAAGAGCATCCAACTACTCTTCCAGAGGTCCTGAGTTCAATTCCCAGCAACCACATGGTGGCTCACAAACATCTGTAAAGAGATCCAATGCCCTCTTCTGGTGTGTCTGAAGACAGCTACAGTGTACTTATATATAATAAATGAATAAATCTTAAAAAAAAAAAAGAGCACTGACTGCTGTTCCAGAGGTCCTGAGTTCAAGCCCCAGCACCCGGTTACATGGTAGCTCACAACCACCCGTAATGGGATCTGATGCCCTCTTCTGGTGTGTCTGAAACTACAGTGTACTCACATACATTAAATAAATAAATATATCTTTAATACACTCCTTTTCAGCAGGAGCACCTGCTATGGTCAGGTAGGTTACACTGAGTCTATTAGAATCCTCCTGAATAAGAACAGAAGATTGGTCTCCCGAGAGTACTGGATAGCTTTTGGCCTTCCAGAGCAAGAGACTCTAGGCTGAGGCAGGTGGAGGAAGGCCTAAAGCCTGTGGTATCCCAAGTGGGCCCTGGAAACATCCTAAGTACATCTCTGGTATCTGGTCCTTAAGTCAGGTAATCATACCTGACACACCCAGCCGGGGAGAGAACTCCATGGCAGGAACTGTGGAATCTGCATTGGCAGGTTGAGGCACAAGTAGGTATGGGAGCTGCTCCTGTCACAGGGCGAGTAGCTGGGCCCCAGGTGAGCTGGAAGCAGAGGGATGAGGATGTATTAAATCCCCCGTTGCTGGGAGGTGGTGGCACATCTTTAACCCCAGCACTCCGGAGGCAGAGGTGGGTGGGTCTCAGTTGTAGGCCAGGCTGGTCTGCAGAGTGAGTTTCAGGACTACCAAGAGGTATTACTTACACAGAGAAGCCAGGTCTCGAAAAACCAAACCCAACCCCACTGTTGAGTTTTTGCTTGAAATCCTCTCTTCTCTACCTACCCAGTGCTGAGGTTGCGGACGTGTACACAGGAGTGCTGGGATTCTGACTCAGGTACTTTACTGAGCCGTTTCTGCAGCTCCCAGACCCTCTCTGACTGGAGACAGATCTCAGGTGGAGGCCCAGGATGACTGGCACTCAGAGCTGGGTAACAGCTAAGATGAAAAGTGGGGGTTACCTGCCCAGAAGGTATCCAGGGTCTCCAGAGGCAAACCTGGCCTTTGCTTGGGTATCACTTCCATTTGGAGCTCACTGTAACTCATTCCCATGAGCTCAAAAGAACTCAAGCTGAGGGCTAGCCTTCTCTGTGGCTGGGAATAGAGCCTCAGCAGGTCCCCTCCAAGTCTTGATCTAGGCCAAGCAAACACCACTGCCCAGGATTTACCAACCCCCCATGATGTCCCCAGCATTTGGCAGAGACGACGTGTGGTTTTGTGGCAGCACAGACAATTACTGACACACAGCAGCTCTGTACCGTGAGACTACATAGGGTTTATTGAGGGAAGCAGATGAGCAGAAGCCAGTGGTAGGCACCAGGCCATTACTATCCCACAGGGGTGGCTGCTCCATGGCTTGCTTGCTAAGGGAGAGGAGCATGCAGCTCTGAGACAGGGTGAGGACAGCTCTGGCCAGGGGCAGCACACAGGAGATTCTGCATTCCCAGGGACACTAGAATGCCACTGCTAACATGGCTCCTTAGTCCTGCTAGCCTCTTCTACAGGAGGTGGGCTTGATGCCACCTACTGACCTTGTGTATCATGTGACACTAGGTGGGCAACTCTCGGTGGTGCTGCTGCCACCAGAGCATGCCTACCTGGTGTCACCTCCTCCTGACCTCTGGGCTGGCGCCCAAGAACTGTGGACATAGGTTTAAGGTAGCAAAGAACACAGGATGCAAAGTCGGCCAGGAAGGTACAGCGAAGCCTTCAGCCTGGCCTGCTCTGCCACGGTCAGGGCTGGATGTGCCTTAGTAAGCAGCAAGTGACAAAAGACCAGGAAGGCCTCACACCTGTCCCTAAAAGATAACAAAACAAAACCCTGCTATGACTTGCACTGTCTTCAGAGAGTGGCAGGAAGTCCCCGTACATATCCTGACTTGGGATGACTTCCATTTTGCTGAAGTTCATGCTCACTCGCACAGGGTCACACCCCACTGGAAAGCTCAGACAGCATGCTCTGAAAGCAGATGGTGCTGAGGCCTGGACAGCAGAGTGGGCAGAGGTCTATCAGTCCACACACACTTCTCCACAGCTCAGGTCACGGTGAGAGCAGCATGGGGCAGGCCTGCAGGCCACCCATCCGGCTTGGTTACCACCCAAAGTCCAAGCGCTCCTCCGGGGAGACCTCTGAGGAAATGTGACGGTCCTGGGTGTTTGGAAGAGTGGAAAGAGTTGTCACCAAGCGCATCTGAATGGATGGGAACGCCTGTGTGGATGGGAAGCATCTGGGGTGCCCGCTGCTCCTCTGTTGTTCCAGAGAAGATACTGCAGCAGGACTGGCTGATCGGTTTTAGCTCTTTGATTTTCCTGATGACAGAGAAAGGTGCATCATTACAAAGGTTTGTTTAAGCCAGGCATGGTGGTAATTTCAGCACCCAGGAGGCAGAGGCAGGTGGATCTCTGTGAGTTTGAGGCCAGCCTGGTCTACAGAATGAGTTCTAGTATAGCCAGGGCTACACAGAGAAACCCTGTCTCAAAATACAAACAAAACACTAAAGGTAATATTTGCGGTCTGAGTTATTTTGGGGTTTGTGTGTGTGTGATCGACTGTATCTCACTATACAGCTGAGGCAGGCTTGGAACCGACCATGTGGCCCAGGGGGGCAGGCCTTCAGCACATCTCGGCCTCTGTGGTGCTAGGTCTGCAGGTATGCTCCAGTTCTTCCTCAGCAAAGGTAAAATCAGTTCCCTGTGCCTGGAGGCTGTCCTGAGAGCCAGCAGACTTGTAGATCACCCCTAAACAGCTTTTGGGGTCACAATGATAGGATTGGCTGGGCTGGGTAATTCTGACTCACTGAAGCTAGGGAGCATCACCAGGACCACAGTCAATTTAAGGAGGAGCCACTCCCAAGACGGCTCCTGCTCTGATCCCTTCTTACATCACTGCTGTAACTTGGATCGCTCCTGGAACAGTTTTGTGACTCTGGGCATTAAATGCAGGGTCTCACACTTCCTAGGCAGGTCTTCTCCCACTGAACTTCCACTTCCTCTCCCTGTACTTCATTAAATAAATCATTGAAGTTGTTTTCATACACACAATAGCCTGTGGTTATTTTATTTATTTATTAAGACAAGGTCTTTCTATGTTGACCAGACTGGCTTTGAACTCATAGAAATCTGCCTGCCTCTCCCTTTGTGGTGATGGGATTAAAATCCTATGCCACTATACCTAGTTCACTACTGTAGTTTAGATTTCTATTTATATGTCTATCTATATGCTACATGTGCCCTCAGAGGCCGGAAGAGGGTAATGGATCCCGGCAAGTGGAGTTACAGATGCTCGTGGGTGCCATGACATGGACTGGGATCCCAAACTGAGTCGTCCATTAGAGCGGCAAGCTCTTCGAGCCACCGTGCCATCTCTCCAGCCCACGATTCTTTTTTTATTCTTTCCGGTGATACCACCTTTCTCCCCTGTCACTGTTTTAAATGTTTACTTTTACTTTACACGTATGGGTACTTTGTCTTCACAGCACATGTCTGCCTCCCGGACGCTGAGCTGGAGTTACAGCCAGTTGTGAGCCGTCATGTGGGTGTGGGAACCAAATCTGGGTCCTCCGTGAGAGCAGCAAGTGCTCTTAACCCTGAGCCATCTCTCCAGCCCCAGTAAATGCTTTCTTGACCAGGAATCGAATCCAGGCCATGTTGGTAAGAGCACACACATCTGCAATCCTAGCACCTGTGAATCAGAATTCAAGAATGTCCTAAGGGGACTGGAGAGATGGCTCAGTGGTGAAGAGCACTTGCTGCTCTCACAGAGGACCTGGGTTCAGTTCCCAGCACCCGTGTGGCAGCTCACAACCGTCTGTAACTTAAATTCCAGGGGCTCCAAGTCCCTCTGCTGGACTCCATAGGTACCAGGTACATATATGCAGGCAAATACTCAGAACAGAAGCAGATCTTTGAAATGGAGAGATACACATATGTGGCCAGGTGGTGGCGATGCACACCTTTAACCCCAGCACTCAGGAGGCAGAAGTCTACAGAGCGAGTTTCAGGAAAGCCAGGGCTGCACACAGAAACCTTGTCTCGAAAAAAGAAAACAGATTGTTCTAAAATATATTGTCAGTTTAATGCCAGACTCTGTGTGTGTGTGTGTGTGTGTGTGTGTGTGTGTGTGTGTGTGTGTGTGTGTGTGTGTATAGTTTCAAAATAACAGCACATTTGTTTATAAGGTAATCTTTTTTTCCCTCTATTTTTAGCTTTTTTCAAGACTCTGCTTTCTGGAACTTGCTCTATAGACCAGATTGGACTTGAACTCAGAAATCTGTCTGCCTCTGCCTCCCAAGTGCTGGGATTAATGGCATGAGCCACCATCACTTGGTGCAAACTTAATTTTCAATGAAATGAAATTATTTGCAAACTTTATGTGTGTGGCACCTGTATTCGAATGCACAACATTATTTGCATTCTTCTGGGGGTAGTCTATATTTTTCATCAGACCTTTCAAGAGACAACAACCTCTAAGCATTGAGCTGTTTCGGAATAAAAGAGAAAGATGGGTTTGGAAAGAGAGCTGGGTGAAGGTCCAGAGAGAAGGAGGTACGGTTTCACATCAACAGGAAGGGAGCAGGAGAAATGAGAGGTAAAGATTCTAGAAAAGCAGAAGTTAGGCAAAGGCCCTGGTCACCCAGTGTATACCTTTCTTCTTCTTCTTCTTCTTTTTCTTCTTGGCTGCACTGGGGGCCTTCTCCCTCTCCCGGGCCTTCTCCCTCTCCCGGGCCTTCTCCCTCTCCCGCTGCCTCAGGGCCTCCAGGCCAGCCAGGTCAGGGGAATGGCAGTGGCTTCGCATCACCATGACCCGACGGCCTTGGGTAATGGCGCGGCTGCGGCAGCCCAGCCGAGCCTGGTCCCGGCACATCCAGTACACCTTCTCGCCGGCGGCCTTCTCCTTCCTGTACAGGAAGGACTCGTACACCAGGAAGCGGCCTCCAAGGGATGTCTGCAGGAACTCCAGCGGCTGCACGGGCTCTGTAAGGCAGAGGGACCTGTAAGTGAGCCCCACTGGAGCCCCAGCCTTTGGCAACAGGGGACGTGGCCTCTCTCTGCACACTGTACTCCCAGGAGGATCTACTCCCTTTGCCTACTCCTCAGGGCTCTGGGGACTAATGATCAGACATGGCCCTGGCACTCTCTAGTACGAACGTACGTGCTTTCCTTTCCAGGGCTCCAGCGCTGCCTGGGCTATCCCTGGAGCTCTGCTAGAAGGCTCACCAGACCCTATGCTTGCTGGGGTCTCCCTGACAGAGGTGTCATCTGGTATTTGTACCGGGGGCCTGTCATTCCCCTGTCCACCAGCTGGCCACAAAGCCATTCTCAAAGTTTTTAACGATGCTAAAGTCAAAGGTCACGTGACATTGGGGGTGTGGCCAGAGAGAGCATGTGCAAACAGAAGCTGGAGCAGAACAGGCCCAGGGAGAAGACAATAAGGAAGATAGCTCCAGACAGGATTGGGGCGGGGGTGCACTCCTGCTGACTGACAGCCATATCGCCCCTGGCCCACCACCCCTATTTTTTCTAGAGCTAGGGTCTCTTGGCAACAGCAATCAATCACATGGTAAAATTGGTACCTAAAGCACAGATCCTGGAAAGGGGCTGGGGTGCTACAGGGCAATGAGAAGCCACACTCCCTCCACATACCTGGGCCTTCCCAGTGGGTCAGGTTAGGGAAGTTTTCCCTCTGCCGCAGGGCTTCCAGGCCACCCATGTCTGGTGGGTGGCAGTGCCTGCGCATGACCATCACCCGCTGGCCCTGGGTGATGGCGCGGCTGCGGCAACCCATGCGTGCCTGGTCCCGGCAAGTCCAGTACACCTTATCGCCGGTCGCTTTCTCCCGCCTGTAGAGGAAGGACTCGTACACCAGGAAGCTGCCCCCCAGAGGGGTCTTCAGGAACTCAGGCCCTTCTGTATAGAAACAAAAGAATCAGGGAAGGGTATGGGAGCTAAACCTAGCCTTGTGTGGGAAATGTTTCCATTTCATAGCCAAGAACACCCTGCTCACAGTGAGATAGCCCTGTGTCTTCAAACCCCATAGTACCCTCAGGGACCAGCGTCTGCTTGACCTGAGGCTGGAGACTGGCTAGGCCAGGCCCTGCTGGTGATGATAATTGAGGAAGGAAGTGGGTTTTGTTTGCTCTTTTGTACCAGGTGCCCTCCAGACTAGCAGGCAGGTCTCCATAGCCTCAAGAGTGAGCTGGGGTCGAAGCAGGTCAGAGCTGAAGAGGGGAGTTTTGAATCCCAGACTTAAGGCCTGTTCGTGTATTTAGGCTGGGTGTAGGCTTGAGCTGTGGGGGAAGGAGGAGCCTGAAGGACAGCCTGGCCTTGTCCATAGGACCCTCTTACCCCTGCCTCTTGTCCTTTGACCAGGTACGAGGGCTGCTGTGGTGGTTTTAATAAAAATGGCTGCCATAGGCTCATAGACTTAAAAGCTTGGTCACCAGAGAGTGGCACTATTAGGAAGGATTGGGGGTGTGGCCTTGTTGGGTTTTGAGGTTTCAGGAGCTCAAGCTAGACTCTTTCTCTTCCTGTTGCCTGTAGATTTAAACGTAGAACATTCAACTACTTCTCCAGCACCATGTCTCTCTGTGTGCCCCCATGTTCCTAGCCAGGACAATAATGAACTAAACTCTAACTGTAAGCCAGCTCCAATTAAATGCTGTTTTTTATAAGAGTTACCATGGTTACAGCATCTATTCATGCCAAAAGAACACCGACTAAGGCAGAGTTGGTACCATGGACTCATGTATTGCACTGACAGTCTGTTGTGGTAAAAATAAAAAGGGCACGACCGGTTCCTGTACACCTCCGGTTCTCTAGTTCCACCTCCAGTGGGCCACTGGAGCTAGTGTTAATTTATCTCAGCGTTCCACGATACTCCCAAGTACTTTCTAATCTGATGTCATTCCAATGAGGCACCCTGTCAGGTCACCCTGCCCTCACTCACAGCTCTCTTGGCTGGTTTCCACCACGCCAGGCATACACATCCCAAATCTGTGGGGGGCCCGGTGCATCCTGCCACCATACACTTTTTTTTTCCCCTTTTCTTTTTTTTGGAGCTGGGGACCGAACCCAGGGCCTTGCGCTTGCTAGGCAAGCGCTCTACCACTGAGCTAAATCCCCAACCCCGCCACCATACACTCTTGAACTCAAGTCGCCACATGAAAGAATACATCACACAATATATCTATCCTCTGATCCAATTGATGAGATATAACTTGCCCATCTAGACAACACAAAATCCTTAAACACCCATCCCTTAAGAATAGTCATAACAACCTGTAATATGCGCAGAGAAGAATCTTAACATCTGCCGCCATGTTCTCTCAGCTGCCTCCTCTCCTCCCTCGCTCTGGCCTCCTCTGCCTCTCTAAAACTTTTCTCCTGCCCATCCTCCCTTCTCATCCAATGACAGGCCTCCTTCTGTCCTGTCCTGCCTTCATCTGCATAATGTCATCAACCTACAACAGTCCTGACCACGCTGCTTGTTGGTGGGAAGTGGACCTTGGGACCGTGCATAAGGAAAGCATGGGCCATGCTGGTAGAAACACGGAAGTCAGTGACAGACTAGGGATGACAGAAGCTGAGGAACAGCCCTGAGAAGCTGAGGGCTTCAGTAGAGGCATCTGACTCTGGAGCTCCTAGAAAGGTGGGGAAGGAGGCCAGGAGGTGAGGGCCACCTGCAGAGCAAAGCCTCCGGGAGGGAGGGAGGCCGGGAGGACAGCAGACTTCAAACGGAGGAGACTAAGCCTGTGGCTGTGGGGAGTGGTCCACCTCTTTCCACAGTGGAGAAGCCCTGAGATTAGAATGCTTGTCAGGAAAGCCCTGGAGAGCCGGCAATTAAGCAGCTAAGAGCACAGGCTGCTCTTCTGGAGGACTCGGGTTCAGTTCCCAGCACCCACGCTCACAACCATCTGTAACTCCAGTCCCAGGGGGTCTGATGCCCTCTTCTGGTCTCGACAGGTACCAGGCACAGAGTCTGTGGACACCAGGCACACAGAGGGTACATACACATGCATACAGACAAAACAGCTATACACATGAACATTAAAAGAAAAAAATGGTTTTCGGGAAATAAAAATGGTGCAGTACAGCAGCAGAATCAGCAGAGGCAGTGGGGCTGTAAACTGGTAAGGATGTAGCAAAGTAGCCTGGTGCTCTCTCACAGCCACACTGCCTAGCAAGGGTACAGGGAAATTACCAACAGCTTCAAATGAGCAGGGTCTCAAATGGCTTCTCCAAGACGAGAGGCTCAAGGACCTCCCAAACCAAAAGAGAGGAGGGGACCAAAATAAATAAATAAATTAATTAATTAAAAAAATCCCAGAGACAGGGCATCTGGTCAAGGGAATCCAGGTGATAGCCAGGCCTGGCTTATCCCCAGGCAAGGTCGCAGCAGGGCCAGCTAGCTTTGGGGCTGCCTGTTGATGTGATGTAGGCAGCAGAGAGGGATGGGGCAGTGATGGCTCCTAGAAGAGTCTGCTAGACAGTGGAAGAGTGCGCAGGGAGGAGAGGGCACACAGGGAGGAGGGAGGGTATAGGGAGGAGGGATGTGCAGGAGGAGTTCCAGCTCAGGAGGGCAGAGCTTGGGAAGATCAAACGGCAGCTATGATATCAAGATAGTCAAGAAAATCACAGCGCCTGCTACTAAGGCTGTTGGTTCAATCACCAGAGAGAAGGGAGAACTGACGCCTACACATTATCCAATACATGCATGCCATAGTGTGCATGTGGGAGCACACACACACACACACACACACACACACACACACACACACACACACACAGAGGCAGATCTCTGTGAACTGGAGGCCATCCAGGGCTACATAATTGAGATCCTGCTTCAAAATACGAAACAAAGGGCTGGAGCGATGGCTCAGTGATTAAGAGCACTGGCTGCTTCTCCAGAAGTCCTGAATTCAATTCCCAGAAACCACATGGTGGCTCACAATCATCTGTAATGAGATCTGGTGCCCTCTTCTGGCCTTCAGGCATACATGTAGGCAGAATGCTGCATACAGAATAAATAAATCTAAAAACAACAACGAACCATAAAACAACAACCAAAAAATAAACAAAAAGTCCAAAACCTACTAAAAAAATATAGCAAGGCTAAATTATTTCCTCTGGCTGTAAGTCAAGGAAATTGGAAAATGGATAAATAGAATGTATGGGCTGGGAGTGAGGGCCAGGCCAGGCATCGCCATCTCTCTGTGCCATAGAAACAGGACAAAAAGGAAGTGAGGATGATGAAGTAACTCAGGACGCTGAACACTACAGGCCTGGAAGCCTGGTGAGCACAGGCTGATGGTGAGCACAGGCTGAGGAGCTGAGTGCCGGCCTGCTGTGACACTTTCTGGACAGCTGGACATCTGAGTGGGCAAAGCTAGGATTCCGGCATGCAGGTGTCCAACAGACCAAGCTGGAGAGACTCGGCTCTCCCAGCTCCCAGACCGTGACATTGCCCTGTGGCTCTGCACTGTAGGACCCACACTTGGCAGCCCCTACTGATAAACTCCTAAAGTGTCAGAGGCCGGGAGATCAGGTGTCAGGTGCAGGCCTGGAAGACCAGGTAGGCAGCTGAGGAGAAGCCTGGGAGAGCCACACTGCAAGAGTCATACCCAGATGGGCACAAGGAGTGGGAGGAGCACAGAAGAGAGGACTGTGACTTCCAGATATTTATACAAGGAAGGAGGACAGGATGTGCATAACAAGAGAAAAAGCTATAGGGTCTCCCCAGGTACCTGGGCCATCCCACTGAGCAGGGCCTGGGCGTTTCTGCCGCTGCCTCAGAGTCTCCAATCCTAACAGGTCAGGTGGGTGACAGTGGCCTCGCATCACAGTCACCTGCCTGCCCTGGGTGATGGCCCGGCTGCGGCAGCCCATTCGTGCCTGGTCCCGGCAAGTCCAGTACACCTTCTCTCCGGCCACTTTTTCCCGTCTGTAGAGGAAGGACTCGTACACCAGGAAGTTGCCCCCCAGAGGGGTCTTCAGGAACTCTGGGCCTCCTGCAGGGAATAGCAAAGGCAGTTGGAGGTGGGAGCAGAGGATGCATATTAAGAAAGCGTGTGTGTGTGTGTGTGTGTGTGTGTGTGTGTGTGTGTGCGCGCGCGCGCGCCCGTGGTAGTGAGGGATATATAGGTAGGTTGAGAAGGCTGGCTACCCCCCCTCCCAAACTGAGACTACCAACTCTGGCCAGCAAGTCCCCCAACATAAGACTCACTGGGGTCCACATCCTGGTCCTCCTCCTCGGGGGATTCCTGCAAGGGTTCCTGCTGCTTCTTTGCTCGTTTCCTGGACCTGGATCTACTGAGAGTCAGTGTGCCTGGCCCTCTGCGGTAGAACAGGCTGTCCACCCCTTGCAGCAGTGTGTCTTCAATGTCATCACAATCCTCCAGGTCCCCAGCCCCAATCCGCCTTGCCTGTATCTTCTTTATGGTCTTCTCCTGCTGCCGCCGGGCCTGCAAGCCTTCCATGTCAGGTGAGTGGCAGTGGCTGCGCATCACCGTCACGCGCTGGCCCTGGGTGATGGCACGGCTGCGGCAGCCATGGACCGCATGTTCCCGGCAGGTCCAGTACACCTTGCTTCCTACTGTCTTCTCCCGCTTGTAGAGGAAGGACTGGTGCACCAGGAAGGTCCCCCCGTAGCAGGTCTTCAGGAACTCAAGAGGCCGATACCGTACTGGAGAAAGGACCCAGGAAAGTCACTACACCTGGGACAAGAGTGCAGGGGTTCCACGAGGAACCTCCATGTGCTTTCCTCCCAAATGTTGGCATATTTCCCTGAGCTGGGCATGTGTGAAGCCCAAACCATTCCCACCAGGCTACCCAAGAGGAACAAGGGTTCCTTCTCCAGGTCAATGAGATTCAGTTCACAGTTCACACCACCATGGGAGGGGCCAAGCAGGGCTCTGATTCAGCAGATTGTGTTCTGGGTCACTCTTGTCCATATTTCTCTAGGGTTTGTCTAAAATTTTGTGTCTAGTTTTGTGTTTTACCGTGTGTAGAATTAGACCCAAGGCTTCCAGCATGCTGGGCAAGTGCTCTGTCACCAAGTAACACCCCTCGCCCCTCCTTTTCAATAATGTAGACACACCGTCAAATCCTCTTAACAGAAGCTCACTGGAAGAAGCTCCCCTCCCACCAGTGCAGCCGCCCAGACCCTCAGATCCTGTGGGTGAGGAGACACTGAGCCGCCTGGAAACCACCCCACCCACTCCACGCAGGCCCCCTCTCACCTAGCCAGGCAATGCAGAATATGACAGGGTTTTCATCAACCCACAAGCTCTACAACAGTCCAAGTTGCCACAACCACTTCAGGCACAAGCTCCAGAGACCCCAGACTTCATGGGAATTCTGAGGCTGCAGCCCTTTACCTGTGCGAGTGGGACTGGAATTTGAACCTGGGACTCAAGGCCAAACCTTGCACCTGGGAACCCTGCCCAAACTTTATTCCAGAACCACAAAAGCCTGCCCATTGATATACAGAATTCTGGGCCCCATACCGGGTTCTGCTACAACAGAAAACTTGAAAGGCCCAGGATCCCCAGACACAGAGTTGTCTGACCTATGGTGACATGAATGTGTTTATATTTTTGACTGAGCACTTTTTGAGAACCCATTTGAAACCCCACATTTTTCTTTGGGCATGAAGACTCTAAGGATTCTTTCCTACCCCTGTGAGGGGAGGATGTGTACTCACCCACTCCTGGGGTGGGGCGTTTCTTGGGAGGCAGGCTCTGCAGTGCCAGGGAGCGGTACCCCTGCTCCTCCTCTGGGGTTTCGATGCTTGGCTGAGGGGTGGGTTCCGGCTCCACAGGGTACAGCCACAAGCTCACCCCATCTCCTTGGCCTTCAGTGCCCGAGCTGGGCAGCTTTTCCTTCTGGCGCCTTTTCTTTCCCAGGCCTTCCTTTTCAGGTGGGTGACAATGGTCCCGCATCTCTGTGACTCGAAAGCCACGAGTGATGGCCCGGCCCCGGCAGCCCAGCTCTGAGTGCTGGCGGCATTTCCAGTACACCTTGTCCCCCACGGCCTTCTCCTGCTTGTAAAGGAACGACTTGTGCACCAGAAGGCGGCTCCCAGATGGGGTCTTCAGGAACTCCAGGGGCTGGGGGGCAACTGGGGGCATGAAGAGTCGGGATTAGCTTCTCTAGAGCAAGGCTCAAGGTCAGGGCCCTGGGGATGGGACTCGGAATAGGTCAGGGCACTGTGGGCAGAATGCTTTATTGGGCTCCTAGCTGCCAGGCAAGCCCAGGTTCATAGATGCTCTTGTGATAAGGGGAGGATTTAAGGAGTTTGAGAATTCTGCGTATAGCTGCAGTTCTTATGAGCCTGGGGGAAAGGGCCTGGTGCCCAGGACACTGAACGTGCTTAGAGTCTAAGAGGCTCCACTGGAAGGAGGAGTGGGGTATCCAGTCCCCTGGGGTATGGAAGGAGGTAGGTATGCAAGTTGACAGATTTGACGGAGCCAGGATGGCAGGGCCGGGGAATCTCACCTGCATCTACCCTACTACGTTTCCGGTGAATTATCCGTCCCTGCTTCTTGGCCGGCAAGGCCTGGAGGGTGTTGTTAGGTAGGGTGGTGGTGCTGGACGTCTCCTGGGACATGACATCTGTCGGCTTGGGTTTCTCCTTGTCCCTGGCCGGGACCAGACTAGAGGACTCTTGAGGTTTCCGAGCTCCACGGGATGGCTCCTGGCCAGCTCTCAGGCTCTCACCCTCCTGCTCACTGGGCTCAGGCAGGGGCATCCTGGGACCGAGAGCATGGCCTTCAAGGCCACCTTCAGCCCTCTGGCAAATGGGTCTCTCCTCTTCCTCCTCCTAGGCCAGAATGTGAGACTCAGAGCCTCGGTCCTAGGACAAGAGCCAAAGCAGTCAGTGGAGGCCCCTGGGCCTGGGGTTCTAACAAACGGACCAGGGATGGAGCCTGGGGGACATGGAACTTGCTTGGTGCCCTGGGGCTGAGAGGCTGCAGAGGGAAGGGACCAGCAGGAGCCCTGAGCCAATGCACTATCAGTGCCTTTCCTGACAGCCCCATCCAAACCTCCCTGTACAGCAGTGAACACTGCCCAGTAAGTGCCTCTCCAGGGCTGCTGCTGCTGCCGCCATACTAAGTTACTGAGCTTCTACCTTAGAAGCCCCAGCAATGTCCAGCACAGACCCCTTCCTTCCAGCATCAGTACTACATGGTGACCATCTAATAGGATAAGTAAGGACAGAGGTACTGACATGCCTGAGAATGAAGAGGCCAAAATCCCACTGTGCCTGCTCAGATGCCTAGGTGCCTACCTGGGCTGTCTTTGGTCTTGTGCCCTTTACCTCAATGCTGGGCACCTGTCACGAAGAACCCAGGTCAGTGAGTCCTGGTACTCTGCGTGTCAGAGGGCTGACGCCTAGCCCAGGAAAATGTGACCCTCTGGGCTCACACAGCTTAACGTCTGACCTGCCCTGGAAGCCTCAGCTCAGCCAGAGTGACCTTGCAATTACTGTTGCTGGTGTTGCCCTGGCTGGCCAGGCCTCCAGTCTGGACAAAGACGGTCAGATCTGGAGTAGCAGCCCAGGGTGGGCTGACCTTCCTGTATCTCCTGAGTAATATGGAGTTAACAAGGCATCTCACGGGCTGGAGAGATGGCTCAGCGGTTAAGAGCACCCGACTGCTCTTCCAGAGGTCATGAGTTCAATTCCCAGCAACCACATGGTGGCTCACAACCATCTGTAAAGAGATCTGATGCCCTCTTCTGGTGTATCTGAAGACAGCTACAGTGTACTTATATATAATAAATAAATAAATCTTTAAAAACAAAAAAACAAAAAAAAAAAAAAAAAAAAAACAAGGCATCTCACCTTTTAGGAGAGCCATTAAACAAGATTGTAGCACACCAGTTTTAGATTCTCTACTTTAAAAAAAAAAAAAAAACCTTAGTGTTACACACCTTTAATTCCAGCATTCAGGAGGCAGAGGCATTCAAATCTCTGAGTTCCAGGCTAGCCACGACTACATAGTGATACCCTATTTAAAAGAAAAATTAAAGATTTATTGTTATTAATTATTGGGGGGATTTTTGCTTGTTTTTGAGACAGGTCTTATTATATATTTCTGGCTGTCATGGAACTATGCAGATCAGGCTGGCCTTGAACTCAAGATCAACCTGCCTCTGCCTCCCTAGTATTGGGATTTAAGGCTATGCCACTATGCCCAGCAAATTAAGATTTAACTTGTGCGTGTGTGTGTGTTCTCGTGTGATCAGATTCCCTGGAACTCTAGTCTCAGGTAGTTGTGACCCACTGATTTGGGTGTAAGGAACCAAATTTCTGTATTGTGAAGAGCATTTTATCGCTCTTAACCACCAAGTCATCTCCAGTCGTATTTATTCATTTTACAGGGTACCAGCCTGTGTTATGATCCCAAGTCCTTCCACTCAGGTGTACAGGCAACTAGATATGGCGAATCACACGGGAATGACCAACCCTAGCAAACACCTGGAGTTCCATCACACATGAACAAGGAATCCTACCCTCACATGTAAAGGACAAACAACAACAACAAAGAAACAAAAACAAAGACAGGTGAAGAGAGAACGAATGGGCTAGGTGGTGGCACACGCCTTTAGCTCCAGCACTGGGGAGGCAAAGGCAGGTGGATCTCTGAGTTCAAGGCCAGCCTGGTCTACAGAGCAAGTTCCAGGACAGCCAGGGCTACATAGAGAACCCATCTCGCAAAACTGAAAACAGTATAAATATGCATGAGTGTGGCATATAGGCCAAGTGGGGTCTGAGGGCACCAACCAGGGCTGAGGAGGGAGAGCAGGAAGGAAGTGTTTAACTGGGATGGGGGATACATAATGCACACATGCCCATGAAACATGATTAATAATGGTTTCAATGGTTAAGTTTCATACCGTGTTTCACCACACATCCAAGAACCACCTGTCGTATCCCATTTCCCTCCCATCACAGGCAAACAAGATTCATAATTTCTGAATAACTGGTTATGTTCCCCCCGCCCTGCCCCCATGGAGAATTTCACAGTTCTGAAGGAGCTGGGAGATCGAGTTTAGTGTCTAAGTGCTTGTTCTCCAGGTGTGAGGCCCTGGTTCTATCCCCAAATACAACACCTGGGGTTTTTTCCTTTTGTTTTGTTTTTAGTTCGTTTGTTTTTGGGTTTTTTTTTGGGGGGGGGGTGGAGACAGGGTCACTCTACAGCCTGTCCTGGAACTCCTATACAAACCAGGCTAGCCTCGAATTCACAGAGATCCTCCTGCCTCTGCCTCCCCAATGTTGAGATTAAAGGCATGCAATACCATGCTTGGCTTCATTAATACCCTCAGTGACAGAGGCCAGTAAGGAAAAAAATCAGTCACTGGGCAGTGATGGCCACACCTTTGATCTCAAGAGACAGAGGCAGGCAGATCTCTAAGGGTTTGAGGCCAACCTGATCTACAAAGCAAGTTCGAGGACAACCAGGGGTGGTACACAGAGAAACCCTCTCTGAGGTGTAGGGGAAAGAAAAGAAAAATCAGGGGCTAGAGAGATGGCTCAGCGGTTAAGAGCACCGACTGCTGTTCCAGAGGTCCTGAGTTCAATTCCCAGCAACCACATGGTGACTCACAACCATCTGTAATGGGATCTGATGTCCTCTTCTGGTGTGTCTGAAGACAATGACAGTGTACTCGAGACAGTGACAGTGTACTCATATAAATAAAAATCTTAAAAAAGGGGGCTGGAGAGATGGCTCAGTGATTAAGAGCACCGACTGTTCTTCCTGAGGTCCTGAGTTCAAATCCCAGCAACCACATGGTGGCTCACAACCATCTGTAGTGAGATCTGATGCCCTCTTCTGGTGTGTCTGAAGGCAGCTACAGTGTACTCATATACAATAAAATAAAATCTTTAAAAGAAAAAGTTTGCATATTTAAAAAAATCTTAAAAAAAAATAAGAAAATCAGTCTCT
The DNA here is from genome assembly GCF_021556685.1 of Rattus norvegicus. Classification (NCBI taxonomy): domain Eukaryota; kingdom Metazoa; phylum Chordata; class Mammalia; order Rodentia; family Muridae; genus Rattus; species Rattus norvegicus. The sequence continues at coordinate 18,779,964 of NC_141543.1, forward strand.
CAGGATTTGTTCATATAAACAAAGAGAGTGGGCCAAGGGGCTGGAGAGATGGCTCAGTGGTTAAGAGCACTGACTGCTCTTCCAGAGGTCCTGAGTTCAAATCCCAGCAACCACAAGGTGGCTCACAACCATCTGTAAGGAGATCCGATGTCCTCTTCTGGTGTATCTGAGGACAGCTACAGTGTACTTATATATAATAAATGAATAAATCTTTAAAAAAAAAAGAGAGAGAGAGAGTGGGCCAGTACAACATAGGGACTGAAAAAGTTGCTGGGTGGGATCTGGAGATTGGAAAGCAATTACTAAAAGGTGTAGGTTTTTATTTGCAGTCATGAAAGTGTTCCAAAATTGGCCATGGTGATGACTGCAGACTGTGACTGTATTAAAAACACCAATGGAGGGGCTGGAGAGATGGCTCAGCAGTTAAGAGCACTGACTGTTCTTCGAGAGGTCCTGAGTTCAATTCCCAGCTCCCAGCAAGCACATGGTGGCTCACAACATCTATAATGGGATCTGACATCCTCTTCTGGTGTGTCTAAAGACAGCAACAGTACTCACATAAAATAAATCTTAAAAAATTAAAATAAACACACCAATGGGGTTTAGGGATGGAGTTCAGCTGGAATGCTTGCCTGATGACAGGAAAGCCACTCTTAAGCCCAGACCCAAACAAATCGAATGATGACAGAGTTCACTCCGGAGATTGAGGCCAGCCTGGGCTACATAATCAGATCTTATCAAATAGAAATCAGGACCAGAGAGATAGTTTGGCAGGTGAAAGCTCTAACTGCCGGAAACCACATAAAAGCAGAACTGATCCCAGAGCTGTCTTCCAACCTCCATGCAAGTGTCATGTTATGAGACCCTCTCTCCCATCACACAAACACAATAAAAAATAAAAACCAGATAGAGAGTGTAAGATGTTGGCATTCATGTTGGTGGGGATGTGGGTGTTCTCTAATGCTGTGTGGGTTTGGTCTGTTTACCTTTGTGTCTGTGTGTGAGTATATACACACATGCTTGAATGTAAGTGTGGGCAAGCGCATCATGGCGTGCATGTGGAGGCCCAACAACCACCTCGGTGTCAGTGTCTCCTTCACCTCATTTGAGGTAGGACTTCTCACTACTGTGAAGGAAATGCCAGTGAGCTCATGTGTGAAGAGTCCTGAGCTCCTCCTGCCTCCCGCCTCACCACAGGGTTGGGATTACAGATGCTTGAGATGCCGCACCCACTCTAAGTGAACGCTATGATACAAACCCTCGTCCTCACGCTTGCATGGCTGGAGCCTGACCACCTGGAACATGTCTCCAACCCCATTTCAATTTAAAAAACAAACTAAATTACCTTTTATTTATTGCCTGTGTGCATGTGTGCATACATTTGCTTATGTGTGACGGCACAGTGCACAAAGGTCAAAGGGGATGCCACGGGCAATTCTTTTTTTTTTTTTTTCCCCCCGGAGCTGGGGACTGAACCCAGGGCCTTGCGCTTCCTAGGCAAGCGCTGTACCACTGAGCTAAATCCCAACTCTGTCGGGCAATTCTTTACGGCTGGAGAGAGTCTGGCTATCTAACCAGGCCCTCGGCTAAGCAGCAAGCCTTTATCTGCTGAACATCAGTATTTATTGGTTTAGGATTACTACTATTTTCTGTTTTGAGACCAGGTCTCATTTTACAGATCATGCTGTCTGGAACTCAAGGAGAGCTGCCCAGGCTGGCATCAAATGCATTAACTGGCTGTGACTGGTCCTGAATGCCTGCTCCTCCTTTCTCTGTCTCCAAGTGCGGAGAAGGAAGGACTGCAGATGTGCCGCTGTGCTCTGCCTTGTACAGTTTCCTTTGCCTGATGACTTAGGCTTTAATATGCTCATTTTGTAACACCGACCTCTCACTCATAAAGACTGTGAAGAAAACAGTGGTTTCAGGTCAGACAGATGTGAACAGGGCACCCAGAGTCTAAAGTTTGCCGTTTTCCCTCCTACCTCTCCTCCTTCAGCACTCAGGTCACAGCGCTGGGTGACTATGGCACTCCCTTGCCTGCTCCGACATGTGGCCGTGCTGGTGGTCACAGCTGCTCAGGGCACAGCAAGAAGCCCTGCAATATTCGAATTTGCCAGTGCCTTTCAGACATAACTAGGTCCAATCCCTAATGACTGACTAAAGCCTGAAAGTCAGATGCCTCTCTTGTCAGCTAACAGCAGAGCAACAGTTAACTTCACATGGGAGATAAACTGTACTGCCAAGCTCCTCGCTGGACAGGAAGCCTGGGGTCATGCTCCAAACCCTTTCTGGCTAATCTCACTTGCAAAGTAGGAAAAGCGGTGAACGGGAGATGGCTTGGTGGGTAAGGGTACTCGCCGGGGCTGGAGAGATGGCTCAGTGGTTAAGAGCACTGACTGCTCTTCCAGAGGTCCTGAGTTCAATTCCCAGCAACCACATGGTGGCTCACAACCATCTGTAAAGAGATCTGATGCCCTCTTCTGGTGTGTCTGAAGACAGCGACAGTGTACTTATATATAATAAATGAATAAATCTTTAAAAAAAAAAAAGAAAGAGTACTCACTGTACAGGTGTGAGGAGCGGAGTTCAGTTCCCCAGCACCGATGGAAAATCGGGTCACATGCCTGTCTATAACTCCAGACTTGGGGTGCACAGCCAGGCAGATCTCAGGAACTTGCTGCCACCCAACACTGCTGAAATTGTGAGCTTCAGGCTCTGTGAGAGAGTCTGTCTCGTAAAATAGGATGGGAGACCCACTCCTGGCTTCTTCCTCTGACCCCTTCCCCCAGTAGCAAATGATATACTGCAAGTGAGATTCACCCACAAACATAAATCGTTTCACAAGTCCAGTTCTTCACCCAAGCTCAACATGGTCCTGAGCTAAGGAAGACGGAGGTTCTGTTGTTTATTGTTAAAACGAAGTCCTGAGGACAGCTGTGGTAGCATATTCCTTTAATCCCAGCAATGTGGATTAAAGAGAGGCAGAAGGATCTCTATTAGAGGATAGCCTGGTTTATCAGGGAGTTCCAGGCTTGTCAGGGCAGCACAGTGAGACCCTTCCACAACCAACCAATAAACAATAACAAAAACAAAACAAAACAAACAAACAAACCACCTTACTGAGTGCAAACAAACACCCCAAACAACTCCCTCCTGAGGCAAGCATGGTGGGCCACACCTATAATCCCAGCTACAGAGAGTCTGAGGTAGGAGGCTACCTGAGTCTGGGATCTCAAGATTATTTTAAACAACACAGCACAATCTTGGCCTCAAAACTTTCAATTAGAATTTTTAAAAAGTGAGAAATGTCCTATATGATTTCAGTGGCTCCTCTCCTAACAGCCTCTTCCGTGAGTAGGCGTAGGCAGAGCACTGTACTTGGTTAATAGACGCTGTGGTTACATCACAGACTGGACACAGTAGTATTCAGCTTCCTTCCATTACATCCTGGCAGTCTGTGTGCAGGCATCAGTCCCGGGACAGGAGAAGGTGGTAACAATCTCCAGACCTCTTACTGTGGACTTTCACAAGCTCTGCACTGGTGACATTCTAGACCTGATCTGATTTCACTGTGATGGGAGGGCAGGGTACCATGTTTGTTGGCACCTTTGCCCTTTATGAACTAAATAAAATCCACTACCAAGTCACTGTGGAACCAATACTCCTGGGTGTTTTCTGGTGGTGGCGAGGGATGGGACAGTGAATGGAGGATACTGTTCCAAGGCAATTTAGCAACGCAGAGACTGCAGCAGGACGTGGTGGTACCTACCTTTAATCCTGGCACTCAGGAGGCAGGGGGTGGAAGATCTCTGTGATTGTGAGGCCCACCCAAGGCCCACAGATCAGGGCTACATAGAAAAGCCCTATCTTGAAACAAACAAACAAACAAACAAAAAGGAATAAGGCAGAGAACGACAAACAGCCTCTGTGTGAATGTACACACACACACACACACACACACTCACACACTCACACAAACACACACACAAACACACACACACACACAAACACACACACACACAAACACACACACACACACACACACACACACAGAACAATAAGGAAAACCCACACCAGACATGGGAAGCCAACTGGTATATTTTCCCAATCCTCCTAGATCAGAATCTTGGCTAGATGGACTCCTTTACCTAGCCTGATATACCTCTGTATGTGATCACAACCGTCTTCCGTCTGCTTTCCTGTAATGAAGGGCTTCCTTCCTCACTGCCTCTCTCTTCCACCCAGCTAGATCTAGACCATGCTCTGATGCTCTTCACCTCTGACCACTCCAATTCTTTCCAAGAGTACTGACAACCTGACAAGTTACTCTTCTTAACAATTAAGCTTCACATCCCTCCCCCTGCAAAAAGCCATCTTCATCTGCATCGGTGAGCATATATTATCAGCTCTCCCCTGCTTCATATGCTGTTTTTTTTCCCCCACGTCAGACTAGTGGCACTTGGAAGAACAATGAGGTAAACATATGTGATTCATACCAGAAATCTAAACCAAGCCCAGTAACGGTAAGGACCCTGGAAATCAGAGAAGTTAAAAACAAAACAAAACCACCACCACAACAAAAGGAACTTTCATTGGAATGGTTATCTGATTGTAGGGTAAGGAGTAAAGGAGGGTTTAAAGCTGTCAGATAAACTAGGTCTAGAATCAACGGGGTTAACAAGTCAGTCATTTGGAATGGAATGGAACGGAACAGAAAAGAATGAATTAGAACAGAGCCTGAATAGATCTGCGTCATGTGAGACTGGTACGCGGCTCTCTTTAAACTTGTGATTCACGAATCTATCTTCAGGCACAGAATATATACATAAAACATATTTCTCAGTCTAGAATGCGTCACAAAGTTTGAAAGCCATAATGGACAATCTATAGGCTGAACTAGGAGGGATAACAACCGGCAAAAAAAGTGCAAGGTCACTGGGACCTGCAGCCGCCAAGGATGGGCCGCGACGGAGGACAGAGCCGGATGGACACGCACTTGGTAGGGTGGACACAGTCCAAGGAAGATGGGCGTATGTGTGGTCCCGGATTTAGGGGTGTTAAGAACCGTACAGGGGTCGGGTGGGCTGATAGATCAGGTAGAAAGGAGGCGCACAAGGAAGCGCCCCAAGTCCGGGCTGCAGAGCTGGGGCCCCTCCCCAGCACCGGGTGCGACCCTAGGTTAGTCGGACCAGGCATCGCTTCGCTGGCCCGACCCTCCCGCCCGTAGGGGCCCGTCCTCACCGACGGCAGCGGGCCCTGCCTCTCCGGCGGCTGAGCCACCCGGTCCTTCGTGTAAATGTCCGCCAATGGAGGCGCCGGCCTAGCAGCCGGTGCTGCTCTAAGAACCACGACCCCGCCGCCCGCTCCCGCCGACAACTGCCCCCTGGGGAGCGAGCCCGTGCCCGCGCGCGCGCGCGCGCCCCCGCGAGACACTGGCTTGGAAAGCCTAGACACTACGAGCGAGCATGCGCGGCAGAGGCGGGGAGCCATTCCTGAGGCGGATACCATTTCTCCGGGTCTTCTTTGCGCAGTGTCAACCTGACACCCTAACCAATCAGAATCAGGGGCGGGTCTAATAACACGAAGAAGGCCGGACAACTCCAGGTCGTGCTACTGCATCCGGGGGGCGGGGCGACAGGTGAATTTGTTTTAGGGATGCAGGCTGGGTGTCATCACTGAAAGGATGCCGGCGGTGTTGATAGCGAGAACAGGACCTTTTACAGGATTTGACTGCATTCTTACGAAGTTGCAGTGTTGGCTTAAGTGCGTCTTTAGGCCTGTGACCTTCAGAACTTTCTTTTTTACGTTTTAAATTTTGTATTTTATTTATTTTATTTTTTTGAGACAGGGTTTCTCTGGGTAGCCCTGGCTGTCCTGGAATACTCTCTATAGACCAGGCTGTCCTCGAACTCAGAGATCAGCCTGGCTCTGCCTCCCCAACACTGAGGAGTACTGGGATCAAAGGCGTGTACCACCACCGCCCAGTCGTCTTCATTCCTTTCTTTTTTATTTTTTAAAAAACATACGTCTGGGGGTTGGGGATTTAGCTCAGTGGTAGAGCGCTTGCCTAGCAAGCGCAAGGCCCTGGGTTCGGTCCTCAACTCCGAAAAAAAAGAAAAAAAACATACATCTGAAATTTTAAATATATTTTTTTGTGTGTGTCTGTCTGCATGTGTATCTGTACACCATGTACATGTCTAGTGCCTATACAGGCCAAAACATGTGGGGGGCATAGGATCCCCTGGAACTGGAGTTACCCTGAGTTGTGAACCACCATGTGGGTGCTAGACATCAAACCCGGGTCCTTTGGAAGAGCAGCCCAATGGTCTTCATAACTGAGCCATCTCTCCAGTTCCCAAGAACATTCTTATGTAGCACATTGAAGCCCTTAAAGATCCTCCACTCCCAACCCAGGACAATCTGAGATTTGAAACACTGACAGTAGCTGAGCACAAGTTTAAATAAGAATCCAGGAACTGGATGTGCATGGCACAAATGGAACGGAAGCAGGAGAATCAGGAATTCAAGTCCATCCTCAGCTACATAGTGAATGCAAGGCAAGCCTGGGCTACATCAGAACTGGGTCTTAAAAATAACAGGCCTTGCGGTCCCCAGCTCCAAAAAAAGAAAAAAAAAACCACTATGGGTGACCAAGTAAGAGAAAGTAAAGAGGTTTTCCTCCCAGAAATCTAAAAGCTAAAAAACAGGAGAAAAAAAAAACTGGCGAAGCCTGCTGTAGAGAGGTGAACCTGTAATCTCAGCATTGTGGAGACAGAGGCAGGAGAATGAGGCCATCCTGAGCTACACAGTGAGTCCTGGGAAGCTGATACTACGTAGAACGTCTCCAATGTTAGAAAGATGGCTTAGGCAGTGGTTCTCAACCTTCCTAATGCTGGGACCCCTTAATACAGTTCCTCATACTGTGGTGACACCCAACCATAAGATTATTTTCGTTGTTACTTCGCAACTGTAATATTGCTATTTATGGACCATAATGTAAATACTTTTTGGAGACAGGGGTTTGTCAAGGGGGTTGTGACCCACAGGTTGAGAAACACTGCCTTAGAGGTTCTCAACACTTAAATTGCTCTCGCAGAGACCAAAATTCTAGGGAATCTGACACCCTCTTTTGTCCTCCTCTAGAATCAGGCATGTACATGTTATTGACACATGCATGCAGGCAAATGCTCATACATATGAAATAACCTGCCTCCAATAACTAATTAATAAGTAAATATATAGACAGATAGACAGACAGACAGATCTTTGAAAACAAACAAAACTGAGTGTGGTGGCTACATCTGCAATCCCAGCCCTTAAGGATTTTAAGACAACCTTAAAAACAGTAAGGACAGTGATAATTTGGCCAGGTATGATGGTCCACACTTGGGCTCCTAGCTACTTGGGAGGTTAAGGAATAATAATCAGGAGTTCAAGGACACAAAGAGCCCTAATTTAAAAGCCAAATCTTAAGAATAGGCATGGCGATTGCTCACCTGCAATCCCAGTATTAAGGAGGCAGAGGCAGAAGGATTGCTCCCACAGGGAGGGTGTTCTGCCTTGTACCTCTTTTCCTGCTTTTAACACTGCTGAGAAGTCCTGGGATTAGCCGATTTTCACATTTGCCTTGCTGTCCCTTCACCTCAGAGTTGATGAAACACCAGCTTCAGGCAACACAGGCCTACTGCTACCCACACGTCTATTCCACACGTGAGGAGAAGCTATCCAATCTGGGCTCTCAGCTCTCCTTCCCGTGTACTGTGTGCTCCTTATGGTCTCCACACTGGGAAATTCAGTAGCCCAAGTAGACAGAGATCCCTTCCCTGGTAGTGTTGATTTATGTGGTGTGGGAACGGGGCAGGAAATGGGGGCAATAAATCTAATATACCATACGGTGCGAGAAGCCACGTGCACTTAAGGAGCCCTTGCTCCCGCAGTCTGCAGCGCAGAAGTGAATGAGAATAGTCCAGGACCGCACTCCAGGGGGCGCTCACAACCCACACACCTTAGAGATGCTGGTCTGGCGCGAGCGAGCGCCCCCATCTGTGTGGTCGCCAGAAACAACTGTGAGATAGAGTCTCTGGGATGGCGATATAGGAGTATTGGATAGAGCCGGTCACTCTAGCCCATAGGCTACATACAGAGGCTGGAGGAAAACAGACATTTTCACACAAAGGAAAGGGTAGCCTTGTTCCCTTCTGACCCCTCTTCTCCCGTGCTTCCCTCTAGTCATTCACCCAACTCTGTTGTTCTCAGGCCTCCTCTGTGTGTGTGTGTGTGTGTGTGTGTGTGTGTGTGTGTGTGTGTGTGTGTGCATGTGTGTGCAGGGATCCTTCTGTCTATGAAGTCTGGGGTTATAGGGCCCCACCACAGCACCATATTTTGGTTTTTTTTTTTTAAAGCATGGATGCTAGAAATCCTGTCCTCACAATTGAGCAGCAGAAGCATTTACTAACTGAGCCAGGTCCTTTCCCCCACCACTTCAGTCTCCTAAATACTGGAATAAAGGGATAACTACCACACCCTGCCCAGGTCCAGTTACCAACTGACAAAACCAGACGACTACTAGCATACAACGAAAGAGAAACCACAGTGGGTTCTATTCTAAAGAGCATTGGGACAAAACAGCTAGCTTCCAGGATTGGAACAGAATAGCGATATTACAAACAATAGCCCTTGTGGGGTGGAGCAACCACTCTGTGGTTAGGAGCACTGACCCAGGGCAAAATTAATAAATTAATAAAGGATTCTTAAAAATTAAAAAAAAAACCAGCCCTGTAAAAATAATACACCAAAATGGCAGGAGAAAAATGCGCCAACTCTCTGTTTCTGAGGCAGTCAGTTCTGAAGATACGTTTGGAAGATAGGGCTTCTGCATCCTACATTGAAAAAGATAACATTTTTCATACTCAGGAGTGGTTTTCAAAGAATAAGGACTGTGAGTAAAAGAGCTGGAGTCCAAAGCCTTCACCCTTTAAGTCTCTGGGAGTTCCCAACTTGGGGATTAGAAAGCAACTGTGCTTTCCTTTCTCTCCAGTCCCCGTGTGTGCATGTGTGCTCATGTGTGTGTGTGCGTGTGTGTGCGTGTGTGTGTATGCGTGTGTGTGTGTGCGTGTGTGTGTTTGTTTTGCACTCTTGTTAGGGGCTCACACTGTGTGTGTGATCTCTTGGGTAGCCTTGCACTCTTGTGAGGATTCTGTGCAGATCCTTGACAAAAGTCAGGTGCAACTCATCCTTCCTCAGTGGTGCCTATAGGAGGGAGGCTGGGGCTCTGTGCCAGGTCAGGAAGGACAGTGGCTCACGGCAACCTTGGAGGATTCAGCTAGAGGAACTCTGAGGCCTCTTGTGGAGGGAAGGGTCAGGTCAGGCAGGAAATCAGGTTGTCCTGGGTCCAGGGAAGGAGCTCTCAGTGCCCCATTTCAGCAACACAAAGACAAAGACTAGGGAACCACTCTGAGTTATGTCAATAGCTCATTTTCCAGCCCAAGGGAGTGCGACCACGAGGCTAGGAGTTGGAGGCCTCAAGAGAGACTGCACCAGGTCTAATGGTCAGGCCAGGCGAGTCTGGGATAGGAAGGGACGTCAGAGAGGAAATTTCCAGAGTGGTGGGGTCAGAGCTGAGCATCAAAGACCCAAAGTTCTGCTTTATACCTACCTCAGCCTAGCAGTGGTGTCGAATGCTGACAGTCCTTGAAGTTGGAAGGCAGAGGCAGGCGGATCTGAGTTCGAGGCCAGCCTGGCCTACAGAGAGATTTCTTTGAATGAGAAATCCTATCTGGAAAAACAAAAACAAAAACTACCCATGGTGGGAAACAGCAGCTTCTTTTATTTTCTCTTTCTTTTTTGTTTCTTACTTAGAAAAGTAACTTATGCAGCAGCAGTTGCCCAGGTTATGGAGAAGCGCTGGGGGCCTTAGGGAGTGCAGTGGTCTCCACTGGACTTGAAGACGACCCTCCTGACCCTCCATTGTCTTCTGGTCCACCTGTATCTGGGAGAAAGACAGAGAGGCCAACTTGGTAACAGAACAAAGGACGGCTGGCAGAGGCTGGCCCTGGACTCCTACTATTCTTCTGTAAGCTGAGGGCCACTCTCACCCTAGCATCTTAGGGGTCAGCGTAGGACTAGATGGCTTTGTTAACTGACTTAGAGAACTGCCACAGTGAGAACACTATTCCTCAAAAGCCACAAGCCTAGGGTCACAAACTTGTGACCTTTCTTAAGTCGTTTCCAAGAAAAAGCTGAGCAGGAAGTGATTGAATGGCCACTACCTGGCCAGGGGTGGGGCAGAGACAGGGAGGTCTGCTTGTAGGACAGCAGGTTGTCCACTGATCAAAAGCACCTGCCCAGCACAGCGCTGAAGGGGGTGCCATCCTTCCTTTGTCTGTCATCTGGAGAAGTGAGTTTTGTTCCAGTTCTCACAGAAGCCAAAGCACAGTGGAGCCTGAACTTACAGAAGCAAGGCAGGGTCTCCCATGGTTGGAAGGGCCCCACATGACGGCTCTATACCCAGCTCTTGTGGGAAGACCGCTTTCCCAGCCAGAGTCCATCCCTCTCCTTCTGTGCAGGAGGCCTCAGGGTAGTGACACTAAGATCAGTCTCCTGTGGGGCTAGGAGACCCCTTTCTCTACCCCTGTGCTGGTGAGAACCAGGTGGGAGGATAGGAATGCACCCAGAGCAGGATCGACTATGAAAACACTCACAAAAAGATAGCTTACCAAGGTATTCCTGGACTGCGCCGTACTGCTCATGCTGTGAGTAGGAGGCTGAGGATCCTTATGGTCCCCAAGAAACTCTAGGCTTGTAGCTATATGGGCATCCATCTTGGCTTGCCTGAGATTTTAGACCCCTAATGGTGGGGATGGGCTGTGTGACTATGAAACTCTGACTTTAGGGCATCCCATTAAGTTTCTCCCTTGCAGCCCAGCTGTCTGGTGGTAGCACGGGGGCTTCCCCTCCTTTCTCTTGCTGGTTGAGCGCATGGGTGATCCCCAGGGGTCTCCTGTGCAAAGGCAGAACATGGAAGCCCAGGACTACGGCTTTTCTCATCCCCAGCATCTCAGGGCCTGACTGGTGCTGCTTCTGTTGTGAAGAGATTGATTCATGTATCTGCCGCTGACTTAACCCAAAGGTGTGTTGAGTTACAGTATCTCCTGCCTCAGGCCTGGGGGTGGAGGGGGAACCGCCAAAGACTGATGCCCACCCTTAAAGGTAAAAGTCATACAAATGGACAAGAAGGACAATGACAGAGATGCTCACATGGACGACAGCCAGAGAACACACAGGAATTGTCAATCATGTGCACATACGGAAAGACACATACACACTAAAACACACAGGTTAGGGACAGTTCAGCTTCACCCAGGAAGGTACCTTGTACCCTCCCTGGGCCTCCAGTGCTGTGGGCCTAGAGCTCTCCTTCTAGCTCTAGTGACTTTGGGGACTATGTGTGCTGGCACTTCTGTGTATAAGTACATCCTGTGGCCATCATCTCTGCCATCTCTGCCTACCTCAGCCCCACCCACCAATTTCCTGACACTGATGAGTACTGAAGCTTGGCCACTTGCTGTTCCCCAATCCCTTGAATGCTCAGAGGATACCTGCCAGTCTCTTTTGTTTGTCCTCAGCCAATCGGTCTGCTACCTGCCACCTCATTCCTCCCATAGTCTGAGCTGGCTGTAGAGAAAGGCACAGTTTGTTTCCATCACCCACCGCCCACCCAGTCACATTGGAGGAAGGGGCAGAGCATGGTGGAGTGACCAGTAGGACTGAGGTTGCCTGTCGCCTCCCCTCATGTCAACACTGTAAAGCATGAGGAGACAGCGCTGAACCTTCCCAGTAAGTCCCATGTCCCCATCGACCTGCAACTCCAAAGGCTACCCCTTTGCTGCCTCCTGACAGTTCCCTAAAGCTCTGCCCTGTCCTTTGTGGAGGCTTCAGTGTAGGTGAGGCAGAGGAGACAGAGAGGGGAGTTCTAGTGCCCAGTCAGTACGCAGATGCAAGTCTACAAACGTGACCACACTGACTGTTCCTGGCTATGAAATGCTTGTGGAACGTGTGGATGGTGGACCTCAGGCCTTTGGAAACACCCATATGTAGCTAAGACCCTGAGAGTGGTCCACAACCTGCTGCATGCAGTTCATGGCAGCAGGCCCACCTCAACCTCTGACACTCCCATGAGGAAGCAAGGCAGGCACACCGTACGGAGGGGACTCTTTATGAACTCAAAGGGGCAAGGACACTTGGCAAGCCTAGAAGAACCCCAGGCTCACCAAGAAATGCGCAGCCAGCACCCGTACGCTGTGCCCTCCATTTCCCACCTGTGCTCAGAGACCTAGAGAGGCAGGCAAAGAGAGCAGCAGGGACTCTTAGAACTGGAGCCAGATGCCTGGCCTGTGGCAGCTCTGGAAGGGCCCAGCTATCTTTGAGGGGGCAGTGCCAGCTACAAGAGCCTCACCCAGGTTCGGCTTGCTGCGCTTCTGTTCAGGCTCCGGGGGAGTTGCTTCAATGGCCCGTTGAGCCTCAGGATGAGTCTTGAGGAGGGCCTTAGCCAAGGTGGCCGGGCCTGGCACTCCCAGGGACATGATGCAGTGCACTCCTTTACGCTTGGCCCCAGCCACTTTGGCGCTGTCTTTGGAGGCTGTCAGCAGGACCAGTTTGGAGAATTTTCTGGGCTTCCTGGGGGCTGCTGGGACCACATCTGTGCCAGGCTGAGGAGCTGGCTCCTGGGTGGCCTTCATGCTCTCACCCTCCTGCTCACTGGACTGGGGCAGGGGCATCCCAGGACCAACAGCCTGGCCCTCAGGCCACGCTCAGCCCTGGCAGATAGGTCTTGCTTTTTCCTCCTCCTCCCTGGCCAGGAACCTGGGAGTCCAGAGGCTCTGCCCTAAGGGAGGAGGCAAAGCAGTCAGAAGAGGAGGATGGGGTGCTACCAAATGGACTTGGGGTGTAGCTTAGGTTGATAGTGGGAATGAGTGATTTCACTCCTTACCAGTTTACTATCTTGTCTGTTCATGAACTCATTCCCCTGCCCCAGTGGCAGTATATTTAACATCTAAAAACATATAAGATATACTTATTCACAAGGTAATTTCCCCATTAGTCCATTACTCAAAAGAAGAGGGTCTCCTGGGCACTGTAAATGTCAGACAATAAAATACACATGAGTGGGCTTGGGGCAGCTCCATGGCAGTGCTCAGATACAGCATGTGATAAGGTCCTGTTAGAGCTCCAGAACTTCAAAAACAGCTAAGCAACAATCAAATAGGATGAATGCAAACCACTAGAATAAAAACAAGCATATTAAAATTAGGGGTTGGGGATTTAGCTCAGTGGTAGAGCGCTTGCCTGGGAAGCGCAAGGCCCTGGGTTCGGTCCCCAGCTCCGAAAAAAAGAACCAAAAAAAAAAAAAATTTAAGAGCAGGTATGTATGGTGGTAGACGCCTTCAATTCCAGCATGTAGGAAAAAGAGGCAGGCAGATATCTGAGTTCGCGGCCAGGCTGGTCTATATAGGGAGTTCCAGGACAGCCAGGACTATTTAACAAGTCCTTGTTCAAAAAGCAGACAGAAAGACAAACAAACAGAATCCTACTTTTAGGCTGGGGATTGCACAGCATTCTAGTGGTCAATCCACAGCATGGGGGTGGGCTGGGGGGGATCTTGTTTCAGACTTATAAACACAACACAAGTAGGCAAAGAAAGAAGTGACCCAGAGTGCTGGGGGTATGGCTCAGCGAGCAAAGTCTTGATGTGCAAACATGAGAACCCAAGTGGATACCCAGCATTCATATAGAAAGCCCAGTGTGGCAGCATGGGACCCTAGCAGATGGGGGAGGGGAACAGAGTCAGGTAGACCCCAGGGGATAGTTTGCCTGTCAGTCTGGCCAAAACAGTGAGCTCTAGGTTCAGTGAGAGAAGACCAAGTGGACGTAGAGGAAGACACGCACACACGCTCAGGAGAACACACCTGAGAGCATAGACACTTGCACATCACATGTATACACACACTACAGCACACATGCACACACACAACAGAGCGGCCCAGAAACCTCTCGGAAGAATTGGTATGAGGAAGTGGTCAGGCACCCTGCCCCCACTGGCCTTCCTGCCCAAGTCCAACAGAAAGCAACCTGAGCCAGGAATGAGATATGAGTTCACTTTTGACCTTCAGTACTGGAGCCCAGTGACCTCCCTTCCAAGAATTACCATCATCCGGTTCAGCGGTTAAGAGCACTGACTGCTCTTCCAGAGGTCCTGAGCTCAATTACCACAACCACAAGGTGGCTCACAACCATCCGGAATGGGATTGGATGCGCCCATCTGTGTGTCTGAAGTCAGTGACCCTCATATACATAAAATAATTTGCCTGAGCTAACTGGCAGATAGCTGGTCCACCGGTGAATCAAAGTCAACATTATCTGTGATGAGTCATACCTGTGCTATCCTGGGATAAGGGCCTTCACCTCTGTGGGACCCTAGGTCCCACATTACAGGTTGTTCTGCAAAATGCCTGGCTAAATCTCTTCAGATCTGCCAAGATTGTAAACAGTGCCTATGGTCTGGGGTGAATTTGGGGTGACAGTCAGAATGAGAGGTCCCACCTTTCACTATCACGTCAGATTGTTTTTGAAAGACATTTCTATTATTTTTATGTATATTATGTATGTCTGTGTGAGTGAATGTCTTCTGCACAGGCTCCCTCTGAGGCTAGAGGAGGGTGTCAGATCCCTTGGAGCTGAAGTTACAGGCAGCTGTGAGCTGCCTAACACGGGTGCTGGGGACCCAACTTGGGGCTTCTGGAAGGGCAGCAAGTGCATAGGGCTAGAGAGATGGCTCAGTGGTTAAGAACACTGACTGCTCTTCCAGAGGTACTGAGTTCAAATCCCAGCAACCACATGGTGTCTGTAATGGGGGTTGGGGATTTAGCTCAGGGGTAGAGTGCTTGCCTAGCGAGCACAAGGCCCTGGGTTCGGTCCCCAGCTCTGGAAAAAAAGAAAAGAAAAAAACAAACAAACAAAAAAACAACTGTCTAATGAGATCTGATGCCCTCTTCTGATGCATCTGAGGGCAGCTACAACAGTGTGCTTATACATAAAAAAATGCATAAATACATATTACATACATGAGCCAGGTTTGAGCCAGGTTTGGTGGCTCACACGAAATCCCAGTTGTCATGCATTTCAACTTCCAAAGTGGCTGAGGAGACGTGTTGCACAGGCCTAAGACATGAGTCCAAGTGCCCACCACTTATATAAAAACCTGGCTGAACAACATGGCTGAACATGTCTGAAACCTAGCACTGGGAAGGAGAGACATTCAGATCCCTGGGGCTTGCTGGCTGACCAACCTGCTGAGTCAAAATGGGAAGTTTCAGGTTCAAGTGAGCCACTCTGTCTCAAGGGAATAAAGTGGAGGTGGGAATGGGGGAGACACGTACTCAATATCCTCTTCTGGCCTTTATGTGCACAGAGACATTATACATCTTCACACACACACACACACACACACACACACACACACACACACACACACCTGCAAAAAGAAGTGAAGCCAGAACTGGTGTAGCCCAGTTGAGAGCTTGCCCACATTCACTGCCCAGCCTTGCAGAGTGAAGCAGCTCTCATGACCTTGGTCGTGACTAAGGATACCCAGACCCAAGACAATGAGCAGGAGTCCTTCACATATTAGGTCTGTGAGCAGCAGAATAATGAGTCCTGAAATGAGTCCTGAGATGTCCAGTCCCAGTAGCTAGAAGCTGGTTCGGTGGTGGTATACACCTATAATCCCAGAGGTAGGAGAATTGGGGGTTCAAGTCAAACCTACTTTTAAGAACCTGTCTTCAAAACAAGGGTTATCAAAATGGCTTAGCAGGTAATGGTGCTTTCTACCGAGCCTCAAGACCTGAGTTTCCTCCCAGAATCCACATTGTAGGAGAGAGCCAACTCCTACAAGTGGTCCTCTGACTGCCACAGGGCACATGCACACAAAGGACCCAGGGTTGGGGGCTGGATGGCTCAGTGGTCAGCTGCTTCCTTCTCTTCCTGAGAACATGAGTTTGGTTCCCAGCGGCCACATCAGGAAGTTCAGACAACCACCTGTCCACCTCAGAGGACACAGTGCCCTGTCTGGCCTTCACACGTGTGGCACACAGACGCATGAAAATAAAAAGGAAAGAGAAAAAACTGTGAAAATGTGATCCGAAGAACAGGAAAGACAAAGCTAGAGGCAAGGTTCGTTATTTGAGAAGGGGCTTTGAAGATGGAGGAAGGGCAAGCCAGTAGGTTTCTAGAAGCTGCAAGAGGCAAATTAAATGTTTCTCTCCTAAAGCCTGCTGTATTCACCCTGCTGTGTAACACTCACATCTGACTTCAGGCCTCTAAAGCATATGACAATATGTCATTTTAAGTCATAGATTGGTGGTGATTGTTGTTTCGGCGGCCACAGACCAGTTAAAAGTCCAAACTCTTAACTGATGAGGCCCTGCAGGCTTAGAACTTCAGCTGTCACCCTGGGGTGAGACAGAACTACCTTCATAAAGATGAGAATGAAACGCGTTCTCACTGCAAGGACAGGCCCCTTACCCTCTCTGGGCTGGTTTGATCTGTGTCACAGGAGATGCCAGCATCAGATGAAGGGTAAGGTCTTTGAACTCAGGTTACTAACAGCTGCTCCCACTGCCCTGCACAGTCCTGGAGAACTCTAATTGGACTTCCTAAAGAACCGTCTGACACTAGGGTGTGCGGGGCACACCCCACTTTCCACAGAAGAAAATGGCAGTAACCCTCCACTCAGGTCAAGAACTGTATAATATGCCGGACATAGCGAAACTTCCCCGATATGGGGGTCCCAAATAAGGGTACCTCCCTTCCCTAATCACCATGACTCAGAATGGTATTTTCCACCACCCTTGCCCCGCTCCTTGCGCCCCTCCTACCAATGTCTCAGTCTCTGGAGCATCTCCCCAGCTCCCAGCCGTCAAACTCTGCTACTGGGACATGGACCCCCACAGGACATAGGCAACAAAACTGCAGGGGATAAGGATGGGCACACCAGGCTGGGGGTAAGGGCGCACTGGGGGTGTGTGTCCCAGATTGGGGATGTCCAGGGGTAGTGTGGGTTTATAAAAGCGAAGTATGGAGAAAGGAAGAGCCTCGCGGATGGCCGACAAGAAAGCGGTCTGAATCTGGGGGTCGGGGACAGAACCAGGGACCCCTCCTAGCACCGGTCCCAGATCCCGGGACCGCCAGTCTGGGAGTCGCTTCTCGAGCCAGGACCCTCCCGCCCGCTGGGGGCCCGTCCTCACCGACGGCAGCAGGCCCTGCCTCTCGGACGACGGAGCCGTGGCGGGTCCCTCAGCCTCAGTGCTTTGGGCCCCCGCCTTGGCTCCCGCCGTCACCTCAAGCTAGGGTCACGGGGCGAGCATGCGCAGTATGGCCATGAGGGAGCCCCATTCCTTTGTCGAATTCCGCCTATCCGGATATTACCTTCGCTGGGATGAGTAGAACGCCCGGTGAATAGGCGTGAGGGGCGGGTCCATTACCCGCGAAGGGGGCGGGGCCGGTAGGAATGGAGCAACCTGGGTTTAGGATCCCTGGTATGGTTTACTGACGTCTTCCCATTTACTTCCCCCAGTATTTGACTCTGACTCCCTGAGGAGGAACCTGGGATATTAATTTAAAGGTTTTTGTCTGTTCCGTCAAGGGAAAGGAAATGTGTTCTTCATGGAAACTAACTGGATTATTCAAATACCCCTAACTGCGCAGTGTCCTTGGTCATTAACCCAGCCCTCGCCCATTGGTCAAGCATTCATCATTTGTTCAGCCTTCGCCCATTGTTGTAGTCACTGCCTGCTGAAATAGCCGTGGCTCAATGACTTTGTCCCAGCACCTTTCTACTGTGGAGGTGGAAGCCGGGATGGCTCAGGGCGCTGCTTTCTTTCTGTATTTGGCGTGCTCGCGAATCCTATCATCCTGGGGTTGCCGGCCCTCACCCACCTGCAGTAAGGCTATCCCCCCCTTTACTCCCACATGGTCCTGGTTCCGCAGTTCCTTGGGTCCCACCCTCTTTTCTGGTTCCCTTACCTCCATGGCTCTATCCTTTCTCCCGAGTCAACGTCATTTCCTGGGCCTTCATGAATTACATCATTTGCAATCTATCATAGTCTTGATTGTTTCTAAAATTATGTCATAATAATATATTATATATATGTTAAAATTGTATATTATATATAATCTTCATATATAAATCACTGATGTCACGCCTCTCTCTCAAAAGAACAAAACAAAGGGTCCAATGAGGGGGGCTCCCTTTTAGATAGCTGGGCTCAACCAGTCTCTACAGCACTTGCTGCCAAACCTGGCTCACCCACGTTTAATCCCTAGGACCCACATAAAGGTGGAAGGAGAGAAATGACCCACAAACCCATGACCACACATAAACATAATCAAGGGCTAGAGAGATGGCTCATGGATTAAGAGCACTGGCTGCTCTTCCAGCACCAATATGGCTGCTCACAATGATCCAGAGCCCCTGGAACATAACTCCAGTTCCAGGGCATCTGACGCCCCCTTCTGGCCTCCGTACATCCAAGCAAAACACCCAAACGCAAGTGTAAATAAATATTAAATAAAAATTGTGGAAGCTATTTTCAAAACATGAAACCAATAAAGATCTTGTATTTAAAAAAAAATTAGGGCTGGGGAGATGGCTCAGTGGTTAAGAGCACTGACTGCTCTTCCAGAGGTCCGGAGTTCAATTCCTAGCAATCACATGGTGGCTCACAACCATCTGTAGTGAGATCTGATGCCCTCTTCTGGTGTGTCTGAAGACAGCTACAGTGTACTTATATATAATAAATAAATCTTTTAAAAAATTAATTAACACAAACACACACAGTAGCATATGACCGTACTCTCAGAGATAGCAGGACTGAGAGTTCAAAGCCAGTCTTGACTACATAGGAAGCTATTAGAGGAAAAAATATTTATGTACATTTTATATTTTTTCAATAGTCTCTCACTATGTAGCTCTTGAACTCACAACAGCCCTCCTGCCTCAGCATCCCAATTTTTACCAGTGGCTAGCTAGGGTCTGGGCTAGATGTATCCAGGTTCTTGGTTCTTTTTTCAGGGAATCGACATGAAGACACATGTGCAAAGGTACCAAGGAGATCTTATTCAAAGCGAAGAACGGCTCAGATGCACTGTAAATTCTGACTGCAGGTCCTGTTAGTGGAGCTTTCTTTTGTGGGGTTCAGTAGTTACCAGATTTGTACTTTGGGTACTCCTCTATTTTGATTGGTAGCTTCTGCTCATCGTGCAACTGATTTTAAACATATGCATGCCCATTTACAGATAGGTCTAAGATGCGAATAGAGGATTTTTCCTAAATGTTCACTTGAGAGATACACTTTGGCTTGTTACACTTCGTCATGGGTTCTATGAGAATGTCCTCCATGAGCTCCTGTATTGGAACACTTGGTTCCTAATTGCTGGTGCTGTTTGGGGAGAGTTAGAAAGTGTGGCCATAGTGGAGAAGGTATGTCACATGCAGCAGGCTTTGAGAGTTTAAAGACTTGGGCTGGAGAGATGGCTCAGTGGTTAAGAGCACTGTCTGCTCTTCCAGAGGTCCTGAGTTCAATTCCCAGCAACCACATGGTGGCTCACAACCATCTGTAAAGAGATTTGATGCCCTTGTCTGGTGTATCTGAAGACAGTTACGGTGGACTTATATATAATAAATGAATAAATCTTTTTTTTTTTTCGGAGCTGAGGACCGAACCCAGGGCCTTGCTCATGCTAGGTAAGCGCTCTACCACTGAGCTAAATCCCCAACCCCATGAATAAATCTTTAAAAAAAAAAAAAAAAGACGACAATGCGGTCTCTAGCTGTGTGTTGTCTTGGTGTTGTTTATATTTTTATGTTAATTCTGCTTCCTCAAAAGAGGTTGTCCCATAAGCAATCGATCACACACTCATGATCAGGCAATCTCATGTGAACCTTCTCCCCGTTTTAACTGGTCAATAAATGCTAGAGCCTGTGATTGGCCAGTGGAGGGGAAAGGTGGGACTGGAGGTTTGAGAGTGAGAGCAGGTAGAGAGGGAGAAGAC
Source organism: Rattus norvegicus (assembly GCF_021556685.1). Lineage (NCBI taxonomy): Eukaryota > Metazoa > Chordata > Mammalia > Rodentia > Muridae > Rattus > Rattus norvegicus. The sequence goes on from NC_141543.1 coordinate 18,800,070, forward strand.
GACAAGAGAGGGGAAGGAAAGAGGACTGAAGAAGAGGAGGAAGAAGAGAAGAGGAGAAGGAAGAGGAAGCTATGATGGAGCAGAATCCCATGGCCAGGAGAAAGTGCAAGTAGCAAGGGGTCTCATAGCTGGTGACAAGTTAGTATAGTGCTAGATCTGACCAATCTAGGCTTATAGTTTATAATTATAAGAACTGGATTGTGTGGTTTCTATATGGACTTATTGGGGTTGGAAATTCCAGCAGCAGCCTCTCTGTGGTGCTCATGGTTGAGAGGTGAGCTCTCAGCTTTCTGTTCCTGGCGCTATACCTGCTGCCATGATTTCCTGCAGCAGGAATCTTCTGGAAATTTAAACCCAGACCAACTTTCTTCTACAAGCTATCTTGGTCCTGGTGTTTTATCACAGCAATAGAAAATTAACCAATACACACATGCTCCTAAAACAAGTTCAGGCTGTGTCTTAGTTAGGGTTTTATTGCTGTGAAGAGACACCATGACCAAGGGACAACATTTAATTGGGGTTGGCTTACAGGTCAGAGGTTCAGTCCATCATCATCATCACGGCAGGAAGCATGACCATGGCAGCATGCAGGCAGCAACGCCCGTGGAGAAGAGCTGAGATTTCTGCATCTTGATCCAGAAGATCTGCAGCCAGGAGAGCACTGCATGTTCCACACTGGGTAGAGCTCGGGCATAAGGCTTCACACTTCCCCTCCAGCAAGGCCACACCTATTCCAACAAGGATGCATCTCCTATGATCTGTGCATATTCAAATCACCACAGGCTGGATCATTCCTCCTACCAGATGTATGTATGTATGTATGTATGTATGTATGTATGTATGTATGTATGTGTTGTGGTTTGCCCTGACGTTACTGTATTTTGATGCTAATTCCACTGCCCCAAGGACAGCTGCCTAGTCAGGAATCAGGTGACTTCACCAGAGCCTCCCCAATGAATTTGTAAAGTACAGGTGAAGGGCAGGTACAGGATAGAAGGAGGCCTGTCATTGGAGGAGAAGGAAGGATGGGTGGGAGAGAAGTTTGAAGGAAGAGGAGGAGACTAGAGAAGAGACAGGACAGAGGAGAGAGAGAGGGTGAGAAGTCATGGCAGGTGATGTTAAGATTCTGCTCTGTGTATTTACAGGTTGTTATTAATGTTCCTAGGGATGGATGGTACCGGGCTTTGTATGTTTAAGTGGGCAATTAAATCTTATCAATTGGATCTAAGATTATTGTGTTGTGTGTTCTTTTATGTGAGGGTTTGAGTGTAGGAAAGTGTGCAGCTGGGCTGTGTTTCTGCCCAGATGTCTAGCAGATATCTTGGGACGCCGAGGTGTAGACCTAGCGGGGTAAAAGACCACCATTACTTTTTTTTTTTTAAAGATTTATTTATTTATTATATATAAGTACACTGTAGCTGTCTTCAGACACACCAGAAGAGGGCATCAGATCTCTTTACAGATGGTTGTGAGCCACCATGTGGTTGCTGGGATTTGAACTCAGGACCTCTGGAAGAGCAGTCAGTGCTCTTAACCACTGAGCCATCTCTCCAGCCCTACTTTTTTATTTTTATATTTTTACAACAACATGTATGTATGTATGTTTGCATGTAATACTGTTGAATAGAAACTGTACAAATTTAGCCAGGTGTAGCAGTGCATGCCTTTCCAGCACCTGGGAAGCAGAGGCAGATAGATGGATCACTGTGAGACCATTTCAGGATAGCCTAAACTACATAGAGAGACCGTGTCTCAAACGACAACAAACAAACCAACCATACAAGTTTGATAGTCATTAAATAAGAAGAAACATTTTATTATTTAGAAGGGCCTGTGCACTCAGAATGCAGATGGGCAAAGGTTTCAGACTGCCACGTGCATCATTAGGGGCTGGAGGGATGGCTCAGAAGGACCGGGGTTCAATTCCCATCACCACACAGCAGTTCACAACTGTAATTCCAGTTCCAGGGGATCTGACCACCTCACACAGACATACATGCAGCCAGAACGCAAACGTACATAAAATAAAAATAAGTAATAAATTGTTTAAAAGTAAAAGCATGTGTATAGCCCAAAGCAAGTGGAATCTCAGATCGGTAAGCTAGTCCTCATTCCTGTGTACTTCACAACTGTGAGATTACAGGTGTATAATACACAGAAATATTAGAGCCATCTTCCCTCGGCCCCTTTAGACCATTACTTTTTTTTTGAGACAGGGTCTCTCTATTATGTAGCCCTAGCTGTCCTGGAACTCTCAAAGTACACCAGCCTCAAATTCACAGAGCTCTGCCTGCTTCTGCTTCCTAAACACTGGTGTTAGAGGACCACGGCACCGCACCTGACAAACTCTTTATTATTGAGGAATTCAAAGAGAGCTAGTCACATGACGTTAACATTTGTCATATAGAGTCTTAAATGGAGACATTAAAAATTTATTCATTAAAAATAGTAGGGCTAGGGGCTGGAGAGAGGGCTCAGCAGCCCTGACTGCGGGGTTGGGGATTTAGCTCAGTGGTAGAGTGCTAAGGCCCTGGGTTCGGTCCCCAGCTCTGAAAAAAAAAAAGAAAAAGAAAAAAGAAAAAAAAAAAAAAAAAGAGCACTGACTGCTTACTCAGAGGTCCTGAGTTCAATTCCCAGCAACCACATGGTGGCTCACAACCATCTGTAATGGAATCTGATGTCCTTTTCTGGTGTGTAGGAAGAGAGTGACAGTGTACTCACATACATAAAATAAATAAATCTTAACAAAACAAAAACAAAAAACAAACAAACAAAAAAAGTGGCCCAGGTAGAACTTGGCAGTCATATCTCAGGTTATTGGCAGGTAAGTAGACAAAATAGCATGGGGGGTTGATGTCTTCCCAGCCCTAGTGCTGTAAAGGCTTATTATAAACATAAAGGTTGTGTGTCTTTTATCTGGGAATTAAATGACCCAAGGCAGGGTAGAAATCCCCAATTGAGAGTAATTATTACCAACAACACTGTTCACTCCAGAAGATTCCCCCTCAGAGGCCAGAACTTAATTATATCCACTTCAGTGTCCACAGCAAGGCACACTGTGCAGCACCATATTGCTCTTGGCTATTTCTCTCTCTGGCTATGCCTGCCTTGGGCTCCCAGCTGCTTAGAGCAACACAGGCAGCTGGATGAATCAGGACTCCAAGGGCGGGGCAAGCATTCTACTACTGGTTTTGTTATCTTTACATTTTTTTCTTTGTTGTTCTAATAGGATCTCTCTGATCCACCTATACTGGCCTTGGACTTGTGATCTTCCGGTTACAACTCCCAAGTTGCTAGGGTTATACACCCCTGAGTTCTTACCGACACACACACAGGAAAGGATTTGGGGCCTTCTGTTCTGACTGGAGACACAACAAGGAAAAACCCTCCCAACCCTGACAGTCAGGGGAGTGTGGAGTCTTCTGGACAAAACATTACCATATGTCATCAGTGTCCAGTACAAGAGGATTCTAACCTTGCCCAGGAGCTAAAGCCATAGAAAGTTTCAATACCCTTCAGGCTGGGCTCAGGGGAGGTGGGGATTTGCTATGGAGATCAATTGAAGCCATGGGTCAACTGAGCCCGCCTGGACTGAATGCCATGGTAACATCCCTCCCTGATCCCTCCTGAACACAGCAGTTCCTCGAAACCAAGAAAAGCCTACACATCACTAATATACCTTTAGTTTGTCTTCTTGAGATAGGGTCTCTACCCTCCCAGGTGTATGGTTACCATTGTTCGGCGCTGGCTTACTCACCATTCTACCGCTGTGAACATACACACAGCTGAGACAACTCTCATAGGAAGCCTGTAACTGGGGGCTGGTCTACAGTTTCAGAGGGTTAGCCCATTAGCATCATGGCAGGGAGCATGGCCGCACGACTGGTGTTAGAGTAAGTAGAGATGAGAGCTACAGACTGATCCATAGACAGAGAGAGAGAGAGAGAGAGACAGAGACAGAGACAGAGATTGGGCCCCGTATGGGCTTTTGAAACCTCAAAGCCCACTCCCAGTAACACACTTCCTTTGATAAGCTTATAACTCCTTATCCTTCTAATCATTTCAAATAGTTCCACCCCCTGGTAAACAGGCATTCAAATATATGAATTCTATTCTCATTCAAACCATCACAAACACCATGGGGGGGGGAGCGAGCTTAACACAAGATTTATGTGTTGTAGGCAAGATCTCTATTTAAAAATGTTGCTTTTAGTTCTTTAGAGATAGGGTCTCATGTTGCCCAGGCTGGTCTGAAAATCTTGTACCAGAGGCTGATCTTGAACTCCCGATTCTATTGTTTCACGTACTGAGCGTACCTTTCACGTCCTGAGAGTACACACTTTCGACCACCTGTTAAACACCACCTATTGGCCTGCAACTCTCTAGGTTATCCACCATGGCCTGGAACTTTCCAAGCTCCTAGCTTAGCTTCCTGAGCTTACAACATGAGATTACAACCACTACTGGCTTTAGTGTTTTTGTTTGTTTGGTTAGTTGGTTGGGTTTTTTGTTTGTTTTGTTTTTTTGTTTTTAGAGACAGGGTTTCACTCTGTGGCCTAGCTATTCTGGAACTCACTCTGTAGGCCATGTGGTGGGAAGAGTGACCCTAGTTCTCAAAATGTGTCCTCTATTCTGTACACATCACACCCAGGCCTCGATATTCAGGAATACACACACACACACACACTCCATGGTCTTCAACCCTAATTTATTTGTGTGTGTGGGTTTTTTTTAAGATTTATTTATTTAGGGGCTGGAGAGATGGCTCAGTGGTTAAGAGCACTGTCTGCTCTTCCAGTCCTAAGTTCAATTCCCAGCAACCACATGGTGGCTCATAACCATCTATAATCAGATCTGGTGCCCTCTTCTGGCCTGCAGGAATACATGCAGGCAGAAAGCTGTATGATGTATACATAAATAAATGTTAAAAAAAAGATTTATTTATTTATTATATGTAAGTACACTGTAGCTGTCTTCAGACACACCAGAAGAGGGCATCAGATCTCATTACAGATGGTTGTGAGCCACCATGTGGTTGCTGGGAATTGAACTCAGTACTTCTGGAAGAGCAGTCAGTGCTTTTAACCACTGAGCCATCTCTCTATGCCTATTTGTGTTTTTTTTTTAATGTTAACTTGTACAAAGAGAGGTAAATAAGTGTAAAAGAAATAAATAAAAGCAGTGAATTAAAAACTCACATTTTTGTTTGAATTGAATAGCACAAGACTGTATTCCCAGTCATTCAGGAGGCTGGGACAAGAGAATTACAAGTTCATGGTCAAACAGAAGACATCTAGTGATACACTATGTCAAAATAAAAGGTTAAAAGAAAAGGCTAGACATGATGGTGTGAATGAAAATAAGTATCAGATTCCTCCTAGATATGGTTGAGGAGAATGTTTTTATTGTAGATATGAGGGGGAGAATGGCTAGAGGCATCTGGAAAGATCCAGACTGAATCTGGCCATGAGGGGAGAGACAGAGGGACAGAGACCAGGAGAGGGAGAAGAACCAAGAAGCCAAAAGAATGGAAACCAAGAGAGTTCCTGGGCTGGGCTATATAGGAATGAGAAGATGGGGAACATAAGGGGATCTCAGGGGCTGGAGGCTTTAGGATACAGAGTGGCGAGGAATGCTCAGAGAAGCCAGGACTCTAACAGGTGCTAGTTTTGCTGAGGGGCTTGACGACCCTATTAGCTTTGATAGATTAGTAGCCACCTCAGCTCTTTGTTTCTCCTGTAATCCCAGCGTTTAGCAGGTTAAGAGGATGGTAAAGCCAGCTTCCACTTACTTAGCAAGTTGGAGGCCAGCCTGGGCTGCCTGAAATTCTGTGTCCAAAACCAAAATCAACCAAAAAAAAAAAAAAAAAAAAAAAAAAAAACCCAACACATCACAGTGGTAATGTATTAACACCCTTAGCTTCATGAGACCCTGTCTAAAAACGAAATCCCAAAAGTAAAAGTAATAAAGAAGTAATATTAACGACATGTTCGTGTGGAAAAATCAAGGCATCAGTATTTTATCCCACCTCCAACCCCACCCCATTTTTACTTCTATTTCCTCCTCTGCCTCATGGCCTGTCACAGTGTCACTCTAGGATGGTGGCTCACTCCTGTAATCCTAGCACTTGGGAGGCAAAGACTGGAGGAGCGTGAGGCCAGTCTGGATTTCTAGCAAGCACCAGGGTAGCCTGAACAGTTTCAAAAAAATAAAACAAAAAACAAAAAAACCAAGCGACTGTGAGGGACTCCGGAGCCCGCATGCTCCGGCTCTCATGGCAGCTGGAGCAGTTGTGCCTTTGTTCTGAGCGCCCGGGTCCGCTGTTTGAGAGTCTAGGGCAACCCTGCTCCAGCCGGTTCCCCAGTCCCTGAGTCCTCCTTAGGGCGACAAGGAGGCGGCTGCGGGGGTCCTGGGCTTCCGCTAAGCGTTGGAGGAGGAGGAGGAGGAGCAGCGGCAGCAGCGGTGGCGCGCCACACTGTTCTCAGCTGGAATCCATTAGGCCTGGAGGATTTTCGAGAAGAGGAGGCTTGGATATCCTGGGAAGGGCAGGAGGGTACTTCCTGGAGATAGACCCTGGGAGGCAGCGTCTCCCTTTACTAATCCCGGGAGTGCAAAGTACCTCTGGGTTGTCGTTCTGTCAGTCAGCTACCTGGAAGCTACCTGGAACAGGAATCCGGCATTTTCACATCCTGTTGTTGCAATGCCACCAGTGTGAGTCCACTGAGGAAGAGCAGGACAAAACGAGGTACTTGGAATGGGCTTATTTCTGGTGGGCAGAAAGGGATGACAGGGTTAGTCACCAGGGCTCAAGAGAGTGTCAGAGTGGCACTGTGTGTCCTTCACTTGTAGTGCTGAGACCGCCCCCCAATCCCTGCCCTCCACCCCACCCCTCAGGATGCACAGGACCCATAGACCAGTGCTCTGAAAAACAGCCTGCTCCCAGTCGAGGGCCCAGCCCGACCTGCACTAATCAGGTGACATCCTCTAGGAGGAGCAAGAACAAAGCCAGAGGTTATCAGTTCCTGCAGTGCAGAACACTGTTCTCTGAGCACAATGGCCTTTGTCGTGTTTTTGTCGATATGTATGTGTGTGTGTGTGTGTGTGTGTGTGTGTGTGTGTGTGTGCGCGCGCATGTGCAGATGCCCACAGAGGCCAGAGGAGCTGGATCCCTCCTGGGCTAATATTACAGGAAGTTGTTACTGGGAACCAAATTCTGGTCCTCTGAAAGAACAGTGTGTGCATGCCTCCCTCCCGCCCCTAGACGTGTGGTTTTTGAGACTGGGTCTCATAATGTAACATTCACTGGCTTAGAACTGTGCAGACCAGGCTGACCTTAAACTCATAGAGATCCACCTGCCTCTGCCTCCCAAGTGCTGGGACTAAAGGCCTGCGCCACCACTGCCTGGCACTGTTGTCATCTTGATCAGAGGGGCTATGACAGTTCCCCAGAAACCCCCAAGGTAAGATCTGAGCCTTTCCTTCCTGTCAGCTGTTTTTGATTATTGTGTTATTGTGTGCGTGTGTCAGCCTTTTGAAGACAGGGTTTCACTCTGCGCCCCCCCCCCCCCCCCGGCTGTTCTAGAACTCACTCTGCAGACCAGGCTGGCCTCGAAGATCTGCCTGCCTCTGCCTCCCGAGTGCAGGGATTAAAGGTGTGCACCACTACCACCCTGTTGATTTTGTTGTTGTTACTTTTTTTAAAAAAAAAATTATTATTTTTTATTTATATGAATACACTGTAGCTGTCTTTAGACACACTAGAAGAGGGCATTGGATCCCATTACAGATGGTTGTGAGCCACCATGTGGTTGCTGGGATTTGAACTCAGGACCTCTGGAAGAGCAGTCAGTGCTCTTAACCACTGAGTCATCTCTCCAGCCCTGTTGTTACTGTTTGAGACTGGGTTTCTCTATGTACCCCTGACTGTACTGGAACTTGCTCTGTAGACCAGGCTGGCCTCCAACTCACAGAGATCTGCCTGCCTCTGTGTCTCGATAGCTGGGATTAAGGGATTGCACCAACATCACCAGGGATGTGCCAGCTGTTTTATTACTCTGCCCCAGCTGCGTGTGGTCTCCGTGTCTCAGGAGGTAGCATGTGTATAGGTGGAAGGTTAACTGACGTGGGGAACCTCATCTAAGCTGCTGGAAAGTCATCATCAAGGTTGGGGTGAGATATTTGTGTAGTGAAGCTGTTTCAGGGTCACCCATACTCCCATAAGTAGCCTCTCTTTCATACTCTGTAGATAAGCTCAACAAACTAACTGGTTCAAATCACCCGATTTTGGTACTTTAGCCTGTCATTGGTGCCTGTTCCGGGCAAGTTAACTTTGTTTTCGTCTCCCCAGGAAAGTTCCTGAAGCACTTCCTGTGTCTGACCATTGTCCCTCCAACACGCTGTAGTGTGACTTGGGTCTGTAATCAAGCGAACGGAAGGGAGGGCAGAAGCCACCAGGCAGACTGTAGACAGGTACGTGCTACTATGTCTTCCTCCGTCTCTTGTTTTGTTCTCAGGCATTACTGAGACCTGGTATGTGTGTGCGCGTGCACACACGTGAGCACCTGGGGAGACGCCGGAGGTCAACCTTGGGTATCATTCCTTCGGTGCCACCCGCTTTGTATGTATGTGTGTTTTAAATTTATGTGTATTTATTTTGTGTGGATAAGCATGTGGAGGTCAGAGGACAGTTTGTGGGACTCAGTCCTTCCCTTCCTATGAGGGTCCCTGAAACAGAACTCAGGCCACCATGTTGGTTAGCAGGTGTCTAACCCACTGAGCCATATTGCCTGCCCTCCTTGTCTTCTGAGACAGGTCTCCCAGTGGGATCTGAAGCTTGCTGATTAGGCTTGGCTGACTGGTTGTTAAGTCCTAGGGGCCCACAGTCTTGACCTTCCAACTGTTGAAGCTACAAGCGGGCACCATCATGTCTGGCTTTTGTTTTTACCTGGATTTTGAAGCTTGAATTTGGTCTTCCTTCTTGCACAGCAAGCACTTTACTGGCTGAGCTGTTTCCCCAGCCTCCCCTTTTCCTTTTAGTAAAGGCATTAGTCACGGATTTAAGGTCTGACCTAAATTCATGACGTCTTCTTAAGACCCCTTAATTATATACGTTTATATACATATATATTTTTTTTTCTTAATTATATCTGCAAAACCTGTTATCTGGGGCCAGACTACATGTCTGGGTGGACATACGTTTTGAGCAAGACTGCTCAAACTGCTTTACTGCATGACGCAACTTTTCAAATGAAAACTGAAAGCACATTTGGGAGGCTGTGGGGAGGCTGAAAGGAGAGCAGTGACTCGGGGCCAGGGTGGGTGGTGGCAGCTGAGAGCCACAGAGAGACAGGATGAGGGATAGCTGCCAGTCTTCTGGTCTGTAATGTTATAACCCAGCCAAACAGAACTGACAGGAGCGTATTTGGGGAGAAGGTTATGTTTTACGTTTAAAACATTTTATTGTCATTATTGTGTTTTGCATGGTGTGGTGTGGTGTGGTGTGGTGTGTGTGTGTGTGTGTGTGTGTGTGTGTTACAATGGGTATATGGAGGTCAGAGGACAATCTGGGAGTTGGCTCTCTCCATCCACCATGGGGTCCTAAGGATCAAACTCAGATGTTCAGGCTTAGAAACAAAGCAGGATCCCACCAGTCCCTCCTTTTTCTTTGTAGAAAGACAAGAGGAAAATAGCTGAGAGGTCCTGGGATGTAAGTCAGTAGTAGAGCACAGGAATACACAAGGCCTGGGCTCAGTCTCTGGCATTCTTCTCACAAGTGAGGACAAAGGACTTGAATAGATTTCCTTCAAAGGTAAGAAAATCTCCAGCACGTCTGATTTCGTTAGTTCTTGGAGACGGCTAGTCAAAGCTATCGTGGTAGTTGGCTACCGACTATGGCAATATGGAGATGGCTCAGCAGCTTACGATGCTCTTCAAGGTTTCCTCCATCACCTACATTTGGTTCTCAGAGTTAGGATCCAGGGCCTTCTTCTGGCCTCACATTTGTGGTAAACAGACATACATGTAGGCAAAACACTCATAATACAAGTACATCTTATATCAAAACATTATAGTAGATCATTGGCTGGGCAGGTGGCTCAGAAGAGTGCTCAAGTGCCCAGTGTACACATGGCCCTGATGTTAGCCTGCGATGAGGGGGCGAGTGCAGATTATATCATTTGCACCTACTGGAATGGCTACTATAGAAACACCAAAATATAAAGATCATCATGTGAGACAACAGTTCTCCTCTTAGATTTAAGAAATGAAAAACGGGCTGGAGAGATGGCTCAGCGGTTAAGAGCACTGACTGCTCTCCCAGAGGTCCTGAGTTCAATTCCCAGCAACCACATGGTGGCTCACAATCATCTGTAATGGGATCTGATGCCCTCTTCTGGTGCGTCTGAGGACAGCTACAGTGTACTCATCTACATAAAATAAATAAGTCTTGCTAACATACCACTTATTTAGCGTACTAACAAAAATTCACAAGTATTACAACTCCCTCTGTTGGAGAGGCTGTGGACAAGCAGCCCATTCATATTCTGATAGTGGAAACTGAAAGGAACCTTGTATCACTCATAAATGCTTATGCTTGCTTACCCGCCTCCTTCAAGATGGTCATTCCAGGGTTGGCTTCCGTTCATTCGTTTTTTTTTTTTCCTCCGTGCTGTAGACCAAACCCATGCATATTAGATGAGTTCTACCACTGAGCCTCGGCTTCCAGCCCTGCGTCGTTGCTTGGAAACACTTGGGAGTCATTTCTCTCTCACACATGCTCTTAGTATACTGCCTACCATGACGCGATGCAGCCAATGACTGGGGGCCTCATCAGAATCCGCACAAGGCCACCTGCAGCTTCAGCCTCTAAAGCTGGGATCTGAACAATTGTAAGGTTGCCTGCAGTGTTTCATAGCCCTAAGGAATAGGAACTAATAGACCTCTGTGATGTGATTTTGTTTTTTGGGTTTCTTTTTCTTGTTTGTTTATGTGAAGTGCCCAATGTGAAATGTGTTTAGAAGGCACATCTGAATAATTATTCATCAGTACTGAGAGGCAGACATGGAGGATGCTAAGTATACTTAGATCATGAGGTCACAGTGACACCTCCAGTTCTAACTAACATTGCCAGGCTTGCTCCATTCCTCTACCTGTGCATTTGTGACTCCCTTCCCCAAATATAAGACGCTGGAGAGATGGCTCAGAGGATAAGAGCCCTGGCTACTCTTTCAGGGGTCTGGAGTTCAATTCCCAGCAAACACATTGTGGCTCATAACCATCTATAATGAGATCTGCTGTCCCCCCCCCACCCCTACCCCCCCACCCCCCTACCCCCGCAGCCAAGGACCGAACCCAGGACCTTGCCCTTGACTAAGCTAAATCCCCAACCCCATCTGGTGCCCTCTTCTGGCCTGCAGATATACATGCAGGCAGAAAGCCGTATACATAATAAACCAATCTTTTAAAAAAAGAAACCTAGTTTCCATCTTCCGGATACACTTCTACTTTGCTAGAAATATAAAAAGTGGCTTCAGGATTGTACTCAATTCTGGCATGGGCAAGAGGAAATGCTTATGCAAGAGTTCCATACTTGCTTTTGTTTTTTGTTTTTTTTTTAATCTTAAGGCTGAGGACATACCCTGTATATACAGTATTTACAATTTGCTCCATAGGAATAGAGGTGTGTACTAGCATGCCAAACTACACACAGATATTTAAATAGATTAATGCCTTCCTACATCCTCTGTTCTTTTCTTGGAAGCTGAGCCTCCAGGCAGCAGTGTGCTGATTCTGATGAGGGTCCTCCATCATTGGCTGAGTCACATGGTGATAGGCTACTGCTATAGGCTACTGCTTAGTATAGGCTATACTAAGAACATGTGTGAGAGGGAGAAATGACCTCTAAAAAAATGGAGTCTAGAGAGGCTGGACTCCCTTGATCCCTTCTGAGGATCCACCCGCAGTTGACTTACAAATCTTCTTCTAGGGCAGGTGAGATGAGCGTTTAAAAACATTTGCCGGGCTGGAGAGATGGCTCAGTGGTTAAGAGCACTGACTGCTCTTCCAGAGGTCCTGAGTTCAAATCCCAACACCCACATGGTGACTCACAGCCATTTTTTTTTTTTTTGGTTCTTTTTTTCGGAGCTGGGGACCGAACCCAGGGCCTTGTGCTTCCTAGGCAAGCGCTCTGCCACTGAGCCAAATCCCCAACCCCGACTCACAGCCATTTGTAATGGGATCTGATGCCCTGTTCTGGTGTGTCTGAAGACAGCTATATATATAATAAATAATACTTATAATAAATAAATAAATAAATAAATAAATAAATAAATAAATCTTTTTAAAAAATTTGCCATTCAGCCTGATGACCTGGATTTCATCCCCAGGAGTCACATGGTTAAAGCTGCCCTCTGACCTCCACATGCATATGTAATCACACACATTTTAAAGTAGGTGTGAAAAAAAAACAAAACGGGTTGGGGATTTAGCTCAGCAGTAGAGCACTTGCCTAGCAAGCGCAAGGCCCCGGGTTCAGTCCCTAGCTCCGAAAAAAAAAAAAAAGGAAAAAAATTAAAACAAAACAAAACAAAACAAAACAAAACAAAATAGGAAGCTGGAACTGAGCCTGACACCTGAGTTTGATCTCTCAGACCCATTTGGTGAAGAAGAGAAATAACTGCAAATCCATGGTACTCATGAGCCTTTACATGTAAAGATACACACACACTAAAGAAAAGTAGAAAACTATTCTTAAGCTGCTTTTGTCTTTCTCTTGAGACAGGGGTTTCCTATGTAATACAGGCTGGATTCAAACCTTCTGTGTGACCCAGGCTATGCCAGAGTTAGACCCTCCTCTAACTTAGGGTCCTGAGTGCTGGGGTTATCAGTGTGGGGTTATCCCTGGGCTATACCTTTTACTTTTCTTCCTTTCTTTTTAAAACAATATCTTATTCTGTAGTCCAAGCCTATCTGGGACTCACAATGCAGACACACCTGGCTTTGAACTCATGGCACTGCAACCATCCTGCGCCCTGCTTCCTAGGTGGCGAGATTACTGCCGTGAGCCTACATTTGTCTATGCCTCAACCTTTGAAGATCCTGCCACATCTGAATACCTCCGGTCTGGGCTCCAATCCATGAGTCTTTGGGGGAACTCATTTAAACTACATGCAAACCAAAGCTTAAGGGCAAACTAGAGACCTTACAGCCAAGAACCTTGGTTGGTAGTGAATGCTTACGCCTCATCTCGGTACTTGGGAGGCTGAGGCAGGAGGATCACTGGCTGTATAGTGAGTTCCAGACAAGCCTAGACTACAAAATGAGACCCTGTTCAAAACAAAAGCCCAGGGGGAGAAAGGAGGAGAACTGGTTGATCACTTGTGACTAAGTGATTTAGAGTTCATGTTAGCAGTCATGAGACTGACGGGAAGCACGCGATTAAACCGATGTGGTAGCATCCTTTCCTGTATCTTCTTGCCTAAAGTGTGTTGGGTGAACATAACCTGACCATACGTACACCAGACAAACCAACTGAAGGAAATTCTATTAGTAAATGGTCAATGTTCTTTTCCTCTGTTTTTCTATTCTGAGATAAGGCAAGGCCTTGCTATAGAGCCCTGGCTGGTGTGAAGTTTGTTGCATAGACCAGGCAACTTCCATTTTGTGTGCCCTTCCTGCCTCTGGCTGTGAAGTGCTGAGGTTAGAGACATGGGGCACCATTCTCAGCTTTAATACTTTACAAAACGTAGTCACGTCAATGTCACGAGTCGAACAGTGGAACTCTTGTACTTTAAAAGGCATGACAACAGAACTGGGTGAAACTGTGTATGTGGAAGCATTTGGAAAGAGCCAGCAGGGGGATTAGGAGTTTAAGGCAACTCTTGGCTGCACAGGAGGACTTTGTCTCCTCCAAACAAAAGAACAACAAGAAGAACATTAGAGTATTGGGCATGGTGACACACACTTAGGAGGGGGAGACAGAAGAGAGACAGGAGCTATAATCCTAGCATATTTGTGCTCTTGTGGTATAACATATTAGATTCTAATCTAATTAGAATTTTGAGCTTCTGTCTCAAAATAGACAAGTGGTGGCACACACGTATTTTTAATTCCAGTATCCAGGAGGAAGAGGCAGGTAGATCTTTGGAGTTTCAGACCAGTCAAGAACATGCAGCGAGACCTTGTTTCAAAGATAAAGAGTTGATAAAGTATTTGCCTTGCAAACAGGAGAACGCAAGTTCAAACCCCAGAACCTGTATAAAAACGCATTAGGGAATAGTGGTGCGTATATGTAATCTCAGAACTGGGAACTCTTTAAGAGTTCACTGGCTAGCCATCTTGGACTATTGGGTGTTCAGGTGAGCAAAAAAGCCTGTCTCAAAAAAGGTAGCGCTTGTCCTGTTTTGTTCTGGTTCTGTGGTAAGCTAGTGCTGGTACCTACATGGTGGCAGAAGAGAACTCACTCCAGTAAGTTCTCTGATCTTCATGTGTACACTGTGGCAAATGAATGTGTGTGAACAAAGTAAAAATTATTACTTTTAATTTTTTTTTTTTTGAGTCAAGTTCTCCTTATAGCTTTTGTTGGCCTGGAACTCCCTATGTAGATCAGGGTGGCCTCAAACTCATAGATGTGCTTGTCTTGGCCTTCCTCATGCAGGGATTATAGGCATGAGCCATCACACTCAGCTGTGTGTGTGTGTGTGTGTGTGTATTCCCTGGGCTCCATATACACACATGCACATGCACTAGCACATACCTGTGAACACATGAGTGTTCAGTAAATTTAAAAAAGACATAACTGTGTGCAATGCATGCGTGCATGACTTTTCCTGAGAACAACAAATATCTATCTACTCTAATTAGGGCACCAATAGTGGGCCAAATAAACGATTCCACCCAAATTGCGTTTGGTAACCAAGTAATTTATTGGTGTTATAGGAAGATGGGTAAGGACTCACAGAGTGCTGGTGATCTGGGCAACTGTGTTACAGCACACCCATTCTAGTGTGGACAAGGACACATGGCAGTTGCATTGCTGGCCCCCTGCCCCGTTTGCAGGCAAAGCCATTAGAGACTTTCTTCTTACCTAGCAGTTGTTTCCTGCCTGTGTACTTTGGAGATGGCCTCATGTTGTGAGCTTTGTACATTTTGTTAAGGTGTTGAGTCTTAAGTACCTTCCACCAGGAGGGGATGTTTTAACTCAGAAGAAATAATTAAACAGCCCAACTGGTTCAAAGCATGCTTCTAATGAATATATATATGATTAAAACAAATAAACTCTCAGGATTTGTATGTCAAAAAAAAAAAAGTGAAGGTTTCTCCAGAGAATAATCATCTGCATAATCTTTGTAAATAAGGTGGATTTTTTTTCTCCTGTTCTTCCTTTGTTCCAAGCTCTTAAAGCCACTAAGCAACATTGTTCTATAGCACCATCATCAAATTGGATCTATTCTTCTATGTCAGAGTACTGCCCTTCACCAGCAACAGATCTCTGACTATATTTGTTTCTTTGGTTCTATCTCACTGTTCAATATCCTTGGCTTCTTCCCTCCACCGTGTGAACCACTCCAACCGTGGATCGGCCTCTAGTACAGCTGTCACCAATCCCTTCTAGTGAGAGGAATAAGCTGTTTTGAGCAGCCCAGTTATTTATAATGTTTCACATAAATCGAGTGCATCCCATATGAAATCACGACCTCTTTAAACTGGCTTAGATCTGTTATTTCTACAGGACTCCATCCTATCTCATCATAAGCCTGTTCCACATCATTAGCAGGCACATGCTGGGACTACTGGGAAAGCTGAGGGTGATCTGTAACCCAGGGCCACCTCTGCTCTAATTCTGGCTGTGCACTTGGTTTGAGATTAGCCCTTCTTTTGAAACGAGCTGTTTCATCAGATTGTCCTCCTGCTTTTTCAACTTTGTTACTGACCTGACCACCTACCAGCAAGTTTCTTTCCACTTTTCCTCTTGCAGGAAACTTGCTTCAATCTCCACCACAACCTCTCCAGTTGTGCCACCTTTTCAGAGAAGAGAGAGCAGAGTGACCCCTTTTGTTTTCCCATTTCAGCCATGTTTTGTTTGTCAGGCTCCTCTATTTCCATCTGTAATTTTTCCAACTGTTCAGCCAGTCTTTCAACCTTTTTTGAAACAAAATATATGAAGAAGATTTAAAAAAAAAAAAAAAAAAGCCCAGAAAATCCCCTCTGGGAGCAAATCAGGGGATATCCCAGGGGTAGTAACGGCAATACATTTTTTGCTTGCCTCTTGAAAAAACAATCCATTTTTTTGCCCCCTGACACTTCCTCTATGGCATTTGAAATCAGATTCCCCATGTTTACTCTTAACTTTTGAGCCCCACAGTGAGGAGCCACTAGTAACTAGTCTTTGCTACTTTATGGGTTCTTCTTTTACCCACCCTTTATCCGATAACCCTTACCCTGGTTTCACCTACTATCGCTAGATAGTATAGAAAGGAAGGGGGAGCAGGGAGGGAGGGAAAGAGATTTTCTTTCCTTTTGTTTCTTCTTTGATCACAGCTAATAACAAACTGCAAGCCACCCTGAAGACCAGCAATCCTCAACCATGACTCTCGGGGCTCTAGTATTTTTATATACTCTCTGAAAAGTTCCCAGAATTATAAATGTCACACAATCCCAGAAATTATCTGCAGCTGGCAAAAACATGCTTCTGCTTGTGTATGAGACAAATCATAGCCCACACCTCCATAGCTGGGATTCAAACCCAAACATATGCATACATATCTGTGTTTTAAAGAATTTTCACCACATCCATAGATTATAACAATGCTTCTGCGTTACATTTATTTACTTCATGTATGTGACTGGGGGCTTGGAGTTGGTGTCGTGCCACACTTTAGGAAGTCAGAGGACGACTTTGCCCTGTTCTCCCACCTTACGTTAGGTTTAGCTCCTTTCCCAGTTGAACCAATCTTGTTAGCCTACATTCCTGCTGCTATTACTGTTGAGAGAGTACCTGAGTATATTCTTTTGTTGGTAAATTGAAAAGAAACAATACCAGATCTCATTTCTCATACTCGAGACTGCTGAGCTCGGTACTACATCTGTTAAGGCCACCTGGCATTAGCTTGAAGGCTACAAGGCCAGCTTCTTACAGCTCTGCTTCCTGGAAGAAAGCTTCCCGGCCACCTTTAAACAGCCCTAGAAAAAAAGGACTTTTAAAAATTAATGGGAGTAGGCTGGAGTGAAGGCTGAGCGAGATCTTCGCGCTGCTCATTCAGAAAAGCTAAGTTTAGTTTCAGCACCCACCTAAACTGGCTCACAAGCCCCTTAACTGAATTTCCGGGGGATCCAGTGCCTTGAACCTCTATAGGAACTGCACTCATGTGCACCCTGAACAGACAAACATGCATACATTTCATTGTTAAAACACTAAGTTAAAAGAAGACGAAAAGGAAGACAAAGAAAAATGATGAGCAGGGAGTGTAGCTCAGTGGTGGAGCCCTGGCTACCAAGAATGAGGCACTGGCATAAACTCCCAGAACAATATTATAGGCCGCAGGAAAAGGAATTGTACTCCTGACACATCCCTTCACATGGCATAGATTCTATAGGCGAAAAGAAATCACTTAGTCTCTTTATCCAATGGTAAGAGAGAGTATTTTTTAGTGGTCTACCATCCCCACTTCAGCTCGGTCTATAGAGGTGAAAACTGGACACCACCAGAGTGGTTTGGCTTTTGCTTTAGAATCCGGGTTCAAGTGGTTCCAAAGCTGTCAGGAGGCTTGACTCTGAAGTACCTCTTCCTGAGAGCAAGAATCGGTGCTATGGGCCCTCGGACTCGTTAAAGAAACCCGCGGACACCGTGAAGAGGTAAAGCTGCTGAGCCACTGCCGCCCTACACAAGCACACAAAATGGCGACCCTGCCTGGTGGAGGCGTTGCACGATTTTTTTTTTTCTCTTTAAAACCGAACTACAACTCCCAGAACTCTGTGCGCGGAAGGCGTACGTCTGAGCTACTCTCCCCTGTTGGGGGTTGCGGCCCCCATACCCCTCCCCCCTCCTACAGAAAAAGATTTTTCAGCAGACGTTGCAGCTTCGGTACGGAGCCACGCCTTTCCCCGCAGTGCCCGACGGGACTCGGGGATTTTCGATTTCGCAGTCAAACGTCCCTTGCGCCTAAGAAAACTATACTTCCCTGTGTGGCTTCAACGCCTGCGCACAACGCACTACGGTTCCCAGAGGGCCCAGCGGCTCTCGTGATTGCGTGCTGACGCACTAGGTCGTGCTGACGCGCAACGCTACCCAGGCGGGGTGCGAGTGGCGCAGTCGAAGCCCGCTGCGGCCCCTGAGGAAGCGAGGAGGCGGCGGTGGCGGCGGCTGAGGCGGGTGGACCGGCGAGGCGGCGGCTTCAGACTCCTTGGGATTCGAAAACTTAAGCAGCAACTGCGGCAAGACCTCTGTCTCGCAGGCGGCGGCCGGAGGCAGCGGCGGCGGCGGCGGGTGAGAGAAAGGGAGCGCGCTAGCTGGGTGGGGGAGGGGCGGCGGGCTCCGCTGAAGGCTAAAGCGCGGGGAGAACGGCCCAGGCCGCCGCGCGCACGCGTGCTCGTCGCCTCAGCAGGCGCGGACGCCTTCTCTTTCCTTCCTCCCCTCCCCCGTCGCGGTTCCCGTCGCGCGCGGCCTTCAACTTCTCCGCCCCTCCCCCACATGACAACGGCGCGCGCCGCCGCCTGTTCTCGTCCGCGCGCCCCCGATGAGACAGCATTGCGCGAGGCTGATTCTCGCCTTTGCTCTACCTGGGGCTGAGGAGGCCATCATTCCGCGGTCGCCCTCTTCCGTCTTTCAGGTGGCGGGGAGGGGGCGGCAGCCGGGGCACTTGGCCCTCGCCCGAGCTTCGGACCTGTTGGTATTTCTACTCGATCAACCCTGGCCTGGGGCCCTGGCCTCTGCCAGGAGCCTGAGAAACGGCTAGAGCCGCACAGACTGCGGGGCGCCGCGCGACCCCCTCCCCCATCCTTAAGGCCGACAATAGACTGGGCGGCCCAGTGGGTGCTGGGAGGCCTTGAACTTTAGGAGGCCCGGGTTTAAACGGTTCGTCTTCGTTAGTATCAGAGGCAATGAGTGTGTGCGAGGTGGCGCGGGTGGGGGAGAAATCCCCAAGTCTTAAAAAGTAAGGACAATAAAACCGCGAAAGTTCAGTCTGCGTGTGTAAGGAAGACCAGTGTGCTCCTTCCAACCTTGCTGTCTATTTTTCACGAGCTAGGACCTCTAGTCTTCGTTGTCCAGGCACGTACTGTGTAGATCAGGCGGGCATCGAACTCGAGATCTGCCTTCCTCTGCGGGATTAAAGGCATGAGACACCATGTCTGGCTCCTACCCTGCTTTTTTAAAAAATCTCAAATATTAAAGCTAGGGAGCCTTTTGGAGCTTTTTGATGGGGGAAAAAATTCTTTTTGGCCTGGCTTGTGTCAGCCATCGCTTGGCTATGAAATTCTTCCTTGCCGTTCCCATTTTACAGTTTTTAAAATTACAGTTAAGGAGTCAAAAGTAAACTGTTGCCTTTTCTCTGTGGTAGTGAGCTTAGGTTACAGGATTTATACTGTAGCTTGTATGTTTCACGGTACCTACGCAGTTAAGCCTACGCAGTTAATAGTGTCTCAGCTCTGTTTTTTACTCAACGTCCTTTTCCTTGATCATTGCATTTCTCTAGGTAGCTGTTTCTTGAATATCTTAGTTAACTAATTTTTTCCTCCCTTGCCATCTGTTCTTTGAGAGGCTTGCATACTTTGGGCTCCTGTTTTAAGTGCTTCCTGGTTTTACTAGTTGTGGCTTCCCTTTTAATGTTTTGAGCACTGTTTTTGGATGCTGGGATGTAAGTAAGCTCCCCCACCCCCTTTAGCTCTTTCCTGAAAATTCTCCAAAACTGATTTTAATATATTTGCTTAGCTATCATTCTTCAGGTAGTGTGGGAGGCTTTTTGTAAGAAATGGTGGAAGTATGAGTGAGTGGTTAGAAGGACTTTTAGAAGTTTTTTTGCAAAGGACACAAGATGAGAAAACAATATAAGCCCCAGATTAAAGGAGGAAAGGATTGTTTTTTTTTTTTTCCCAAGACTATTAAGAGTGGTTGTTGGAAGATACTACAGAAACATTAGATTTTTTTGGCTGTAAAAAGGTTTTGCATTTCTTAGATTTAGCCTTATCTCATATTCTTGACTCTACTAGATTTACCTTTCTTGCTTTTAGTTTTCTCTTGTGTTAGCTGTTGAGATTGAGTAGGACTTCGGTTAGGCTTGAGGGGATGGCATGGGACAAAAGAACATCTGGGTGTTTGCTTTACAACATTTTTCTTTTTCACACTTTGGTCACATATCCCCATCCCCACTCCCAGACTAGTTTTTTTTCTGTGTAGTCCTGATTTTTCTGGAACTTGCTATATATACCAGATTGGCCTAGGACTCAAGATCCACCTGTCTTTGCCTCCCAAGTTCTGGTGCTAAAGGCAATGCCACCAGAGCCTGGCAATTAAATGCCGGCATTGATATGATACTACTTCAAGAATTTTAGTCCATCTCTCCTCCATCTCTTCCATCTGCTTTTACTAACCTCTACTTTCTCCTGTGTGTGTGTATGGGGATGTGTGGGTGTGGTGTGTGTTTTGATGCTAGTTTTCTTTTCCATGTTTGAGAATTTATTTTGAAGAAAATGTGTTGGAGGAAAAAAGTAAAACATATATAGTGAGGAGGGAATAGAGATTGAGTACTACAGTCCAAAAAACTGGAACTTGGGAGTTCTTAGTACTGCTGAGCTTGGAACAACAGGAAAAGTTAGAACCTTACAGGATAAGTGTTAAATTGAAGAAAAGCAGGACTTAGAAAAAATGAAGTGCCAGAACAGGGATGGATTGATTGATTGATTGAAAGTCAACAATTTTACATTAAAGATATGGAATTTGAACATTTCTGGGTACTTTTAGAGAAAGAATGAAAACAGTTGGAGCAGAGAAAGAATTTGTGTTCAGGTTGAGTTGAAAACAGGCAATATTTAACAAGAGCAGGCCAGACTTGGAGGAGCTACAAGTCATGTGAAAAACCTTACTGAGAAGGAAACTACAATAATAAAATCACTGTAGTCAGTAGGAGCTATGAGTATTTGGAATCAAAAAGATGGCTCATCTTCCCCATGTGAAGTATAAGCTTACATATCCATGATTTCTGTGTTTTTGATGTGCATGCTTGCCTGTAGTTTGGGTATGAGACTGTATAGACACTTGGTTTATGTTAACTAGCCAGTTTACCTATTTAGATACCTAGGACTGTTTAATCCATTTTGTGTTTGTTCAAGTTAGCTTAAATATTTATTTTCTTGGAGGAGACTTTGAAAATGGACTTGGGCTTTTATTAGGTGATACTGATCATGGTGTTTGTTGTGCTATTTGGAGGACTTGGTTACCAGTAGCTGCATTCAGAGTGTTTGGTGAAGATACTGTTTGTGTGTATTGTGGCCAAAGAATGAAGGGATAGTGTGGAGAGAAACTGGATTCTTGTTTTTTTAGAGTAGCGAAAGGGAAATATAAGTACAAAGAATGGCTTAGAATTTGAAAGTACATTGTGAGAAAGGGCTTAAAAGTAGATGGTGAGTGGAAAGGATGAAGTGTGGGGAGGATAAAGGGAGGGATTTGTTTGTTGACTAGTGCAATGAGGAAACCTCATTTTGCTAGTGGAGATTCAGTGTGAGACTATGTGTTGAATTAAGGACTTAAGTAAGAGAGCCAGGGATGTGGGAGATGTGGTAAGTAGTTAGATTGGAGGTAGGAGCCTGACTGGTGTCTCCCCGCTCCCCCTCAGGAGCGGTGGTGCCCCCTGGGCACAGGGCCATGTACAACGGGATCGGGCTGCCGACGCCCCGGGGCAGCGGCACCAACGGCTACGTTCAGCGCAACCTGTCCCTGGTTCGGGGCCGCCGTGGTGAGCGGCCTGACTACAAGGGAGAGGAGGAACTGCGGCGCCTGGAGGCTGCCCTGGTGAAGCGACCTAATCCTGACATCCTGGACCACGAGCGCAAGCGGCGCGTGGAGCTGCGATGCCTCGAGCTGGAGGAGATGATGGAAGAGCAGGGGTGAGGGAATGGGTGGGGAGAAGCCAAGCACTGATTGAGTGCTTAGTTTGGGTGTTAGGTGGGATGTGTGGAAAGAAACTAGAGCTGGTTGAAAGAGTCTTAAAGAGGAGTTTGTAAGGGAGAAAGAAAATGAGCTTTTGAAGAATTGAGGCATGGGTCAGTGCATAGTTAGACGTCAGTGAAACTGGAGTAGTAATAGCACGTAAGAGGGTCTGAATTATTTAGCTGGATTTATGAAGGGGAAGGGGGACATGAATGAACAAAAATGTGCTGTGCGGGAAAGGATAAGTTGTAGAACAGCTAGGTAACCTGATAAGTGTTGTTATTGGTAGGAAGAGAAAAGTAGGTGGATTTTGAAGGATTGCGGCTGTGGAAGGTGGTAAAGGCAGAAGATCGGAATTGAAAGGGAATTTGAGTAGAGGATATTATGAGTTGTCAGAGAAGTGAAGTTTTGGAAAAGGAGTACATTAAGGGAGAAAACTGTTTAGAGCAGTGGTTTTCAAACTTGAGCAGTGGTATCCTTTTATACATTTTGTCTTCCTTGAAGTCCCAGGAAATAAAAAGATCTATTGTTGAAGTTGGAAAGGAGCACTGGGAACTCCACCAGCAAGCCGTCCTCTCTTGGCACCTGAATTGTAGCATGTTTAAAATCCACTGTTCTAGAGAGCATAGTGTAGAGAAGGAAGGAGTGTTGTGGAGAAAGATCAGGAAAACTTAAACTATTCGAGTAATAGTACAAAGTACTGTGTGCATGGAGAAGGAAAAAGGACTACCCTGTTGGAAAAGGAAGCAACTAAAAACTGGGACTTGGGAAAACTCTGGTCATGCTCTAACCTTGAAGGGATTTATCCTTCAGGTACGAAGAACAGCAAATTCAGGAAAAAGTGGCGACCTTTCGACTCATGTTGCTGGAAAAGGATGTGAACCCTGGGGGCAAAGAAGAAACCCCAGGGCAGAGGCCAGTGTGAGTTGTTTCTTTGGGATCTATGCAGTAACAACTACTGCTGACCTTTCTCTTTACCTGGGTGGGACTCAGTTTTGCCTTCATCTTCCTTAGTCCCTAGCCTAGCTGTTTTTGACTCCTTCTCAGAACTAAATTCTGAATTAGGGCTCTGTCCTTTGTTCTCTCCAGGGTAACTGAGACCCATCAGTTGGCAGAACTGAATGAGAAGAAGAATGAACGACTCCGTGCTGCCTTTGGTATCAGTGATTCCTATGTGGATGGCAGTTCTTTTGATCCTCAGCGACGTGCTCGAGAAGCTAAGCAAACGGCTCCTGAGCCTCCCAAACCATACAGGTACTCAGGAGAGAACCTTAATCTGCTTCCTAGTTAATTATTAGTCTATTATGTATTATTGCTAGAAGACTATTTCTAAACTTTATTAATTTATTTGTTTGTTTTTTGAGCCAGTCTCAACTATGTAACTCTGGTTGTCACTGGAACTATGTAAAACAGGTTGACCTAAAATCACAGAGATCTGCCTCTGCCTCCTAACTGTTGATATTAATGACATTTCCTTTGCCTTGACTCCTGGCTTATTTCCATACTTTTAGATTTTGTTATTTTTGAGCCCTTTTTTTTTTTTTTTAAGCCATATGTGAGTCTCTTGCTTATATGTATGCTTTTGTGCTGTGTCCCTGGTGCCCCTGGAGGCCAGAAGAGGGCATTGAATCCCTTGGCACTAGAGTTACAGATGGTTCAGAGTCGCCTTAGTGCTGGGAATGGACCCCTGGAAAAAGCAGCTGGTTCCCTTTACTGCTTATCCATCTCTTCAGCTCCTATTTTCTTTTTCTTTTAGGAAGAATTATTTAAGCTGGGTGTTGTGGTGCACACCTTTGATCCCAGTACTCCAGGCAGATACTAGTGGATCTCTGAGTTTCAGTACAGTCGGGGTTACATAGTAAGACCCTGTTTCAAAACAATAATAAAACTACGTGACACATGACTTTTAGTCTCAGCATTTCGGGGGCAGAGGCAAGAGGATATTTGTGAGTTGAGGTCACCTTGCTCTGTAATAGGTAGTTCTAGGACAGTCAGGGCTTTCTATATAGTGAGACCTACCTTGAAACACACACAGAAGCACACCCAGGACTTACATCTCCCCCTCAAGACAAATTTCTCTTTGTAGTCCTGGCTGTCTTAGAACTCACTGTATAGAACAGGCGGGCCTTAAACTCAAGAAATTCACCTGTCTCTGCCTCCCAAGTACTGGGATCAAAGGCATCAGATTCCATTTAGAAGTTTGCATTGGTACTAGAATCTCTTTGCCTTTTCTCAGTCTTGTTCGAGAGACCAGCAGTTCTCGATCACCAACTCCAAAGCAAAAGAAGAAGAAAAAGAAGAAAGATAGAGGACGGTAAGTTGGTTGGAAAGTTATACTAGTATCCAGGGGGAACCGCCTGTTTTCGGGACTTCTAGATGTTGAATTTGCTTTCAGATAGCAGAGAATCAAATTGCAGTGTTAGTTGAAGAGGACAAAAATTACTTTTCAGGTTTCAGCTGGAAGGAATGTGTGTACTTAGTGGGAAATGATTGACTATATGTAGCCCAGCCAAAAAAAAAAAGGTAGCAATATTTTGGATTTGAATTTTATGTTTTTTGATTGAATGCAGAAGTGAATTAAGAGTAGCTGTTGATGCTTTTGGTTTTTTTCTGGTGCTTTTGAAGCATTTTTGAGAATTGTAGGTATGATAACCAAAAGGCAGTCAAATAGAATGATTTTTGCTTCTGAACCCATTTTAGCAGGTCAGAGAGCAGTTCTCCTCGACGGGAAAGGAAGAAGAGTTCAAAGAAGAAGAAACACAGGTATGAGATAAAAAGTTCTTTTTGTTGTTTTGTTTTTTAAAATGACAGGGTTTCTGCATAACTTTGGTTTTCCTAGAATTCAAAATATAGACCAACTTTAATTTGTCAGAAATCTGTCTACCTCTGGTGATTAAAGAAATGCGCCACCACCTCTGGCTAAGGTGGAAGTTCTTGGGAGTGATTGGAGGTAGCTTTTAAGGGGAAGGGTAGGTGTGAGTTACTAATTTTCTCTATTTTTCATAAATAGGTCAGAATCTGAGTCCAAGAAACGAAAACACAGGTAAGAAAGCTCTTAGGGGCGATAAAGAGTGGCACATGGGAGTGGTGAGTTACTGTGTGATGACTTCATTTTACTCTATTTTTGGTCTATAAGATGTGTCCATCTCCCCTAAACTCCCCTTTGTTTTTAGTAGAGCACAATTTTTAACCTACTTGTTATCAAATAATACTTGGTCCATCTTTAACCTATTTGTTATCAATAATAATTGGGCTGTTATTTCCAGTTCACTTCAGATTCAGATTTTACTACTATTTTAAAAATACTTTTTAAGCAACATCTCCTTCTTTTCTAGGTCTCCTACTCCAAAGAGCAAACGTAAATCAAAAGACAAGAAAAGGAAACGGTAAGTGTATTTGGAAGAAATAGAAAAATGACTCCCTTGTGGGGCAAGGGTTGAAATCAGTTGTGCCAGGGTTGGGGATTTAGCCCAGTGGTAGAGCGCTTGCCCTGGGTTCGGTCCTCAACTCCAGAAAGGGGAAAAAAAGAAATCAGTTCTGCCATCGATTGACTGATAGAGAGATGGGTTGTTGAAGAGGAAAACTCAGAAACTAAAACTGAGTGGGTTCTTTGGATCAGGATGTAAAGGCCCTTCCTACCAAAACCAGAGTTTTATCCCCTGGGACTTCTGTAGTGGAAGACAGAATGAACTCCTGTAACTCGTCTTCTGACTTTTACAGACTTACTCAAACTGAATGTAATTTTAAAGATTTACTTATTATATGACTATACTATAGCTGTCTTCAGACACCAGAAGAGGGTATTGGATCTCATTACAGATGGTTGTGAGCCACCATGTGGTTGCTTGGAATTGAACTCAGGACCTCTGGAAGAGCAGTCAGTGCTTTTTAACCACTGAGCCATCCCACCAGCCTATAATTAAAAAAAAAATTTTTTTTAAAGACTTCCTTATTTATTTTATGTATGTGAGTACACTGTAGCTGTCTTCACACACCAGAAGAGGGCATCAGATCCCATTACAGATGGTTGTGAGCCACCATGTGGTTGCTGGGATTTGAACTCAGGACCTCTGGAAGAGCGGTCAGTGCTCTTAACCCCTGAGCCATCTCTCCAGCCCTAAAAAAATATGTTTGACAGAGGGTCTTTTTATATAGTTCTATTATAGAACCCACACTGTAGATGAAGCTGACCTCACCTCTCAGAGATTGACATGACTCTGCCTCCCAAGTCCTGAGATTAAAGGCAGGACCTACTATGCCCAGCCAATTTTTTAAGAAAAGATTTACTTATTTATTATATATAAGTACACTGTAGCTGTCTTCAGACACACCAGAAGAGGGCATCAGATCCCATTACAGATAGTTGTGAGCTGTCATGTGGTTGCTGGGATTTGAACTCAGGACCTCTGGAAGAGCAGTCAGTGCTCCTAACCACTGAGCCATCTCTCCAGCTCGCCAATTTTTTTTTTTTTTAAAAAGAAATTAGTTTGGAGAATTCATGATAGGTATGACAGTCTCCTGAGCTTTGTGGTGGTTTTCCTTCAGGTCTCGAAGTACAACACCAGCTCCTAAGAGCCGTCGAGCACATCGGTCAACTTCTGCTGACTCTGCTTCTTCCTCCGATACATCTCGTAGTCGGTAAGGGGTGGTCCAGGAGGAATGGAGGGAGAGGGAATGATGGGTTAATCAATTTAATATTTATTGAGCGCCCACGGTGTGCTAGGCGCTGCACAGACCATTCCGAAGACACGGTCCCTGCCCTCTAGGAGCTGACAGGCTAAAGCAACAGGATGGACAGACATATACATTTCCCCTTGTCTTTTTTATTTTATTTTATTTTTATTTTTGTTTGTTATGATGTATATGGACTACCAGAATAGGGCGGGGGTGGTTTGGTGGTGTCTGGGGGAGGAAGGAGTCCTTACCCTGGCTTCCTTAATCGGGGAAGGCTTCCTGAAGGAGGTGGGCTCAGAGGTGAGTTATGAATGAAGTGGGTAGGGAAGGGCCTGGGTGGAGGGTTTGGGTATGTTGGAGGGTGGGGAATAATGGGGTAGAGGGACTTAAATTATTTGGGATTATATTGGGAAGAGATAGAACAACAAAAGAGGACTCATTTGCATCTTTGAAAATGAATTTTCATGTGACAAAAAAGGTTTTTTGTTTGTTTTGTTGGTTTTTTGTTTTGCTTTTTGTGTTTTTTGTTTTCATTTGTTTTTTGTTTTTGGAAAGAAGGTTTTACATATAGGAAAGTGGATTGCCAGCTGGGGGTGGAGGGGGTTTTCTGTTCTTCCTTGAGCTGATTTTCCTGGTCTCCCCTGCCCTTCATTAACTCACAGGTCTCGAAGTGCTGCTGCTAAAATTCATACAACATCCTTGACTGGGCAAAGTCCTCCCCTTGCTTCAGGGCATCAAGGGGAGGTAGATGCACCTAGTGAACCAGGTGCCACCAACATACAACAGCCTAGTAGCCCAGATCCCTCTACAAAGCAATCTAGCAGTCCTTATGAAGACAAAGATAAGAAGGAGGTATGTTCTGAGTTCGTTGGGTTGCAGGGTTTTACTCAGGGTTGCACCTTAAATGGGCAAGTGTTGTAAATAGTGTAGAGTAGCTTATTAAGAAGAAATCTTATCCTTTAGATTGTGGTCAGGTTCAGAGATCAAGGTTGGCAAGCAGCTATAGAAGGCAGTAAGTGTGTGTGTGAGTGGGTTGGGTGGTGGTTTCAGAGAAGCATACCGATAATATAAGCAAATATGAAGATTTTTGGACAGTTTTCAAAGAAGATAGAATGAGAGAAAGGAGAATTCTCTGGGTTAGAACTCAGCAATGTGGATAAGTTTAGTGGTGCATGATGTCCATCTGTAAATATTCTATAAACAACTGCTGAGAAATATTTGATTCCTCATTCAGTTACCAAGTCCTTTTACATACCTGCAAGTACTTAAGAGGACCTACTAAATTGTGAAGTCTTCAGAAAAACTTCAGTGGATATTAGTAGGTTTTATATCAGTAATTTGTTTATATTCATACAGCGATACAAAAGGTTTTATTTTTTTTTGAAACCAGAACATTTATTTTATGACTATTAAAATCCTTAAGATGAACTGGATGCTACAACAGCTAAAGTGGCCCTCTTGGGTTGATGTGTTATTCCTTCTAGGAATCCATGTCTGAATCTATGACAGTTTTAGGCACGGTAGTGCTTTGTCTCTAATTCTTGAATCCAGTTAAACTTCCTCTTGCACTTGGCAGAGTAGCCACATTTGCCACGGGTCAACTTCTGAAGGTGGTGGTATGCGCCTTACAGCTACAGGAGCGGCACAATGTGTTTGTCTAATTGTGACACTCTATAAAGGATGATGTTTTCTTTTGTTATCTTGCCTCTGCCCAACAAAAGATTTTTTTAAAAATATTTTAACTTTATTAAAGTATATATTTCCTTTTTTATGCTTGTCATCAGTTATTAAATTTTTCAATCCTTAGACATGTTGCCACCAACATAAAAACATGAAGGAATTATCTTTTTAGTAGTTCCTGTTTTATATCTTCTAGATCTGTGGCTGATTGTTTCTACTAGATTCAGTAATTAGTGTAACTTAATATCTCCCATGTTGTGGCTTATTTAAAGATAAGTTACAAGTTGATCATCTCAGAAAACTTAGCTGCTTGCTATAATGCTTTGGTGTTTTCTGTAATTAAGGTGGTTTTATGGTTTGGCCTTATTTGTGTAAGACCTTAGTAAATTAATTTTTGTGTGTATGTATGAAGGGAAGGCGTATGTTATGTGTGCTTGGAGGTCAGAGGACTTATGTATGTGTTCTGTGGATTGAACTCTGGTTAGCAGGCTTATGTTGCAAGTGCCATCTCATTGGCTGTTGGTCAGTATTTTTGTTTTTGAGACAGGGTCTTACACAGGCCCTGGCTGTGCTGCAATTCACTACATAGTTCAGGCTGGCCTTGAAATCACAGAGTTCCACCTGCCTCTGCCTCCGGAGTACTGGAATTAAATGCATATATATGGTCATGCCAGGCCCCTCTTGGAAAATTTTGACATAAACCATACTCTTTAAAACCTTGTGCCCATTTCTGATATTTTAACTTAAGTCAGTCCCCATATTCAGGTATAAAGTTATTGTCACCCAAGGTGCTTTCTCTTTTTGTTTAATTATATCTTTTTTGGGTGGTGTGGTAGTATTCATTTGTAACCCACACATACTGCCAGACTCCTTCCCTTGAAAAGGAAAAAGCATGCAATGGAGAGGATTTATCTGATGAATTCAAAACACTCATCAAAAGATATTGACTAAATTTAAGAGAACAGTGCACAGAGTGAAAAAAAATTAACAAGGAAGATAATAAAAAACTGGGAAATGACTCAGGCGAGTAATTGGTATGCAAGTATGAGGCCTGGTGTCTCATCTGTAATCCCAGCATGCAAAATGGAGACAGGGCTATCTGTCTATAAGGCATATAATCAGGTTTTGCCCCCTGCTACCTTATTTTCTCATTGTAAAAAAATGCATTTATTTGTGTGTGTGTGCGCGCGCGTGCACATGACAGGTGCACATGTACGGGTTATTGAACAACTTTGAAGAGTAAGTTTTTCTCTTTGCCACTAAATGGGCCCAATGGTTTGTAGCCAACTAAGCTATCTTACGGACTCTTTATTAAGCATTGCATGTTATCTTGTTACTGAGTGCAACTATGGGTAGGGAAAGTCAGTATGGTATAAGAGGTATGTAGAGTAAATTTTTATTAGAAACTGTTCATATCTTACGGGTAATAATGAAGTTTTGGTGTTTTATTACTATTCCCACTTTTCTTTTCACTCTTAGAAATCTGCAGTTCGACCTAGCCCCTCTCCGGAAAGGAGCAGCACAGGGCCAGAACTACCTGCCCCCACTCCGCTCCTTGTTGAGCAACATGGCGACTCCCCACGACCCCTTGCAGCAATCCCGTCCAGTCAGGAGCCAGTTAACCCCTCATCTGAGGCTTCCCCAACCCGGGGCTGTTCACCACCTAAGTCTCCTGAGAAACCTCCCCAGTCATCTTCCTCAGAGAGCTGCCCACCATCCCCTCAACCTACCAAACTTTCTCGGCATGCCAGCTCTTCTCCTGAAAGTCTTAAACCCACACCAGCTCCTGGGTCCCGTCGAGAGATTTCTTCTTCACCCACCTCTAAGAATCGCTCACATGGCAGAGCAAAGCGGGATAAATCTCATTCTCATACCCCTTCTCATAGAGCAGGGAGGTCTCGTAGTCCTGCCACTAAGAGAGGACGATCTCGGTCTAGAACCCCCACCAAGAGAGGTCACTCTAGGTCCCGGTCCCCTCAGTGGCGAAGGTCACGATCTGCACAGAGGTGGGGAAAATCTAGAAGTCCCCAGAGGCGTGGCCGATCAAGGTCTCCTCAGAGGCCAGGCTGGTCCAGGAGCAGAAATACCCAGAGAAGAGGCAGGTCTAGGTCAGCAAGACGAGGCAGATCACATTCTAGATCTCCAGCCACTAGGGGCAGATCCCGATCTAGAACGCCAGCTAGAAGGGGTAGGTCTCGGTCTAGAACACCTGCCAGGAGGAGATCACGATCCAGAACACCTGCCAGACGCAGGTCTCGGTCTAGAACACCAGCTCGCCGGGGCCGGTCTAGATCAAGAACACCCACTAGGCGCAGGTCTAGAACACGATCACCAGTTCGAAGGAGGTCTCGAAGTAGATCGCAAGCCAGGAGAAGTGGCAGGTCTAGGTCCAGAACACCAGCCAGGAGAAGTGGCAGGTCAAGGTCTAGAACACCAGCCAGGAGAGGGAGGTCACGGTCTAGAACGCCAGCCAGAAGAAGTGGTCGATCTCGGTCTAGAACACCAGCCAGGAGAGGGAGGTCACGGTCCAGAACGCCAGCTCGACGACGATCTCGCAGTAGAAGTCTTGTGAGACGTGGAAGATCTCACTCTAGAACACCACAAAGAAGAGGACGATCTGGCTCATCCTCAGAGAGGAAGAACAAATCTAGAACATCACAGAGGAGAAGCAGATCCAACTCAAGCCCAGAAATGAAAAAATCTCATGTTTCCTCAAGACGGAGCAGGTCTCTTTCTTCACCAAGATCCAAAGCAAAATCTTTGAGGCGAAGCCTTTCAGGTTCTTCTCCATGTCCTAAACAAAAGTCACAGACACCAACTAGGCGAAGTCGTTCTGGTTCTTCGCCACCTAAACAGAAGTCGAAAACACCACCAAGACAGAGTCGTTCAAATTCTCCTCAGCCTAAAGTAAAATCTGGAACACCACCAAGATCAGGGTCTGTAACAAACATGCAGGCTGAAGAATGCTCTACAACACCACAGAGACAGAGCCATTCTGAATCATCACCTGATGGTGAGGTGAAATCAAGGACCCCATCAAGACAAAGCTGCTCTGGGTCTTCTCCTCGAGTGAAATCTAGCACACCTCCAAGACAGAGCCCATCTAGGTCATCATCTCCACAACCCAAAGTGAAGGCAGTAATATCACCAAGACGAAGAAGCCATTCTAGCTCCTCTTCTCCAAGTCCTAGTAGAGTGACATCTAGGACACCTCAGAGAAAAAGCAGATCAGTATCTCCTTGCCCCAAGGTAGACTCTAGATTGTTAAGACATAGCCGTTCTAGATCCTCCTCACCAGATACCAAAATGGAACTGGGAACGCCACTGAGACACAGTCACTCAGGGTCTACATCACCGTATCCGAAAAGTATGCTCCAGACTCCACCAGATCAAAATCTTTCTGGATCAAAGTCACCCTGTCCCCAAAAGTCTAGGGATTCACCAACAGGAAGCTCTGGATCTTTTTCCCTCTGTCCAGGTGTAACCCCTAGTAGTATATTACCAGGAGAGAGCAGTTTTAGCTCCTCATTTGTGCAACAGAAAGGACAATCTCAAACTTGGCCAGACACTTCAAGTCCAGAAGTTAGGCAGATGCACTTGGAGTCTCCATCGCTGCAGAGCAAATCTCAAACATCTCCTAAGGGTGGTCTTTCCAGATCTTCATCTCCAGTAACTGAGCTGACAGCCAGATCGCCAGTAAAACAAGATAAAAGTGAACTATCAACAGATCCAAAGTTGAAGTCAGGAATGTCTCCTGAGCAAAATAAGACTAAACCTGACTCTAGCCTATATCCTTTAGTAGACTCTAAATCTCTTCTGGTACAGAGCAGATTGGAGCCTTCTGAATTAAAAGAGAGACTAGGTTTAATTGAAGAGGATGTTGCATCATCCTGTGTACTAAGAGACAAATTTAGTCCTACACAGGATAGGCCTGAGTCCTCCACAGTGCTGAAGGACACACCTAGAGTACTGTTAAAAGAAAGAAGTGGAGCTGGGTCACCTCCAGGCACAAGAGACCAAAAAATTTTGTTGCCTAATTCAAGTCAAGATGAATTAATGGAAGTAGAAAAATCTGAGCAACCTTTAAGCCAAGTTCTACCCACTTTATCTCCAGAACATAAAGAAATGTC
The DNA here is from genome assembly GCF_021556685.1 of Rattus norvegicus. Lineage (NCBI taxonomy): Eukaryota > Metazoa > Chordata > Mammalia > Rodentia > Muridae > Rattus > Rattus norvegicus. The sequence continues at coordinate 18,832,692 of NC_141543.1, forward strand.
TGCAAGTAACTTTGAGTCATCTCCTGAAATAGAAGAAAGCCCTGCTGTATTGTCTACACTTGATCAAAGCCAGTCACAGCCTTCAAAAGCAGCAGAAATCCCTGCAGTAGCTTCATGTTGGGTTGGGCCACAAGTTTCTCCAGAACATAAAGAACTATCTCATTCTCCCCCCAGGGACAATAGCTTTGAGTCATTAGAGTTTAGAAACTCAGGCCCTGTTTTAGAAGTAAATACTGATTTTTCTCCTGAGGTTAAAGAAGAATTGAATGGACCATTCCTTAATCAAACAGAAACAGATCCATCTCTGGACATGAAAGAACAGTCAACAAGGTCCTCCAGGCGCAGCAGTTCTGAGTTATCCCCAGAAATAGTGGAAAAGGTAGGAATATTTTCAAGTCAGAGTGTATCTTCACCCCTACTTGAGACTGTACAACAAAGAACACCTTCCAGAGAAAGAAGTAGTTCTGTGTCTTCTCCTGAACTGAAAGATGGTTTACCCAGAACCCCATCTAGGAGAAGCCGGTCTGGGTCTTCTCCAAGACTTAGAGATGGGTCTGGGACTCCTTCTAGGCATAGCCTATCTGGATCCTCTCCTGGGATCAAAGAAACACCTCAAACCCCATCCAGGGGACGAAGTGAATGTGACTCTTCTCCAGAACCTAAAGCATTGCCTCAGACTCCTAGAGCCCGAAGTCATTCTCCATCGTCCCCAGAACGTAATAACAAGAGTGTCACCCCTCAGAGAGAAAGAAGTGGGTCAGAGTCATCAGTAGAACAGAAAACTCTGACTAGGACCTCCCCTGGGCAAAGAAGTCGATCTGGGTCTTCCCAAGAGCTTGATGGAAAACCCAGTGTGTCCCCACAAGAAAGAAGTGAGTCAGACTCTTCTCCAGATTCTAAACCCAAGGCTCGAACTCCTCTCAGACAGAGAAGCCACTCCGGATCATCTCCAGAGGTTGACAGCAAATCTCGACACTCTCCTAGGCTCAGTAGGTCTGGCTCATCTCCTGAAATGAAAGAAAAGTCAAGAGTGCTACAGAGGGCTCAAAGCGGTACTGATTCTTCTCCTGAACACAAGATACCTGCTCCTCGGGCCCTGCCCAGGCGTAGTAGATCAGGTTCATCAAGCAAAGAGAGAGGCCCTTCCCCTGAAGGAAGCAGTAGTTCTGAGTCTTCTCCAGAGCATCCCCCCAAATCCAGAACTGCTCGAAGAGGCTCCAGGTCCTCAGTGGAGCCAAAGACAAAGTCCCGCACGCCACCTCGACGCCGGAGTTCTCGCTCATCTCCTGAGCTAACCAGGAAGGCTAGAGTCTCTCGAAGAAGCCGGTCTGCCTCCTCATCACCAGAAACCCGTTCTAGAACTCCACCAAGACGCAGAAGAAGTCCTTCAGTATCTTCACCAGAGCCAACTGAAAAGTCAAGGTCTTCAAGGAGGAGGCGCTCAGTTTCTTCTCCCCGTAACAAGACAACTTCAAGGAGAGGCCGGTCTCCTTCACCCAAACCTCGTGGACTCCAAAGATCCCGATCCCGCTCACGTAGAGAGAAAACCAGAACAACCCGACGTCGAGATAGATCTGGATCATCTCAGTCAACATCACGAAGAAGACAGAGGAGCCGGTCTAGGTCACGGGTTACTCGGAGACGGAGGGGTGGCTCTGGTTACCATTCAAGATCACCTACAAGACAGGAAAGTTCCCGAACCTCCTCTAGACGCAGAAGAGGCCGCTCCCGTACACCCCTGACCAGTCGGAAGCGATCTCGATCACGCACATCACCAGCTCCTTGGAAGCGCTCTAGATCTCGAGCCTCACCAGCTACTCATCGGCGATCCAGGTCCAGAACACCCCTGATCAGCCGACGTCGATCCAGATCTCGTACCTCACCCGTGAGTAGGAGACGGTCAAGGTCAGTGAATAGGCGTAGATCTCGATCAAGAGCATCTCCAGTGAGTCGAAGGCGATCCAGGTCCAGAACACCACCAGTAACTCGTCGTCGTTCAAGGTCCAGGACACCAACAACTCGCCGTCGCTCTCGTTCTAGAACTCCACCAGTGACTCGCAGAAGATCCAGATCCAGGAGTCCACCAGTAACCAGGAGACGATCTAGAAGCAGAACTTCACCTGTTACAAGAAGAAGATCAAGATCCAGGACATCCCCAGTCACCCGGAGAAGATCGAGGTCTCGAACATCTCCAGTCACCCGTAGGCGGTCCCGTTCCCGAACCTCTCCAGTGACAAGACGCCGTTCCAGGTCCCGAACTCCTCCAGCCATTCGGAGACGCTCTAGGTCTCGGACACCACTGTTGCCACGCAAGCGCTCTCGAAGCCGCTCACCACTTGCTATCCGCCGCCGTTCTAGGTCTCGTACACCTAGGGCAGCTCGAGGCAAGCGATCTTTAACAAGATCTCCTCCAGCCATCCGTAGGCGGTCTGCATCTGGAAGTAGTTCTGATCGCTCACGTTCTGCCACTCCTCCAGCAACAAGGAATCATTCTGGATCTCGGACACCTCCTGTAGCACTTAGTAGCTCTAGAATGAGCTGTTTTAGTCGTCCTAGCATGTCACCAACTCCTCTTGACCGATGTAGATCACCTGGAATGCTAGAACCCCTTGGAAGTGCTAGAACACCCATGTCTGTGCTCCAGCAAACTGGTGGCTCAATGATGGACGGTCCAGGTCCTCGGATTCCTGATCATCCAAGATCATCTGTTCCAGAAAACCATGCTCAGTCTAGAATTGCACTTGCCCTGACAGCCATCAGTCTTGGCACTGCCCGGCCACCTCCATCCATGTCTGCTGCTGGCCTTGCTGCAAGAATGTCCCAGGTTCCAGCTCCTGTACCTCTCATGAGCCTCAGAACAGCCCCAGCTGCCAACCTTGCCAGCAGGATTCCAGCAGCATCTGCAGCAGCTATGAACCTTGCTAGTGCCAGGACATCTGCTATTCCAGCATCTGTGAACCTTGCCGATTCACGAACACCTGCTGCTGCAGCAGCCATGAACTTGGCCAGCCCTAGAACAGCAGTGGCTCCTTCAGCTGTGAACCTTGCAGATCCTCGAACCCCTGCAGCTTCAGCTGTGAACCTAGCAGGAGCTAGAACACCAGCTGCATTAGCAGCTTTGAGTCTCACAGGCTCTGGGACACCTCCAACTGCTGGAAATTATCCCTCCAGTTCCAGAACACCCCAGGCTCCAACCCCCGCAAACCTGGTGGGTCCTCGATCTGCGCATGGCACAGCTCCTGTGAATATTGCTGGCTCTAGAACCCCTGCAGCTTTGGCTCCCACAAATCTCTCCAGTTCCAGGATGGCTCCAGCATTGTCTGGTGCAAATCTCACCAGTCCCAGGGTGCCCCTTTCTGCTTATGAGCGTGTCAGTGGCAGAACCTCACCTTTATTGCTTGATCGAGCCAGGTCCAGAACACCACCATCTGCCCCAAGCCAGTCTAGAATGACCTCTGAGCGTGAGAGGGCTCCTTCCCCTGCTTCAAGAATGGTCCAGGCTCCTTCCCAATCTCTTCTCCCTCCTGCACAGGATCGGCCTCGGTCACCTGTGCCATCTGCTTTTTCAGACCAATCTCGTTCAATTGCCCAGACCACTCCTGTAGCAGGGTCTCAGTCCCTTTCATCCGGGACTGTAGCAAAGTCCACATCCTCTGCTAGTGACCACAATGGCATGCTTTCTGGCCCTGCCCCTGGGGTATCCCATGCTGAAGGTGGGGAGCCACATGCCTCTACTGGGGCCCAGCAGCCTTCTGCATTGGCTGTTCTGCAACCAGCCAAGGAACGTCGGAGCTCTTCCTCCTCTTCATCATCATCTAGCTCCTCCTCCTCTTCATCTTCATCTTCGTCATCCTCCTCTTCCTCTGGCTCCAGTTCTAGTGACTCAGAGGGCTCCAGCCTTCCTGCTCAACCTGAGGTGGCACTGAAAAGGTGAGGGAATTAAGGGTTCTAAGGAGAAGGGACTCGAGTGGGGGAGTCGGGAGGGAGAAACCTTGTCACAGGCACTTGGCTTTGAGAAAGTATGGGGGACCTTGGCCTTCAAGCTGGGAGTAGAAAGAATGCTGGGTGGGGGCTTTGTGGGGAGGAATGGGACAGATAAAAATCTCCAAAGGTTAATTCTCCAGAGGATAATGATAAGTTTTCCATCTCTACAGAGGACAGAACTAGAGGAAATGGACTTAATTTTACAGCAGGAGGGATGGCAGTTAGACCTCAAGAGGAACTCCCTGGGCTGGAAGGATCTTCAGAGGTCATCCCATCCCTCTCCCTGCCTCCAGGCAGGACGGCCCCTCCCCAGCCAACCTGCACTCACAGGGGCCTCCCCAAGCTGCGGCTCTCCAAGGAAGGAGATCACCCAGCTTCAGCTTCCACATCTGAGTCCAGGGGCCTTAATCCTTCATCAGGGACATTCTTGAGGTTTAACCTTGATCCCTTGTGCTTCGGGCCCCAGCCTGTTGCTTGTGTTAGCAGAGGTTTGGTCAGCTCTGTGCCACTGCTCCAGAGAAGTGCTCACTGGCCTGCCTTCGTGGTTTCCCAGGGCCTTTCAGGCACCCCTCCCCCACTGCCGTTCCTCCAGGCCAAGGAAGGTAGGGTTGGGGTTGGGGCATCTTGTCTCCTTGTGACACCTTTCTTCTCTCACAGGGTTCCCAGCCCCACCCCAGTCCCAAAGGAGGCTGTTAGAGAGGGACGCCCTCAGGAACCAACCCCGGCCAAAAGGAAGAGGCGCTCTAGCAGCTCCAGTTCCAGCTCCTCCTCCTCCTCATCCTCCTCCTCTTCCTCTTCTTCCTCCTCTTCCTCTTCCTCTTCTTCCTCTTCCTCTTCCTCCTCCTCTTCTTCCTCCTCTTCCTCCTCCCCCTCCCCTGCTAAGCCTGGCCCTCAGGCATTACCCAAACCTGCAAGCCCCAAGAAGCCACCCCCTGGCGAGAGGAGGTGAGTGCTTTCTTGCCTGTTGTGGAAGGGGGGTTGGGGTGAGTTCTCCAGAAAAGGGACCCTGGGTGAGGTTCCTGCTGGGGTGCCTCGAGTGGACGTCTGTGTTTGGTTGTAAGGGAGACGGAGTGCCGGACTCCTCCCATTCTCCCACAGTGTTGTATTCTGGTCAAGGGCTGCACTATCCAACTGAGGTCCCAGGCCATATCTTGGGAAGTCATAGGATTCTTCTCCCTCTCCCCTCCCCTGACAAGCAGCCTGCTCCCAGAGGTTCTAGCTCTAAGTCTCCCCATTGCTGCTGCAGGGCTCTGGTCTGGCCACCGTCATCTCCTCCCGACTCTGTCCACAGCCTCCTCCCTGTCTCCCTGCCTCCACGCCATTCTCTTCCACACGTAGCCAGAGGGATCTTTCTAAAACGCACATCTGGTTACTTCCCTTCACTCCACAAATCCTTCCGGAACGCCCTGTGGCCTGCAGGATAAAGTGCCACCTCTGCGGGAATGGCGTGTGAGGCTCTTCGCCAGCTGCCCTTGCCCGCCCTGTGCTCCTCCTGCCCGCCCCCACACATGCCCCGTGCTCCGGCCATACCCAGCGCCTTGCAGTCTAAGGAGAGCCCCATGCCTTTGGACATGCTGTTCCTTCTGCCTGGGATTTCCTTGTCTGCCTGGTGAACTCGTTCTGCAAGACTGCATTCAAACAGCACCTCCGAGAAGACTGCCCTGCCATTTCCCTGTCCTGCCCAGGTCCCCATCCTTGCTCTGGATCCCCAGGCCCATGTATATCCATCCTGCTGGGCTGTTTTCTGTGTAGGGGGCATGTGTGCCTTCATTGTTGAACTCCATTACTACCAAACAAAATTCTTCCAAGGGCAGGGACTCTTTTATCTTTGCATCCCCCGCTGCACCCTTGTGCCCTGTCCACTGGGGCACTCGGTGGATGGTGTGCGGGCGGATGGGTGAGTGCGGAAAAAGGTGGGTCTGAGGCTGGCCCTGTGTGGTGTGAGGTTTGGTGGTCAGGACCTGGGTGGGTGGTCCTGAATGCTTGGCTGGTGGGTTTGGGAGGATGTGGTGCTATAGAGGCCTACTCTGCTCTCTAGGTCTCGCAGTCCTCGGAAGCCAATAGACTCCCTTCGGGATTCCCGATCCCTCAGTTACTCACCTGTTGAGCGTCGACAGCCCTCGCCCCAACCCTCACCAAGGGATCAACAGAGGTAGGGCCTATAGCAGGTGCTAGCATCTTGGCTTATCTAGCCACCTTAATTTGTAAGCAAAAGATTTTGGTACTGTTCTGAGACCTAATTTTCTCTTGTAGCAGTGAGCGGGTTTCCTGGAGAGGCCAGCGAGGGGACAGTCATTCTCCTGGCCACAAGAGGAGGAAGGAGACACCTAGTCCCCGGTCTAACCGTCACCGCTCCTCCAGGTGTGTTCCTTATAAATCTGGCCCTTCTGAGAGCTAGTAGTAAGTTGGCACAGGGATATTTGTAGTGATCCAAAAAGCCAAACTTGGTGACCAGTCTTCTCTGTTCCAGGTCTCCATAATCTGGATTCCACACCTCATACTCTGGAGACATGAGTATTCCTCATTTTCCCAGAAGAATCACGGGAGGAATCTTGTATGCCTTCCCTTGAACCTTGGCAGCATCTTGAGGGGAGAGCTCCCCCCATCCCCTTTTTTTTGTTCCTGTGAAATGTTGATCTCTGTGAGTTTTTCCTGGTTCATGTGTTTTGGGGGGTGGAGTGGGAGGGAATGTTAGTTTAGGGAGGGAAGGGCACAGCTCAGGACATCTAGGATTGTGATGATCCAGGGAACTAGTCCTCCGAATTCTAGGGTGACTGATGGTTTGGGGACTTGGTAAGTCAACACGACTTTGAAGAAGGAGCTGAAGTTGGTTGGCCCTGCTGCACCCCCTTAACAAGGTTGTAAGACCCTCCCCCCCCAACTTTGTTTCTTAAGGCATTTTGGTTTTTTAAAATCTGTACAGCAAAAAGCAACTTTTCTGTCAAATAAAAATGAGAAATGAGTTGTCTGTAGACTTTACTTGTGGGTAAGAGCCCTTATTTAAAAACGAACAAGAGGAAACAGCCAGTAGACAGCCAAATCTTTTTTTTATTGGGGGAATGGGTTTCTAGGGGGTAGGCCTGGGGCCCTCACTGCACAGCTTGTTCATTGGCACTGCCTCCAGAATCCTGTGGCTTCATCACATCTGGAAGCTCCGGAGGGCTGGAGAAGGGTTCAATACGCAGCGCTTCAAAGGTGTCATCTGTGGAAGGGAAAAGAGTTATAGAAGATTCTGAATGAGAAGTTTCCTTCCTCACTTGAAATATCCAAGGCTTTGCCTAACTGTATCTGTCCTCAGAGGCCTCTGACCCCATTACGTGTATAGAACCCAAGAATATCACCTTCCACCAAAAAGAAGTGACTTCCCTCTTTGAAACAGTCTGAAAGCACCAAGCAGGCATTATGAACGAATACATATTCATTGGCCTCTTTCAAAATACTGGGTATTACCATTGTTGTTAATTGCTTATTTTGAGTCCAGGTCATATACCTCATACTGGCCTCAAATTTGCTAATGTAGCCACAGCTAGGATTATGTGCGTATGTCATACCTAGGTTTTTTTTTAATGCAGGACTGGGGAATCACACCCTCAAGCTTCATGCCTGCAAGTAATATTTTATCACCTTTAGCCTTCCTTTTTCTCAGTGCCCACTGTTAGCACAAAACAAATGACCCCAATCCCTGTCTTTTATGCTTGTGTCCACCTGGAAACTCCCGGCTGTCAGTGGTAAAACTAGGAAAGAAGAGGGGCTTGACCAAGAAGTCAAGGATATGGACAAGGTACCATGTGTGCACTCGGACCCAGGTGCTTTCTATTAAGAGCACTATGCACAATTAACCATTCTGGCCACACATGCTAGTGGTGCAGAAGCTAAGAAACTGATCATCAGCCAAGTGGTGGTGGTAGTATACACCTTTAATCTGAGATGTTGGAATGCCAAGGTCTCATGGAGAAACTTCTGGGAATTCTGGGGAGACCAAAAAAAAAAACAACAAAAAACAAAAAAAAACAAAAAAAAAAAACTGACCTCTATCACTTACAAAACTAGAAGTCTACAATGATTGTTCTTAACTTTATTATTTCCCTCATTCCTGTTACTTAAGTGCCATTTGCCAAACCTTCCTAATAGTTAAATGCTGTGTTAATAAGCTTGCTTTATCCTTCAGCATGGACATTTGAGTGGCAGAGAGGAAGGGAAGGCAACCCAATTAGGTCCAGAAACCTAATGCTGTCAGCTGCTTCCAGAAGTGCTTCTGTAAATCCTATCATAACACATTCCATTTGCCAGAAGGGTGCTAAACTTTGGTCCTGAGTCCTGTCCATATCTAATGCCGTATCAGGAGTTGTGAAAATACAAATCGCTGCCCTTAACTTTGACATAACTATAAAATTATGTTAGCTTCCAGGGTCCTAGATTTTGCTTGGAGAAAAAGGATGACTTGAGACACCACAGCTTTATCTTAGCTTAAGAAGCAGACAAACTACATTTGTTTTCCCCATAAAATTCTTTAAGGGAAAAAAAAAAAAGAACCAGACAAACTGTATTTTTAGCATCAAGAGCCCATATAAAAAGGGAGCCTGTCCAGCCTGTGAATCTTCACCAGCCCTATTAAGTCTCATTGCTTCACAGGAAGTTAGTTACCTAGGGGCAGATAACTCTCATACTTATGGGACTTATGATAAAAGGATATTTGCGGAGGGCCCTACTTGGGGTGTGTATGGAGAAGGGAATTCCAGACAGGGTGGGGCAGAGAGAAATTGGCTAAACAAATGGATGTAGCTTGGTGAGATGAGATTAAGTACAAAAACTAAGTATAACTAAACTATACTTTCCCATCTTAGCCCCTGGTCAGAGTTCTTTACTTTCATGTATGTATGTTTGCCAATGAAGGTCAAAGGCATTGGGTTTTCTGGAGCTGAAATTATGGACAGTTGTAAACTGCCATGTGAGTACTGGGAACTAACACCCAGGTCCCCTGCAAGAGCCAGTAGTCTTAATTTTTCCTACATTTTCTTCCTCATATACATAGTCCAAGCCCCAGGACCACCCCTGCTTAAATTCTCAGAGGCAAAGGATACAATTATTAAATCCCTACCTGCCCCGGCTGTCCTGGAACTCCTTCCGTAGACCAGGCTGGCCTTAGCACAGGATTAAAGGCATGCACCACTGGTATACGTGATCTAACTTCCCCAGCTCACTTCACAAATCTGGTACAATTTGTCTGGGTGTGTAGCACACATCTTTAATCAGCACTAGGAAGTTGGAGACAGAGGCAGGCAGATCTCTGATGAGTTAGAAATAATTTGCTAAATATAGCCTGGCTGTATCTAGCTCCAGCCATCTAGGTGCATTATAGTCTGCCTGCCATCCATAGCATAGCACTTTATTGTCTTGGCTTCCAAGTCTGCAAAGTGAAGACAATGGCCTCACAGTACTACTAAGAAAAGATTAAGTGGGTTCGGTGGTGAACTCCTTTAATTCTAGCACTTGGGAGGGAGAACAAATTTCAAGCCAGCCAGGACTAAACTCTGAATCTAAAACACAATCTAGATTTATATATCTGTCTAAAAAAACAAAAAACGATGAGGTGTGACAAGGCCAAGTACTCAATAAATCCTGTTACATGTGGCTGGTACCAGGAAACCTGTAAGTTATTTTTAATCTCCATACCTTCTGTTTGTTCCAATTTTTTTTTTTTTTTTTGGTTCTTTTTTTCGGAGCTGGGGACCGAACCCAGGGCCTTGCGCTTCCTAGGTAAGCGCTCTACCACTGAGCTAAATCCCCAGCCCTTGTTTCAACTTTTTAAAATTATTTATATGTGTGGGCATTTTGTCTGCATGTAAGTCTGCTCTGTGTACATGCCTGGGGCTTGAGGACACTGAAGTGGGCTTCAGTCAAGTCTCCTGGACATAGAATTATAGTTCTGACCTAGAATGGAACCCAACTCCTCCGGAAGGGAAGCCCTTAAATTGCTGAGTTATGTGTCTAATCCCCAGGCTTTGCTTTTTAACAAGGAAACAAATACCTCATGCTCTTTGTGGACTGAAAAGGCATTTCTTGAAAGCTCAGAGGAAGATAAAGGCTTCCCAAAGTTCCTCTTCTTTGGATGCTACCATCCAGGTTGGCCATCTTACCTGCTCGAAAGGCCAGGCCCACTGTGGCTGGGGCCTGTGGCCTTGCTGTCTGACTGGTGAAGCCACATTCGCCCAGAGTTTTTCCATCATCAAGGAGCTGGTCGTCCTGAAGAGAGAAGTAGGATTTGGGGAGAGGTCCTAAAGGAACGTGTCCCAAAGAGCCCATTGGTCAGGAACTTAAGGAGAGTCACCCCTACATATAAAACACATATTCTAGGACTATATCCAAGAATTTCCAAATGTGGCTGCACTGATGGTGCACAGCAGTTAAAAGCTCAGGCAGAGAATCCCAAGGACATTTTCTAGCACCCATATAGACTGGTTCACAGTTCCACTTCCGTGGATCTGATCCCTTTGGCCTCCAAAGCACCTGGACCCACATATGGGTAGGTACCACACAAAATTAAAACTCACAAGGGCTCTGGATTGGGTTTTCCAAGCTCTCTAGAGCTTGGAAATCTAATTTAAAAAGGTGGCTTGATTTTCTTTGAGAAAAGAACTCATACAGTATTTTCTCGAACTTCTGAGCCTCTGACTTCCACCTCCCAAATAGGATTATTGCCCAGTTTTTCCAACCTGGTGATCTAACCTAGGCTTCCATGCAAGCTATGTTAACACTCAACAGAGTTGCATCCCTGACTCCTAGCAAATCTCTCTTTTTAAAATCAACCTTAACCTTAAAATGGGAATTGCTGGAATTCCCATCTCATACATAGGTCAGCTGGAAGTTTTAATAACCTAGAGAGGCATAGAAAGCAGCACTAGGAACACTATGTGGTTCCTAGAACAGCAGTAGGGTCTTTCAAGCAAAAGCCCAATGGGTATGAGAGAGAAAAGCCCCTTGGAGACAGGAATCCAGGTTCTAATCTGGAGCAAAAGGTTAGCTCCCGTTTACAGATAATTAGCTCAATATACTTAGCTTACTAACATCATGCTTCTGGGAAACTTGAATCGATCGGGTTTGGGGCATGAGGTTCCAACTCCACAGCCTGGTTTACTGAAAATTGGAGCTGGCTTCTAAAGTAAAAAGGTGAGCTTGAATGCGAGGTGATTCTAGAACATCAGAAGACTGGCAAGGGTAAACACTGGTTGGGTGAATCACTGGTGGGATCTTGACCTATCTTCTAGACAACACTTGCATTCCTCGAGTTCCACCCCACCCTCTGACACTGGGATCCCGGTGGGCTCCCGGCAGGCCGAGGGTGGCTAGCAATGAATAAACACCCTGGCTCTGCCACGGCCTTCGGCTGCGTAAGATTATCGAGGCCTCGGTTTCCCCAACCGTTGAGCAAGTCGGCCTGGCAGGGCGGGGCGGCTGCCCGGGGATCCGATGCCGCTGGCCTTTCCGTACGATCAACAGACCCCCTTGTTAAGCGTCCTGCCTGGCCTCCACGCGCGCAACCGCCACGCCCGCCCCTCGCACCTTGTACAGCCGCTGCTCCTCTGGCGGCCGCTTGAGGATGCCCTCGACGATGCGCTTCAGTTCGAACACCGTGCTCGACTCCTTGGCGTCCGTAAAGATGGTGGTCTTGTGGCGCCGGATCATGAGAAACACGTCCTGAGGACGGCGAGCCCGCGTCAGCGTTAGCCCGCGGCCCCCGGCGTGGCCCCGGAGCCCCCGCCGCCCCCGGCCCCGCGCCCCTCCCCCCCGCGCCCGCTCACCATCCCGGCGGCTGCTTCTGGCTCGACGCGCCGGCGCGGCCGCGCTCCGCCCCTTCCCGGCAGCCTAAGCGCGACCCAGAGTGCTCTGCGCGGCCCCGCCCGCCCCGCCTCCCTCATCCCGCAGCCCCTCCCACGCCATCGCGGCCATCTTAAGCGATCTGGAAGATACTTCCTGTGCGTGGCCGCCATCTCGGTGTTTGGGCTGTAGGTGGTTATATGTTGAGGCCCTCACGGATCATGCTTTGGGGCGTAGGGAGTGAGTCACGGAGAGCGATTCATGCGCATCTGCCATAAACAAATTTTATCTGCAATTATGCCTGTGCACCAGTTACATGCAACGCTTGGGGAGGCCAGGAGAGGGCGTCGGGTTCTCTGGTCGTGTAGGGTGCTGGAAATCCAACCTAGCTGGCTGCTGAAACAGCAGCCAGTCCTCATAATCATCGAACCATCTCTCCGGTCCACATTTATTTATGGGTCAAGCTCATGCAGGGATTGTGAAGGGGTAACTTTACAGCCATTTTGAGATAGTTTACAATTTTTGGATCTTATCACCACTGTGTAATGTCCTCATCCAGCTTCAGGCTCGGGTCTAAGGATTTATTAAATCCAATCCAGCCATGAGTGTGTGGCCCGTTAGGAGGCAGAGGAAGCTATTGCCTTTAGAGACTGGTGCTGTAGTTATTAGGGTCAACCCTAACTAGTCTTGGCCACCTGGTCCCAGTACACCAACTAAAAAGTGTTAATAGTGAAAAGCAGGGATAGATTTACTTAATGTGGCCATAGGAAGAGGTCCAGCGATTCTCCCAAGTCTGCTGAGGAGTTCTTGAAAGGGGTTTAAACCGAAATGGAGCAAGTAAGCAGTGCTAAGCAAGGTATGGCCCACCATTTGACTGTCCTTCTACAAGATGGTATGATGAGCTGTGACATCTGTTTCAGGGCAAGACCTTCCTTTTTCCAACATGAGACTCCTGGGAAAATCCTGATTACTTGGGGACCATTGTTTTAACAGTCTTTTTTTTTTTTTCTTTTTCTTTTTTTCGGAGCTGGGGACCGAACCCAGGGCCTTGCGTCTGCTAGACAAGCGTTCTACCACTGAGCTAAATCCCCAACCCTGTTTTAACAGTCTTGAGAAGGCTAGGTTGATTCTACAACAGACTTCAAATTGGCAGTTAAGGAGACTAGGCCTAAAAACTGGGCAAGCCCAGGCAAGTCATTTACTAGTAGAAAAAACCCCAGGCTCCAGCCTTCACACCCAGGTAATGGAATGCCACCTGTCCTGAGGCAAGGACAATGGGTCAGCAGCAGTTTCCAGACTTCCTCAATAACAGTTCCCAGACCTCCCCAGCAAGTTTCCAGCCCCCACACCCTACTGTAATGGTTTGTCCGTCGAGATGGAACCAACAGATTAACATAGAGGTCATCTACCCCAGAATTCCCTAATGTCCTTTAATTCAGGCCTGCCTGCAAGCTCACTTGGATGTCTCTATCTTGGTAGTGGGAGACCCCAGCATACCAGACTTCTGCAGAATAAAACACTCTGCGTTTACATACTGTTTGAATCCGGGGTATCATTCTTTGCTGAATCATGGACACTTACTGTGTTATAGCCAAAGAGGGGTGGGGGACACAAGGACAATGGCTCTTTGGATGATCTTTATTCTTTCCAGTACCAGGTACATTTCCTGGGGTTGAAGAAGACAGGATAGTGTCCCCTTTATCCAGGAGCCTAGGTTAACAGCCTACCTTCCCTCCTAGATTCAGTCCCCAGAGGAGTCCGTAGACTTGATTTTTCAGGCCCTTGGAACATTGATATGTGCCATCCTATAAGATCAAAGGCCTTCTCAACTTTCTGCCAGAGGTGTGCAACCATCAGAGTCCAATTTCAGACAAGACTGGTGGGTGGCTCTAAACGCCACATAGCTTTGAAGTTGTAGAATCCTGGAGAATGGTCCGTCTGAGCTTGGTAGGGAGGTAGGAACAAAGTGCTAACTAGCTGTGTTTGGAGCAAGTTTTGACGGTACTTACCAGGCTGGCCTTGAACTCAGGAGTTACCACACCTATCTAGAGTGAGCATGGCTCATTCCAATCCTATTATAATACTAAATTCGCTGCTAGAGGCATTCCCGCCCTATTTTAAATGATATGTTTGTGTGGGGTCTGTGCATTCGAGTGTCATGCTTGGGGAGGCCAGAGGTTCCCTGTAGCTAGAGTTACAGGTGGTTGTGGGCTGATGGCTGTGGGTGATGAGAATTGAACTCAAGTCCTCTGCAGAGCAGTATGTACTGTTTTGACCAATGGGCTCCTACTTATTTATGTATTTATGTATGTATGTATGTATGTATGTATGTATGTATGTATGTATGTATGTATGTATTTAGCCTGGGCTGGCCTTGAACTCTTGATTCTTCTACCTCAAACCTCCTGACTGAGTGCTAGGATCACAGGTATATACCACAACTTCCTGTTCTTCCTTTTTGAGACAAGGTCTCACTATGTACTCCTGGCTAGCTTGGAACTCTCCATATAGTATAAGCTGGCCTTGAGTTTACAAGACTTACAGAAATCCTCTTGCCCCACCCTTTTATGATTTTAACATGCATTGGGACTGAAGAGATGAATCAGTCCCCACAGTCACAGAAATGATTGCTCTTGTAGAGTTCCCAGTGTTCACAGCAGGTGGCTAACAACTGCTTGCAACTCCAGCTCCAGGGGATGTGACAGCTCTGGCTTCTGTGGACACCTGCACTCATGCACACAGACACACTTGTCCACATAATTAATAAAAGCCACTCGGAACACAGCTTTAATTCCAGTACTCAGGAGGCAGAGGGAGGTGAATCTCTGTGAATTCAAGGCCAGCCTGGTCTACATCGTTCCAGTCCAGCTAAGGTGACAAAGTAAGACAGTCTTCCAAGTTTTCTTTCAAAAAAGTGCAGCTGCGAAGCATGATCTCAAACTGTACATTTTCAAGAATTCACCTCTTCATGTGACAAGTCTTTCTGGTATTAACTTCGGTGTGTGTGTAGTTGCTGGGAATTGAACTCTTGACCTCTGGAAGAGCAATCAGTGCTCTTAATCACTGAGCCATCTCTCCAGCCCTTGGTGAATTTTCCAATAAATACCCCTTTCTCTTTTTTTCTGTTAGACTCTAAGGGAAGCTCCCCCAGGGCTCTCATCTGCTAAAAGCAATCAAGGTCATTTGTTTCCTGTCTGCTGGCCTGGTTTGCATTAGACTGGTGACTGTCAAAACTTGCTCCCAAGGTGACCCTACAGCTTTGGGCAGTTAACCTCATCCTAATTTTTCTTTTTTTTCTTTTTTTTTGGTTCTTTTTTTCGGAGCTGGGGACCGAACCCAGGGCCTTGCGCTTCCTAGGTAAGCGCTCTACCACTGAGCTAAATCCCCAGCCCCCATCCTAATTTTTCTTAATGAGAGAATAGGAGGCTGGAAAGATGGCTCAGCAGTTAGAAGCACTGGGCGCTTTTTCCAAAGGTCCTGAGTTCAATTCCCAGCAACCACATGGTGGCTTACAACCATTTGTAATGGGATCCGATGCCTTCTTCTGGTATGCAGGTGTACATGCAGATAGAACAACTCACATTAAAACAAAAACAAAAAGCCATAAGAAAAGAGAACAGGATTGGGGGTTTAGACAGTAGTTAGCAGGTTTGCCTAGCATGCATGCATGAGGCTTTGGTTTCAGTATAGGGGTTGGGAGAATTAACAAGTCTATGAAATTTTTCTTTATGTCTTCAGACAGGGTCTCGAGTAGCCCAGGCTGGCTTTAAACTTTCTGTGTAGCCGAGGATGACATTGAACATCTGATCCTCCTGCCTCCACCTCACCTCCCAAGTGCTGGGGTTATAGAGGAATGTATCATCGTGCTCAGTTTTGTGGGGTTCTGGAGCTCAAACCTTGGGCTTTCTGAATTCCAGCAACTGAAGTACATCCCCCGGCATCAGAAAGCCCCTCTGAGACTTTCCCTAAGGGAACACTGATTTGTTATTTGAGCTAGTAGCCTCTGGCTCCTTGGGAAGCCTGTGAAATCTCTCCCCCATCGTGTGCAGCATCCCTCATTGGTCTTCAGTGCAATCCTAGCCTCCGAGTCTCCCATCCTGTCAGCTGGTGGATCAGGCTTGCAATGAAGGACTGTAGCCGCCAGTGGATCGGCTGCAGCTGATCAGAGCTTCTGGTAGTTTCAGCAGGATGGTCACAGCTTGGATCTGGCCTTGCTGTCAGAAAAGACGCAACCTAGAGACCTGAGATCTGTGCCTCACTGTCTACTACATGCACTGACAATCCACAGATGGGCTAAGAAGCCAGATAAGGAGACGTCCTTGGAGAAAGCAAGGGACATCTGAAAAGCTGACTGCCTAGGGATGAACCCTGACCTGCCACCCTGCCAGTTGTGACCAGTCTCAGGTGTGAGTTTGGGCCAATAGGAAACCCACAGCTTTGATGTAGTGGGGCAGTGCGTCTCCTCCCTCCCCTCATTCAAGCACGTATCACATAAGCTGTGGTGTTGTTAATGGGTCCTTCTTCTCTGCTCCTAGAATCTCTTAGGCTACCTGATCGGTCATACAGAAGAATTAACAGGCTGTCTGAATTGGAATTCATGACTTATATCACAGTACACCCAAGGCCCCGAGGTTGTTCTCTTCAGGGTTTCCTCGTGCACTACCCTCTTAGGCTTCCAGGAGGACTGCTTGACTGGCCCAGGCAAGGATGACAGTGGTGGTAGGTAACGGAGAAGGGCATGAGCTGATGCACTTGCAGTGACATCATGAGCAATCAGGATTTTCTCCACAGCAGCCCAGGGTCCTGCCATACACATGCACGTGGACATTTGTAGGTTGCCTTGCAATAATTATGAACTTCCCTGAGCACACTCATTCTTCATCACCCGCCAGAGGTGGGCCAGTCCTATGATTTAGTGGGCTGTTCTCAGCCTGGAGCTCTGCTCCTATACAATCTCTTCCTTGGGGCCAGTGAATACAGTCCGCAGGATTCCTAGCATTCAGGGTGAGACCGGAGAAGAGGAAGCCGGGGAAGAGTCAGACACGCTCAGGCCTTTGGTCATTCACCACATTTCTGCCTCCTCATCGCTAAGCTCCCGAAAGATGGTTTGATGTTCTCTGGGTCCCACATAGTTTCTGTTCTCTCGGACACTCTAGGAGCTCAGCTCTCTCTATCAACAATGAGTGGTACTGGGCTTCCTGAGCCTGGGATGTGACAATAGGCCATATATATATATATATATATATATATATATATATATATATATATATATATATATGTGCCATGTAATAAATTGCCACAAAGGTAGCAGCTTAAAACAACATAAATTTATTAAATCTAAAAATTTATGGATTAAAAGTTTGGGCAGCTCAGTTGTGTCCTCTGTTGAGGGCTTAGAAGATGAGGGTTGGGGGGGGACTATATCCAGACTCTGGGGTATTGGCAGAAAGAGGTTCCTGGTGGTCACAGACTTCTCTCTCCCCATTGGCTGTCAGTCAGCTCCTGGCCCCCTCCACCTTCACAATCTGCAAAGGAGATTCTCCCTGGTGGAGAGTTCCTGTTAGGGTTCAAATCTACCTCCACGAAACAAAGGGCATACAGGTCAGACAAGCCAAATCCTCGCCAAAAGGAGAGGGCAGAGTGTGACTGCAGGGCACGCACAGTAAATCCCTGAGTGACAGAAGACGGCCCTGCAGGAGGAAAGGAGGGAAGGGGATAGGAGATGGACTCCGAGCGTCTTTCCTATAAGAAAGGGGAGCATGGGATGGGCCAAGAAGCTCTAAATTCACATCATCAAACCCACCAGCATCAGAGGCTCAGGCGAGCCTGGATCCAGGGACTATACTTGGCCACGTTGGTATAGACACCTGGACGGTTGGGCAGGGCACAGCCCTTACCCCAGCTCACCACACCCACCAGGACCCAGCGTCCAGACTCCATACAGGTCAGGGGTCCTCCAGAGTCACCCTGCAGGAAAAAGGCGAGCTTATGTTATGGCGCTTGCAAGGCCACTTTCCAGGTTCAGTTCCCTGGGGCTTTAGGTTGGGAGTCTGCAAACTCCTCCGTCCTGGAGTCTAGGGAGGTAAGCGGTTGGGGAACCAATTCCAGAGGCTGAGGTAGCAGACAGACCTGGCAGGCATCCTTGTGGCCTCTGCGGTAGCCAGCACACAGGTTTCCTGGTAGCACTATGCGCTCACTCTTGGGCACGTTGGCACCCATGTGGTAGAGGCGGTCACAGGCTCGAGAGTCCAGCAGTGGCACCCTCACTCCTTGCAGGGGTCTCCCCTTTGGGAGTGGTACTGAGGGAAGAGGGACAGATTCGAGACTCAGGAGACAGGACAGCGTGGAAAAATGGAAAAATGAGCAGGAGGGTCTGATTTGCAAACCAAAACTCCTTGGTTCCAATAGAAAGGAGGTTTGGGCTCATGACTGGGTCTCGCACTGGGACTGTGAAAGACCAGGATTCACAGAGGGAGGAGAAAGGGATGCCCGAGGCCGCCATAACCTGACTATAAGCTTTACCTCCTGGGCTAAGGCTACCCCAGCCAGTGACCCAGCATGGAGACCCTGGTGGTGGATGGGACCCCGGTGCAGGCAGGCAGACAGGCTGGATGCGGGCACTCAGGGACACTGGGTGACTCAGCTGCAGCAGTGCCAGGTCACCACGGGCCTCATCCTCAGAGTAGTCAGGAGGCAGCAGCACCCGCAGCACAGGAACCAAGAGTTCATAGGATGATGTGACATCCAGACTCAGCGCCCCGAGGAGCACACTGTATTCTGATGGCAGGACCCGCCTGCGGAACAGACACGGGCTGCTGACAGTACCCGGATCGTGGGCCTGTCGGGAGCCGGCCCTGCCCACTCCTCCCCAGGCAGTGCTTCCCCCTGTCTTTCCTGGAGCTGGACTAGTGAGTGAGCACTGACCTGGAGAAGCAGTGACCTGCCGTCAACACCCACTGGGGTGCAATGAGTGACCCTCCGCACACATGCGCTCCACGGTGCTGAATGCTTGTTTGCCACGGCCACTCTCCATCCTGAGCGTCCCGCCCCCCAACGATCCGACTGGACATACGGGGCTGCCCACAAGCTGTGACAGGACCGGAAAGGGCACTGAGGGTCGGCTGGGACTTGGGGGTCTGGGAAGTAGGTGTAGGAAGGGGGACAGGGCCGAACTGAGGAGGAAGTGGTTCCCAACCTTCCTTACCTGCACACTCCTGCATCCTGGCCCCTGCAGGAGGAAGCAGGCAAGGGACTGGATTAGGGATTTGGTGCCAGGTAACAGAGCCTAGGTCAGCGATTAGATTAGGTAGAAGGTGGAACATATTTGTTACACCGACCTCATGCTAAGCTTCTGTGCCATGGGTAGCCTCCACCACCCTCCCCAGAGCACTGGGAGGCTGGAGGTGGGACTTCAGCACTACGCACAGCACACCACATTCACACCCAGATTTGGTGAGCCCAAGGGCAGTGCTACAGAGTATCTGTGCCTTGGAATAAAGACCAGATGCCCCACAATGCTCTAGGGACACCAGGTTCCAGGAGAGGTGAGGTAAGCAGCCTAAAGTCTTCAAGGAGGCACCCCTAACCCTCACCCCTACTCACCTAGCACCACCAGGAGCAGGATCTGGAGGTGGGAAGCATCCCTCATTGTCTCTTCAGGAACAGCCTGGTGCAGGCAGCTTGGTCTCTGGTCTGGAAGTGGCAAGGAGCATTCTAGGCTAGGGGGCACGTCCTACCTAGCCCCGAACCTCTGTGGCTGGAACCCTGGAGCCTCACCCTTTGGTCCCCATCTTTCATTTCCTAATGCCCTTTGGGTCCAGCTCTCACCCTTGAAGCCTGGTGTCCTCTCTGATGGGGTCAGGGGAGAGCCCGGGGGCTTAAAAGACAGAGGAGGTGGGAGGCCCTGGTAATTATCAAGGCCAAGGCGGAGCTGTGGCCGCACCTGAACAGCTTTAAACAAAGATGCTTTGAACAGAACTTAAGAGGTGCAGGGAAAGGACACCCGGTGCCGAGAAGCAGGGTGGGGAGGGGTTGGGGGCTGCTGCGGTCAGGCCAGGAAGCTCCAGAAGATCCTTGGCAGCTCATCTCTAAACCTGATCCTGATCCTGCTGCCCTGGAAAACCAGGTGCTGGGGCTTCTGAGCTCTTCTATTGTTTTGCTCAGTAATCCCGGCTCAGCCATGGCAGCTGACCTCACATGGGCGCTCAGACCCCAGACCCACACTCTAGATCTCAGGCCTGCGGCTGACTGCACATGGAGCCCAACCAGAACAGCCAGGATTTTAGGTCAATATGAGCTTGGAGTGGAGAATGACCAATTTCAAATTGCCACAACACCTTGGCCACAAATAGCACTATGCCCTATCAGGGATATAGTTAGTGTATTGTACTCTTTGGTTTGTGGATGTCCAGGATAGAGCAAGGAACACTAGAACTGAGCTGATGCCATGACTTTGGATCTATAAAATGATGAGATAAGAGACCTCTTTTCTTTATAAGGTTAGCCTGCTCCTGGTATTTCGTTATAGTCATGAAAAGCCAGTGAAGGAAAGGATACATTCATTCTAAGAGAGTTCCCAATGGGCAGAACTGTGCTCAGTACAGGGCTGGTATTGAAGAACTGGGACCAAGGAGAAAAGGCTGAGCAAGAGAACAGGCTGAGGCAAGATGGAGAGATACGAAGACGAGAGGACTCTATTGTGGTTCAGTGCTTGGATACAGGGAGGAAGCCAGCCTTCAGACTTGGCTTCTGCTGTCCACGGCCAAAGACCAAACTTAAGACCCACATTTAAGGGGTTGGGGATTTAGCTCAGTGGTAGAGCCCTTGCTTATTTGAGGCCCTGGATTTGACCCCCAGAAACACAGAGAAAGATGTGGGGGGAGGAGGAGGGGGAGGAGAAGGGAGGAGGGGGAGGAGGGGGAGGAGGAGGAGCAGGAGGAGGAGAAGGGGGAGGAGGGGGAGAAAGAGGAGGAGGGGGAGGAGGAGGAGGAGCAGAGGGCGGGTGGTGATGGTAGTATCAGGTAGTATCAGTTGATCCCACTGGCTCAGCTCTCTGGAGTTTGGCCTTGGCCTGTCCTCCCTCCAATACTGAGCCCTTGATAGAGTTACTCAACCTCCGTCACACCTCACTTTTCTCATCTATAAAGCCAAGCACTTGGGTGTTGTGAAGATTAGCTGGGTGAGCCGTGGGGCATGGAGTTTGGAGCAATGCCAGACACATGGCCAATTCTATAAAACTGCAGGAAGAATGGAAGACGAACTCTCCCATCCTCCTCGAACTTCAGGGACCTTCTGTTGCTCCAGGTCGGGCTGCCCCTAGAAGGTGAGTCTGAGAGCCCCCAATGCAGTGTCCGTGGCTGTTAGAAAGATTACGCACTAGTGGGGCTTGGAGTGGCCTGAGAGGAGCGCTGGGGTCAAGGGCGAAACTTTGGGGTGGGCACCCCATCTGGCACAGGTGCAGTCTGGAGTGAAGTAGCAAGGCTGGAAGAAATGGGAAATGGGATGCACGGAGCAAGGAGAGGAGTTCTGTCCGAGAGTGTGACTCAGTTCAGGGGAAAGTCTGACACCTCTGAACCTTGGGAGAAAGAAGAGCACCCCCAAACCCAATCCAAGCGGAGGCACAGACTGTGTGCTAAGCCCGTCTCCCTGTTAGACTCAGTCTTATCATAGTGGGAAGAAACAACGTGCAACAACATGCATCCTGCTCTACCTGGGCTTGCATTCCCAATAAACTAACACGCAGCTAAGCCCTGATCCTAAGACCCTAAGACGCATTGCACAGGCCATGGTGAGAGCAGGGGCGTGTGGTACTGCTGTGAGGCACTCAGGTGTGGGACTGGTGTGAGGCACTCAGTTGTACTGGTGTGATGGGGTACACTAGGTGTGGGTTATGGTAGGAGTTCTTCCCATCACTCCCCATCCCAGGCTTCTCAGCCTTCCAACAGCCTGGAGGCACAACCAACACTCCATAAGTCACTGTTCATGGTGCTTTAACAGGAGAGGGTCTGAGGCAGGATAGAAAAACAAAGAAAGTTAGACACAAAGCAAAGAAAAGGTAGGCCTCTCCCTGGAGTCTGACTGGTTTCTCCCATCTTCTGGACGCCACCTATTAGCTGGGCAGTGGTCGGGTAGTGCTAGGGAAGTTTTAGTGATTCCCCCTGTCGGCGCCTGCACTGACATAAGCTTTTTTTTTTTTTTTAAAAAAAGATTTATTTCTTTTTTTTTTTTTTTTTTTTTTTTGGTTCTTTTTTTTTCGGAGCTGGGGACCGAACCCAGGGCCTTGCGCTTCCTAGGTAAGCGCTCTACCACTGAGCTAAATCCCCAGCCCCAAGATTTATTTCTTTATTAAGTATGAGCACACTGTAGCTGTCTTCAGACACACCACAAGAGGGCATCGGATCTCACAAATCGTTTTGAGCCACCATGTTGTTGCTGGGATTTGAACTCAGGTCCTTTAGGAAGAGCAGTCAGTACTTTTTTTTTTTTTATTATTATATGTAAGTACACTGTAACTATCTTCAGACACACCAGAAGAGGGCATCAGACATACCAGAAGTGAGCCACCATGTGGTTGCTGGGATTTGAACTCAGGTCCTTTGGAAGAGCAGTCAGTGCTCTTAACCACTGAGCCATCTCTATAACCTGCTGCATTCCCCAGCTGCAGTCCTCACTCAAGACCAAGCAAGCAAGCTAGGGGTCAGCTTGAACTGTTAGGTCTGGATTTCTAAGGAAACAAGGAAAAAAGACCGACTACCTTACAGCTCCCCTGTATCTGTGAATGAATGAGCGCACTGTGGTCTTTGCCTTTAGAGCTGGCCCTGAGCTTGTTGCCCTGGCTGATCAGCATGGAATGTGTGTTCAATAAGCTGTCCCTTTAAAACTGAGATCGCTGTTCTGGTGGCTTGTGGGGTGACTCCTGGACCCTAACACCTTGTGGGGTAGTCTATCATAGCAACAGAAATGAAGCCAGGACATTCCTCTGCAGAAATCTGTTAAACCTTCTTAATAAACTCCCATTCTGCTTCTTACTATGCTAGGATGATTGGCTTCCGTCAAGTTGCAAGTTGACACAAACCTAGACCTATCTGGTAAGAAGGAAGATTAATTGAGAGAATGCCTCTATAAGATTTGACTAGCCCTGCCCCCCCAAATTTATTCTTCTTTTTTTTTTCCAGAGCTGGGGACCGAACCCAGGGCCTTGCGCTTGCTAAGCAAGCGCTCTACCACTGAGCTAAATTCCCAACCCAAAATTTATTCATTTAATGTATGTGAGTAGACTGTCACTATCTTCAGACACATCAGATGAGGGCATCAGATCCCATTACTGATGGTTGTGAGCCACCATGTGGTTGCTGGGAATTGAACTCAGGACCTCTGGAAGAGCAGCCAGTGCTCTTAGCCACTGAGCCATCATCTCTCCAGCCTGTTTTTGTTCTTTCAAGACAGGGTTCCTCTGTCGTTCACTTTGTGACAAGGCCAGGCTTGAAATTACAGAGATCTACCTACCTCTGCTTCCAGAGTCTTGGGATTAAGGGTATATGCCGCCATGCCTGGCTGGCTAGGCATACTTTAATCCCAGCACTAGGGAGGCAGAGGCAGGCAAGGATCTTAGAGTTGAAGGCCAGCCTGGTCCATGGAATGTGTGTTCCGGGACACAGCATGCTCTGTCCTGAATAACCAAACAACCAAACAACACACACCAAATTTGCTTGTGCACAGTCTGGTGGGTATTGTCTTGGTGAGTGACTGAGATGGGAGGGCATATGTCACTGTTGGCAGCACCATCCTCGGGTGGGTGGTCCTGGGTTTTATGAGGAAGCAGGCTATGAGGAGTGAGCTTCCTCCGCGCTCTCTACCTCCATGTCCCTGCCTTGAGTTCCTGCCCTCACTTCCCTCAGTGATGGAGTATGACCTGTGTGTGCTTTCTCTGTGCAGCCCTGGCTGTCCTGGAACTCGCTCTGTACACCAGGCTGACCTCAAACTCAGAGATCTATTTGCCTCTGAGTGCTGGAGTTAAAGGCGTGAGCCACCGCCGCTGGGCTTGGCTGTGGTGTTTTACCACAGCGGCAGAAACTCTTAAATAGATACCAGTTTATCCCAAAAGTCTGTTCTGCACCTAGTCAGGAACCTCAGCTTCCCGTGGAGTGGGGGCTTCTGTCCACACTCCGCTGTCACCGACAGTGGGCTGTCTGCAAACAAAGCCCCGATAAGTCATCGTGGGCCCTGGGCTAGATTACTCCAGGTGAACACAGGGAAGTGTCCCGGAAGTCACAAGGTCTCCATAATGTTTGACAAAGCATCAGCTCAGATATGCACAACGAGTTTATTGGCAAAGAAGACAAGACAAGAGCTTGGGGAAGCAGGACATCCCTACCCTAGACTCAATGTCCTGGGGCTGCAGAGAGTGCAATGGTGCTTTAGGCCCAAAGCTGCAGCCTCATGGGCTCAGGTGGGCCTCAGGAGCCAGGGAGCCTGGAGTGGAGTGAAGAACAGCAATGGCAGGGCCAGGTCATGCCTGACTGCACCATTGAGGATCATCATGGTCTTAATCCAGTCGTAGTGATGGCTGACGTTGGTGTAGATGCCAGGCAGTTTGGGCCGCCCACAGCCTACTCCCCGGCTCACGATTCCAATCTGATACCACAGACCATCCATGTTGCAGACCAAAGGTCCTCCTGAGTCACCCTGAGGAGCAGCACGGGTGGGGTTGGGGAAGAGGCCACGGGGACAGGGAACGCTGTGGGGTAGAAGACTGCTCGAGGTCTCCTCCTGGCAGCACAGAGCCTCTGCCTCTTCATCAGGAAAGCAGGGCCGTGGTTTCTACATCTGAGGGTCTCAGGGACGATGGAGAGAAATATCGTAAGGGGGAAATGAGAGGTAGGTTTATAGGCTGGGTAATTAAAGGCTATTAGTGATTTCTCGCAGATGAAGCAAAGGCAGGCTGATGGCAGACCTGGAGAGAACTCTCCCAGCCTGCAGTGAGGGAGAGGGAGGCTTCCTCAGAGCGGGCAGGCATACTCACACTGCAGGTGTCGGCGCTCCCATCCTCCGCACCGGCACAGAACACATCCCTGGTGATCAAGTGGTATCGGGAGGCAAAGCTGAAGAGTTCCTGGCATCTGCTGAGGTTTAGGACGGTAACCTGTACTTCTCGGAGGTGATAGGGTGGTGGCAGGGGCTCTTGGGGCAGGGAGAGACAGAGCACAGTATTATGGTCTCCTCTACTCCCTAGGACAAGAGGACATAGCTTCCGTGATGGTGGTGTCCCCTGCTGGTCTCCCCACACCATGGACAGTGCAGTTCCCTGAGTCACCCAATTCCTCCATGTCTGTGCTGGAAGGGCTAGCTCCTGAGCGTGCCAGTGGAGAGAGTCCCGTGCCGGAGCGCAGGCAGAGAGGGTTTAGGGATGCTGAGACGGTTCAGAGACACAGGATCCCAAGATGGAGATCCCCAAATTCACCAGCTTCGTGGTGAGTGCCTGGATTCTCAGCACGGAGGTGACAGGGTTGTGAGTTTGAGGCCAGCCTGGACTACAAAGGAAAACATTGTCTTTAAAATGTTCTCAGGGTTGGGGCTGGAAAGCTGGTAAGAGCACTTACTGCCATTGCAGGGGACCCAGGTTTAGGCCCCAGAACCCACATGAAGACTTACAGTTGTCTATTTCCATGGGAAATATTTTGATGGGTGCCTCTTCTGACATGTATGCACAAGCGCACACGTATACACACACACACACACACACACACACTCAGATACACACACCCCCACTCAGGTGAGCACACATGCACACACACACACACACACACACACACACACACACACTAAAATAAGATGAATATTTAAGAAATATTCTCGGAGAGATGATGGCTCAACGGTTAAGAACACTGACTGCTCTTCCAGAGGTTCTGAGTTCAATTCCCAGCAACCACATGGTGGCTCACAACCATCTGTAATGAGCTCTGACACCCTCTTCTGGTGTGTCTGAAGACAGCTACAGTGTACTCATATAAATAAAATAAATAAATACATCTTTAAAAAAATATTCTCAGGGACAATAGGATGGGCTCATGGGTAAAAAAGCACTTGCAGTACAAACCCAAGGATCAGAGTTCAAGCTTCACGGATACCTGATTGCCTGAGTTCAGTCCACAGAACCCAAGGGAACACCAGGCGTGGAGGTGCGAATCTGTTCTCTTTCTTCTTTCTTTCTTTCTTTCTTCCTTTCTTTCTTTCTTTCTTTCTAGATTTATTTATCTTATGGATGTGAGTACACTGCCGCTCTCTTCAGACACAACAGAAGTGCATCAGATCCCATTACTGATAGTTGTGAGTCACCATGTGGTTGCTGGGACTTGAACTTAGAACCTCTGGAAGAGCAGTCAGTGGCTTTAACCACTGAGCCATCTCTCTAGCCCCCAAGTTGTGCATCTGTAACCCCAGCAACGCACTTCATGATGGGAAGCAGAGACCGGAAAACTGCACAGGAACTCATGGGCTGGCCTGTCTTGGGTGCGCTATGCTGCAGTAGCAACAAGAAAAACAAGAGGGTGGTCCGAGCTATTCAAAGCTATTCTCAGCTAGGATGTAGAAAGTTTGGGATCAGCCTGGGCTATTCAAGACCCAACCCCAAAAACAAAGCAAGCAAGAAAAAAAAAATTATCATACCACATCCCAAAACTTATGAGACATTACAAAAGCAGTGTTTGGCAGAAACTGGAAACTGCCAATACTTACATTAGCAAAGAGGAAACCCACAAATCAACAACTTCCCCTTACATCTAAAGAAACGGAAAGGACGTGCAAATAAACCCAGAGCTGGCAGGCTGAATGGAGATGGCACACACCTTTAATCTCAGCACTCTGCCCATGAAGTGGGACCTGGGGATTGAACTCAGATCACTAGGCTTGGCAGCAAACCTCTTCATCCACATGTCAGCCCACACCAGTGCTTGAATCAGTCTTTCTGAGCATCTCCCTCTTACCCATCATGCTTAAAATGTCTATCACAATATTGTAACGCCACAACTCTACTTCATAAGAACAGTAACAAAGACAGAAGGTACAACCAGGAAATCTGAGCGAGAATCGTACTCCAACAAATTAGATCACCTGCCCACCAAGGTGGCACAGAAAAACCCCAGGAATCTCATACACTATTAAACAGACTCAAGATAGCGCCATAATAAACAAAGACATAGGATCAGCAATCAAGATTTCCTGACAAAGGAAAGTTCCCCGGGGAGCGGTTGGTGGTGTCACTGTTGAATCTACCAACATGCAAAGAAAAAAAGATCTGTGATCCTTCCTGAACTCTCCCTAACAACAGACCAGAGAAACATCTCCTGATTTACACACCCGGCCAGTGAGATCCAAGGGCTGAAGCCAGACAAACATAAAAGCCAAAACGAAAACCAGAACTCAGGACCCCTTATGCATATCCTGAAGCCAGGTGGTGATGGTGGGGCATGCCTTAAACTCCACCTAGTACTAGAGAGGTAGAGGCAGGAGAATCTCTGTGAGTTTAAGGCTAGCCTGGTCTACATAGTGAATTCCAGGACACCCAGGGGTGTGTAGAGAACCTATCTCAACAAATAAATAATTAAAAAGAAATAAGTAATAAAAAATACAAAAACATCTCAGCATGTGGCAATGAGTCCATGAGTGCAGGAAAAGGCTGTGTGTACAAGGGACCGTCGTACAGGAGATCGGTGGGAAGGCTGCATGGGAAATCAGCACAGCAGAGACACTTATCAGCAGAAGAAAAGCCAGTCCCCACCAATGCAGAGAAAGCATTTGATCAAGTTCTACAGTCTTCCATTAACAAAGCAGCGGGGTTCAATAGCCAGGCTTGGCTCCTGGGCCTGTAATCTCAGTGCTGGCGGGGACAGAAAAGGACAGGAGAGTCTCTCTGGTTCACCGGGTGCCAGCCCAGCAATGTTGGTTCGTTCATGGTACAGAGAGACTCTAATTCAAAAAAACCAAACCAAACCCAGTGTGGGACCATTGAGATGGCTTATCTGGTAAAGGCGTTTACTGCTGAGCCTGACGTCCTAGGTTCTATTCCCAGAGCCCACAAGGTAACAGGAGAGAACTGATTCCTGCTACTTGTCCTCCGACCTCCACATGCATGCTGTTGTATGCACGCACTCCTCCCCAAATAAAGTTTAAAACTATGTCTTTATGTATGCATGCTTTGTGTGTGCATATTTATTAGTGTGTAAAATAGACACACATAGAAACTGAGGTGGAGGGGTGGGTATTTAGGTCAGTGGTAGAGCGCTTGCCTAGCAAGCGCAAGGCCATGGGTTCGGTCCCCAGCTCCGAGGAAAAAAAAAAAAAAAAGAAACTGAGGTGGAGAACATTTGAGGAAGATGCCCAAAGGTTGACCTCTAACCTCTATACACACGTGCACACACACTTGTAATACTCATGGACCTGGACCCGCACATACACATGAAAAGGCACATACACTCCCCTCACCATTTCCCCCCCCCCCCAATTCCCTGCTTTTTCATAAAAGTACCAAGCCAGCTAAGAGCCAAAGGAGATCACCTCCACAAAGCCACAGCTTAATTGTGCTTCATGGTGGAAAAGAGAAAGCTTACGCTCTAGAGTAATAATGAGGGGGGCATGCCTCCTTCTTGTGCACGTATCCTGGAAGTTCTACCAGAGCAATTAGGTAAGAACGAGAAATAAGGGCTAGGCAGATGGCTCAGTGGTCAGAGGCTAAGCCAAGTTCAATCCCCAGGCCACATAATGGAAGAAGAGAACCAACTTCTTTTGTAAATTGTTCTCTCTCTCTCTCTCTCTCTCTCTCTCTCTCTCTCTCTCTCTCTCTCTCACACACACACACGCACACACATGCACACACATGTAATACACATGACACAAATGCACACATACAGCACACAATATAACATATATACACAATACACATGCACACACATATACACTCATACACACATACCAAACACACAACGCCCATGCACACAGAGTAGATGAATATCATTTTTTTTAAAAGAAAGGAATAAAGGCATTCAAGCTGGAAAGAAAAAAGGCTAAATCTTAAAGATGGGGTGATATGTGAACGAAGTCAGACCCACAGGACCACAAACTGTATTTCATTTATGGGCAGAAAATGATGGTTCCATGCTCAGAAAGCTGGGTCGTGGGTTATCAGGGTCTGTAGGGAGGAGTAAAGACCGGGTGGGAATGAAGGTCCCTGGTTGAACAGTATTGTGAACACACTGAATGGGGCGGAGCACACTCTTTTTGTAGGGTTCCTTAATTGTATGTGAATTACTATTTAAAGGGAAGCAGTTCCCGTTAAGACCACAAGGGGGCAACATTGAGGACACTGGGTTACATTTAAGAATCCCAATAGAAAAGGCCACTTTTCTCTGACTGTACTTGTGTACTTGTGTAGCAGAGCCTTCAAGGAGACAGAAAGCAGGTCTGAGCTGCCGAGGGCTATGGAATCTAGGGAAATGAGATTGAGGGAAATGGCGGAGGGTATGAAGTTTTCTTGAGTTGTGTGGTGTTGTTTGTTTGTTTTTGAGACAAGGCTACAAGTAGTCCAGGCTGGTTTCAAACTTGTTATGGAGTCCAGGATATGGAGTCTAGGACAGACGTGAACTCCAGACCTTTCTGCCTTCCCTTCCCAAGTGCTGGGATTACACCACAGTGCCCACTGAAGTTTTGTTTTGTTTCCCAAGACAGGATTTCTATTTCTGTAGTCTTGGAACTCGCTCTGTCGCCCGGGCTGGCAGCTTTCTCCTTGAAATGACGAAAATGTTGTAAATAGACAGAGGTGACAGCCTATGGCCTCACCACTCTGAACACGCCTGATCTTGGAGGTTAAATTGTCACCTAGTGAGGACTTAGAGGTATGATAATGGTGACAGTTTCACGGGAGTGTTACAATGTGTGATTTCAACACTGTTCACGTTCATAGTTTGGGGGCTTGTAAATTAAATCAGTGTCAAGGAGACCGTCCTCAGAAGGCCTTAAGCTCTCATTCCAGCTAGCTGAGGAATGCAAGCCTGGCTGAGCCCTTCTCCTGCGTATCTGGCCACTGCCGGACACCTGCTCTAGAATAGAAGGGAGCTAGCTCCTTGCAGGTGGGAACACGGTGAGAAGCAATAGGGGTGGGAGGTGGGGTGAACAGGAAGACAGGAGGCTCTCAGAGCTCCAGGAGCCAGACAGAGTAGAGCTTCAGGGCCTGCTGTGGCTGAAACGGAGGGCAGAGATAGCGCACCCACATGCCCACCCTCTGTTGCTAATCTCACTCAAATCCTCCTGGAGGGCTCCCCAGCCGGTCACCCAGCACCGGGGCTGGTGCTGGGACATGGAGGCGGAAGGCAGCACACAGACAGGCTGGATGAACTTGTTGTAGGTGACCGAGGAGGCCAGCCTCAGCAGGGCGAGGTCATGGTACTTCAGTTTGTCTTCGGAGTTTATGATGATGTCCTTTACCCTGTACCGGCCAGAGAAGGCCTCCCTGTTCCAGAAAGAAGGCTTGGAGGTCAGCTGCCCAAGCTGGACCGTCCACTTTTTTGGATCAAGGAACCTGGCAGGGAAGGAGAAAGTGATCAGGACCCTCAGGAGGCCTGCTGCCCGCCTGAGCCCACTGGGTCTCTGTGTGAGGGGCCAGCGCTGTTTATTTGCTGAGATCCCCTTTGTAGGAACAGAGCCTAGGCAGGGCATAACCCTTCTCCTGTCACTCCGAGGAGAGAAACATGAAGACCACAGTCTCCAGCAGTCTGGTCACTTCTTAAGGACACTGGGCTTCTCTAAGGAACCTGTGCAGTGCAAAGATGAATCAAAAGCTGGAGAGGCTACGGTGGGGCCTGACAGGATAGAGTGGATATCTGGTATGGGGTTGGGGATATAATTCTGGAGTGTTTGCTTAGCACGAGTGAATCCCTGGGTTTGACCCCGGGGACATTGTATAGACTCCGGCACGTGTGTGATCGTTGCATGCCAGGAGGTAGAGGCAAGAGGATCAGAAGTTCAAAGTCATCCTCTGCTAAGTAAAAAGTTCAAGGCCAACTTGGGACTCAAAACCGACCGACCAACCAACCAACCAACCAACCAACCAACCAACCAACCAACCAACCAACCAACCAACCAACCAACGTTGGTGTGGGCCTAGATAGAATCTGCCTCCAAGGGAAGGTGGAACGAGACCGGGAAGATTATTTGATTGTAAACAGCTGCAGCTCATTTTGGAGCTCAGGGTATCAGGAGGCTGCCCCATCCGGTTCCAGCCATCCCAAACTCACTTTCTAAAGCAGTGTGCAGCAGTAAGCACCCATCGGTGGCTGAGAAGGCTCCCTCCGCAGCGGTGGAACTTCCTCAAACGCAGGCTGGCCTGCCACGGCCAGCGCCCTCGCACGGATTCTATCCCGCCCACTATCCGGGACCGAATGTCATTCCGGCGGCCACACGGCACTGGGACAGACAAATAAGACACAAGGCTGAGCAGCTGAGGAAGGCCCGTAGGGTCCCCTAGGGTACATGTTTATGGGAGGAGCTGGGGAGCACCATACGACCGTACCCCCGCCCCCCTCCAATATCCCGGCGTTTTGTTGAAGAGCCAGGAGATGGCGCAGGAACCCTTCCCACGTGGTTCGCAGACACCCAGCCGTCCACAGAGCCCATCAGTCACTTGAGAGAAGCTTGATGTCTGTATTCTTGAGGCCTGTGGGGGAGGAGTAGAGAAGATGAGGCGACCTCCTCATGCCTGGCCTCTCTAGGGTTTTCTCACAGGGACTACAGTTCCTTACCTGCCGCCTGGTTTTCTTCACGCGATCCTGGGTGGAAGTGAGAGGGCGAGCTTCAATGAGCTTCCAAGTTTCCCACAATCCCCCATCACCCCCCAGTCTGGTGGATGAATCTCCTTAGCTCACCAGGCTCCCCCAGCATCACGCACACCACCAGCAGCAGCAGTAGCAGCATTGGGCCCTGTACACCCATGGCGGCCTCTCTAAAGACCGGTGCCCAGCTTTAACGTCCAGCCGCTAAAGGTTCAGTGGCGCCCCCTAGGGGAGAAGCCCCAGAGTAGGAGCTTGGCTCGGCCACCTTTCTCCCAGCTTGACTTGAGACAGCACACTCTTTCATGCGGTGTATAGGTCGATGAACCACAACCATCTTTTTTCCGTGTCAGAGCCCAGGAGCTGGATGCCTTCTCTCTTGTGTACTGACAGCTTTCTGTAGGACCAAGGCACTGGCCCCTAGCCAGCACTCCTAGGAAAAGCTCATGAACAGGCCTTAGGGTATGCTGGCTTGTGTTACAAACAGTGATGACTTTGGGTGCTGGAGAGATGGCTCAGCTCTTAAAGAGCACTGACTGCTCTTCCAGAGGTCCTGAGTTCAATTCCCAGCAACCACATGGTGGCTCACGACCATTAGTAATGAGATCTGATGCTCTCTTCTGATGTGTCTGAAGACATATACATAAAATAAATGAATCTTTAAAAAGGTGATGGACTTTTGCTGGGCACACTGAACAAAGGGTGGCCCTACTTGAGGACAGACAGAGCTTAGAGCCCTATACTCTGTCTGCTACCATTGCAATGAGCCCTACACATTATATGGTGATCACTAGATACTCTTACCCTTTGTACGGGGTCATGTGAGGACCTATAAACCATGCTGGCTCATCAGCCATCAGCTTTGAATGCACAGTCAGCCGGACATCCACACCAAAACCCTCTGGCTCCATAACTGGTTAGAAGTTCTTACGGAACACAGAGGACATGATATGTTCACGGTCAAGGTTTATACAGTAAAGGACACCTATCAAAATCAGATCAGACTAATGGAGAATACTTCGTTCTCCCAGTCCTCCCTTGACTCTCAGGAAGTTAGCCCAGCACTGAGCAACAACCAAGAATGAAGACCTGTCCACGGGCACCAGAAGGACCTATCTATCGAGAAGGCTGAACCGAGGGCTGGAGTTGCTCCTCAGTGGTAAGACGCTTGCTTAGCTGCACCAGGGTCCTGGTTTTTGTGCCCGTCACTGGATAACTGTGATGGCTAATTTCAGCCCTTAGCTTGCAGGATTTGGGATCACAAATCACGTGGGAGGGGAGTCTCAATGAGGGCTATCTACATCGGCAGACCTGTGAGAGATCTTCTCAGTTGGCTTGACTGAAATGGGAAGGCCACTGTCATAGTTCACTTTGTGGCCGTGATAAACGCCATGACCAAAAGTAGCCTGGTATGAGCGGTGGGTACAAGGAGGATGTATTCGGCTTACAGGTGACCGTTCACCCCCAAAAGAAGCCAGGGCAGAAATCTGGAGGCAGGAACTGAAACGGAAGCTATGGAGGAGTGCTGCTTACTGGTTTGCTCACCCAGGCTTGTTCAGCCTCTTTCCTCAACACTCCAGGACCACCTGCCTAGGGGTGATGCTGCCCACCATGGGCTGACTCTTCCTTAGAAAGCCCAACAGTTATGCCCGCAGGCCCGTTGGATGGTAGCAGTCTCTCAGGTGAGGTTTCTCCTTCCAGGTGACTTAGCATGTCAAGTTGACAACACTAACCAGAACACCCTCAGGGGTCACCTACCTCAGGGGCTGGATGCTGAGCTGAATGCAAAGGAGAGAGGGGGCGAGCAAAGAGCTGATTACTCTCAGCGTCTTCTAGTGGATACAGAGTGAGCAGCTGCCTTGAGCTCCTGCCCCTGCGATTTCCTGTAGTGATGCACTGTAACCTGGGGCTATGAGCCAAAATAAACCTTTCTTTTTTTTTTTTTCCTTTTCTTTTTTTCCGGAGCTGGGGACCAAACCCAGGGCCTTGCGCTTGCTAGGCAAGCACTCTACCACTGAGCTAAATCCCCAACCCCCAAAATAAACCTTTCTTCTCTTATTTATTTATTTATTTATTTATTTATTTATTTATTTATTTTGGAGGTAGAGTCTCTCAACATAGCCCCAGAACTCATTATGTAGACCAGGCTGGCCTTGAACTCATAAAGATCTACTTGCCTCTGCCACCCAAGTGCTGGGATTAAAAGTGTGCATCAGTGGTACAGTGCTTGCCTAGCAAGCACAAGGCCCTGGGTTCGGTCCCCAGCTCCGGAAAAAAAAAAAGACCAAAAAAAAAAAAAGGTGTGCATCATCACACATGGCCTTATTTATTGTTTGTTTGTTTAAGGTTTATTTATTTTTTTATGTATACGAGTACACTGTGGCTGTCTTCAGACACACCAGAAGAGGGCATCAGACACCATTACAGGTGGTTGTGAGCCACCATGTGGTTGCTGGGAATTGAACTCAGGACCTCTGGAAGAGCAGTCAGTGCTTAACCGCTGAGCCATCGCTCCAGCCCCCCTAATTAATTTTTTAAAAGAGTTATTTTGGAGAGAAGGCCCAGCGGTTAAGAGTACTTGATATTCTTGCAGAGAACCTCAGTTCAGTCCCCTGTACCCATAAGACAGATCATGACTGTCCATAACTCCACTTCTAGGGATCTAATGCCATCTTCTGACCTCCACAGCACCAAGCACACAGGTGCTGCACAGACAGGCATCCAAACACAGCACTCATACATATAAAATAAAGGAAGTTTAAAATAGTATTTTGCTATCTTGAGGCAGGGTTTCTCCATATGCTCTGTCTGTCCTGGAACTCAATTTATAGACCAAGATGGCCTTGACCTCCCAGAGATCAGCCTTCCTCTGCCTCCTAACTGCTGGGACTAAAAGTGTGCATCGTGTGTCTGGCATTGGTGGCTTTTTCTTCTTTCTTCTTCTTCCTTCCTTCCTTCCTTCCTCCTCTTCTTCCTCTTCCTCCTCCTCCTTCTTCTTCCTCCCCCTTCTCTTCCTCTTCCTCCTCCTTTCTTTTTGAGACAGGGCCTCTCTGTAACAGCCCTGGCTGTCCTGGAACTTGATCTGTAGACCAGGCTGGCCTTGACCTCACAGAGATCTGTCTGCCTCTGTCTCCTGAGATTAAAGGCATGTGCCACCACACCTGGCTTTCTGTCTGACTTCTAAAATTTTTTTAAAAACGATTTATTTGGTGTGTGTGTGCGTGTGCGTGTGCATGTGTGTGTGTGTGTGTGCGTGTATGTGTGTGTGTTGTGTGTGTTGTGTGTGTGTTGTGTGTGTGTTGTGTGTGTTGTGTGTGCGTGTTGTGTGTGTGTGTTGTGTGTGAGTGTGTTGTGTGTGTGTTGTGTGTGTGCGTGTGTGTGTGTGTGTGTGTGCGTGTATGTGTGTGTGTGTGTGTTGGCGCTTGTGTGCCATAGCAGGAGTGTTGAGCTCAGAGGACACCTTTCAGAAGATGGCTCTCTCCTTCCACCACGTGGGCTCCAGGGATTGAACGCAGATCATCAGCCTTGGTGGGAAGCGTCTTTACTCCCTTGCCATCTTTCAGGCCCTCCCAACTTATTTTTGTCAGGGCTTTTTTTTTTTTAAATCACAGTTGTGGGGAGCTCTGCACACACCAGGCCACAAGAGGTAAGAAGGAAATCAGTTCGACAGGACTCAGTAGCCAGTGTTGGTTCTAGAGTCTGACGCCAGGCAGTTCGTTGCAGGCGTATTCAAGTACAGCACAACTTGGATAGAGGTTTCCCGGTGTAACTCAATCCTGTGTGCACAATGAGGCATAACTAATTACACTGAAACTCTTCTCAAGGTATATGTCACTTCCTCCATGAAGATAAGCTCATGAAGATAGGCTACATGTGTTACCTTAAGGGCCTGGGGAGGCTCTGGTGTGGTCTGAGTCATACTGAGGGCACAGAGGTCACCCAGACTATTAACTACCCCCAGTCCTGCTTGTGGGAGCCTGGGGGAGCCATATCTGGTGCAGCCCTACAGATATCACAGGGGTCATCTAGGCTATGGGCCACTAAAGTGGAAATTTCTGGTTTTTCTGGAGACTCAGTTGTGTCACGTGATTTTTTCCTGGAAGCTGTCTTATGAGAGGATATTTTTGCTGAAGCAGACACTTGGGAGGATGCGTGGGGTTTAGAAAGAGCATAAGAGAAACCTGACAGACAGTGAATGATACTTTTGCACTGGTACACCCTGCAACACTCTGCAGGTCTTCCCAGATCTCTGCTTGTCCTGACTGTGTAGAGAGAAATGCACCAAAGAATTTCCGGTGGGATTCTGGCTGCTTCTTGCCTTGTGCCGATTTGTTGGAGCCTCACGATTTCTGCCGGATCGAGCTGCAGCTACTGATTCGTGTTTGGCGTTTGCCATTGGACTGGACTACTGACAACGGAGATTGGAATCGCCCCAAAGAACTATTTCTAAACATGTCCACAACCACCATTTTCTATTTTCTTTGTCCCTACCTCTGGTGGGAGGTTGATGTGTTTAAGAACCTTTATTAAAGTAGGTTTTGAAAAGAATCTAACCCTACAGGCTGCCTTCTGGGTTATTCATCTCCGCGTGGTTTAATTAGGTATGACACTCCCCTCGTAGGCTCATGTATTTGAATGTCTGGCCCATCGTGAGTGGCACTATTAGGAGGTGTGGCCTTGTTGGAGTAGGTGTGGTCTTGTTGGAGTAGGTGTGGCCTTGTTGGAGTAGGTGTGGTCTTGTTGGAGGAAGTGTGTCACTGTGGGGGGTGGGCTTTGAGGTCTCTTATGCTGAAGCTATGCCCAGTGTGACACACAGTCTCCTGTTGCTGCAGATCAAGGTGCAGAACCCTCAGCTCCCTCCAGCACCACGTCTGCCTGGATGCTACCGTGATTCCCACCGTGATGATAATGGATCAAACCTCTGAAACTGTACACCAGCCCCAATTAAATGTCCTTTATAAGAGTTGCTGTGGGCATGTTGTCTCTTCAGAGCAGTGAAACCCTAACTAAGACACTCTCTTCTGTTGAAGAGGCAACCCTGTGTGCTTAACATTCCTGATCTTTCTAGTACTTATTGGTGAGCACAGGGACCTTTGGGTTCCCAACACGCAGCAACATAAAGAAACTAGGACAGCGACCAAAAGATCTAAGGATGGATTAGCTGTAGAAGATGTGTCTAGCACAAAGAAGGCCCGGTTCAACTCCCGGTATTACAAAAAGGGGAAAAAAAGAACAAAGAAAACCGAGAACAAACAGCCTTTGGGGTGGGTCTCCTAAATTTCCCTTAGAAAGACTTTGTTTTTCTTAAATTTTGGTTTTTTTTTTTCAAGACAGGGTTTCTCTGTGTAGCCTCAGGCTGTCCTGGGACACTTTCTGTAGACCAGGCTAATCTCCAACTCAGAGATCCACCTGCCTCTGCCTCTGAGTGCTGGGATTAAAGGCTGCACCCCTCCCGGCTCCCCTTAGAACCCCTGGAGAGGTGCCTGCACGCATCGTGTGAGAGCAATGAGATCAAAAGTGTGACAGGAATGTGAGCTGTAACTTCTGGTAAACACTTTAGCAGAAGAGATGGATGGTATGGCAGACCTGGCTAACGAGGAAAGGGTTAAGAGAAGCAGAGGTGAGGGCCGTGGAGCTGAGGTGTTGGAGAGAAAGAAAGTTGTGCAACCTCAGAGTCCAGAGGCAGGCCTGGGGCCTCTTTGTATTGCCGTAGCAATGAGTAATGAGTGTTTTCCACAATAGAACCCGGGCAGATGATGGCTCAGGCCATACGGTGGTGAAATTTAGAGTTAACAAAAATCCAAACAGTTGGGCATCCCTGTGTGGAATTTCCTAGATCACTTGGGGTGGGAGGGATGAACCCTGAAATCTGGGCCGTACCTTCCGATGGCCACCTACTGAAGAGGACGTGAAAGAACAAGCTCTTGCCTTTGCCTGCTTGTCCTCTGTGGCAGGCTCATCGATCCCGGTGCTGCTGTGCTCCTTTGCTGATGCTTCTTCAGGAAGCCAACGTAGACTGAAATCCAGTTGAGACGTCCATCCTCACGGACGGAATAACTGCAGGATTCTGGGTCTTTCTTTTGAGAGACAATAATTATTGAACTAGTCAGACCACAAGCCTGTAAGCCACTCTAATAAATCCTCTTTTTTTTTTTTTTTTTTTTTTTGGTTCTTTTTTTTTTTTTTCGGAGCTGGGGACCGAACCCAGGGCCTTGCGCTTCCTAGGTAAGCGCTCTACCACTGAGCTAAATCCCCAGCCCCATAAATCCTCTTTTAACACACACACACACACACACACACCATCACCACCACCACCACCACCACCACCACCACCACCACCACCACCACCACCATCATCATCATTATCATCAGTTCTTTTTGAGAACTCTGATTAATTCAGATCTCCAGCACCCACCTAAGAAGCGGGTATGATGGCTTACATCTATGATCCCAGTGCTGGAGGCATAGACAAGAGAATCCCCAGGACTTTGCTGATCAGCCAGTTTAGCTAAATCAGTGCGCTCCAGACACAGTGAAAGAACCTGTCTCCAAAAAGAAGGTGGAGAGTGATTGAGGGAGATACCCAGTGCCAACCTCTGGTCTCCACATATGTGTGCATTCACATGTGTCCTCACCCCCACACATATATGCACAACACACTCAAATACTCAAATATATACACATGCATGCACACACATTTTTTTTTCCATGACAAAAAGTGTTAGTTGGGTTATAGGGACGGCTCAGTGGCTGAGAGAACTTGCTATCCTTGTGGCAGCCCAGAGTTAGGTTCTCAGTACCCACACGCTAGCTTATGAGAGGATCTGGCATCCTTGTCTGGCCGCCATAGGCACCAGGCACACGAGCAATGCTTGTACATGCGAGAGAGACATTCAAGCACACAAAAATGCATAGATTTTAAGGGAAAAAAGTGTTAAACTAAAATAAAAGGTTTGGAAAGTCTGAACGGTAAGCCAGACTCTAGGATCCCCATCCTACCACAAGTCAGGGTGTGTTGGAGGCCGGCCTGCACACACCAAGTGTCTGTGTCAGGGGAAGCGTCCCAGGTGGTGAGGTCTGACGAGGGAGAAGCATGGCGTGTTGATTATTCAGAGCAACACTTGCTGAAATGAGGAACTTGGTAGGCATGGCTGGGAAGGAGGGATCTACGGCTCCCTGCCGTCCTGGTAAAATCCGTCAGAGGCCCAGGGAGGTTTACTGCTATGGCACCCAGCAAGGAACTAGGTACCTGGGAAGACAGAAAGGGTTGTGGATGGGCGTGAGACCTAAGGACCTGAGATTAACAGAGTAGACACTGGCTTTGGTCTTGGAGGAATTCTCCAGAGCAATTGCTTTTTCCTAATTCTTCCCTGCCCTTCCTCTCCCCTTCTAATCCCTCTCCTCCCCTCCCTCCCTTTTAAAAAATATTATTTATTTATTTATCATAGTACATTGTAGCTGTCTTCAGACACACCAGAACAGGGCATCGGATCCCATTATAGATGGTTGTGAGCCACCATGTGGTTGCTGGGAATTGTACTCAGAACCTCTGGGAGAGCAGTCAGTGCTCTTAACTACTGAGCCATCTCTCCAGCCCCCTCTATTCCTCCAGACTGGACACCAGTGGCAGATGTAGAAGAGGTTCAGCCCACTAATGCATTGATATTGAGGCTACTGGTTAGAACATGGGTCACTCAGAGGCAGCTGCATCACCAGAAGTGAACACGAGAAGAGGATGACTCAGAATACAGGCAGCTCTGCCAGCTACACACTCCCTCCCCTCAGCGATCACTAATTGCTTTTATAACCCAAGGAAGGGCCTTTATAAATCTTATCTTGCAATTCTCTGAGCCCTCCCCATGTGTGTGTGTGTGTGTGTGTGTGTGTGTGTACTTGCACAGGCGTACGTGCTGTATACATTATTTATTTATCCCCCTTCCTTATTTCCTTCCTTAAAGATTTATTTATTTCTATTTTATGTGTTTGAGAGTTTTACCTGCATGGATCTAAGTGCACCACATACATGCAGTACCAACAGAGGCCAGAAGAGGGCATCAGACCCCCCCAGAACTAAGGTTACAGATGATTGTGAGCTGCCATGCTCTAGGAATCGAAGCTTGGTCCTCCACAATTGCCCCAAGTGCTCTTAGCTGCTCAGCGTCTCTCCAACTCTACCCCGGTTTGTTTACTTTGAGACAGAATCTCTCGGTAGAGCCTGGGGCTTGCTGTTAATGTTTGGCTGGCCCGCAAGCTCCAATGACCTGTCTTTGCGTCCCTGGCAGATTACAAGTGTGTGCTGTCCTGCCAGTACAGAAAGCATTTCGTTTCAGGGGGTTAGTACATGATCGTCATGGTGGCGGACAGGCAGGCATGGTGCTGGGCAGTAGCCGAGAGCTCTGTATCCTGATCCACGGGCAGCAGGTTGAGAGACACTGGCCTGGTGTGGACTAGTGAAGCCTCGACATCCACCCCGAGTGACACACTTCCTCTGACAAGGCCACAGCTCCCAGTTCTTCTTTCTTTCTTTCTTTCTTTTTTTTTTTTTTTGGAGCTGGGGACCGAACCCAGGGCCTTGTGCTTGCTAGGCAAGCGCTCTACCACTGAGCTAAATCCCCAAACCTGCTCCCAGTTCTTCTCAAACAGTTTGATTCAATTGT
Source organism: Rattus norvegicus (assembly GCF_021556685.1). Taxonomy (NCBI): domain Eukaryota; kingdom Metazoa; phylum Chordata; class Mammalia; order Rodentia; family Muridae; genus Rattus; species Rattus norvegicus. Next base: position 18,872,962 of record NC_141543.1, read on the forward strand.
CTTGACCTCCTGAGCACTGGAACTGCAGGTGTGTGCCACAGCCAGCAACCTGGTTTATGCAGTCGCTGGGGAACCGAAGGCAGGGCTCTGTGCATACACGCAGTAGGCACCGCGCCGTTACAGATGTATTGGGGAACACATTGGCGGCAGGACGGAAGTGGACGCAGAAACTTTAACATTGGATAAGACGGGATCTGAGACTAGTGTTCTGAAGCATAATGTCACTGTACGGTGACTGAAGTCACACTGCAGCTGCTGACGTAATCATTGTGTATAGTTTCCATTTCAGTGGGGGCATCTGGGTGTTCGGAAGGCCAGTGAGCCTTTCCGGGAACAATCCTTCTTGAAAGGAGTTGCCTAGAGACCGAGTGAAGGGTAGCCAACAGGATAGAAGCTTCTGGAGAAGACAAATACCACAGGAGTTGAAAGGATCTCTTCACGCGTCCTGCTCCGGCCCAGTGCTGGATGCCCTTCTGCCTGCCCCATCTCTGAGAAGGCCCCTGGAGCCAAAGAACCAGGCCCATGACTGCCCTCTGGTGGACAGCAGTGGACATGAAGGCTCACTGTGGTTGGTGCAAGTGCCAGGCACACTATACAACCACTCTGCATCAATGAAGGACGAGGGTTGTAGATGATGCGATTCCTGGATCAGGAAGGGGAGGCCCAGAGGACCTCAGAGCATGAAGCAAGTAGGCTCTCTGTGCCCCGGAGCGGTGGAGGTGTGAGGACTCTCCCAAGGCTACAGGGTAGGTGTGGAGGCTGAGCCCCACCCCAGGGCAAGTCCTGAAGCCACATCAGCGCTGCAGTCACTCTTCCTCCTTCCTGGAGTGTCTGGCCCCAGCAAGTGTAGCATGGAGCTGGCCCTTGCCGTCATCCTATATACCCTCCTTCCTGGAGTCCTTCTGGGGAGCGAGGTCCTCACAACTGACTCTTACAGCCTGTCTACTCAGACGGGCAGAAGTTCCATTGACCTGGACTCAGGTACGGTGGGGACGGGGAGCGGGGCTTCATGAGGGTACGTAGGATGCGGGTTTTGTTACATGGGTGCTTTTCCGTTTGCTTGTTTTGTGTTTTTTTTTTTTTTTGTTGTTGTTGTTTTTTGTTTTTTTAAGTTTTATTCCGTTTCTTTTAGTTTTGAGTTCGGGTCTCACTGTAGCCCAGGCTGGCCTCCATTTTACTGCATAGTTGAACTCCTGATCTTCCTGACTCAGCCTTCAGGTGGGATTACAGGAAGGAGGCAGCAGAATCATAGGTTTGGTGGCAGACCCAGAGAGCTGTCTGATCCTGGCTCCTTCTGGCCTTATATTAGAAGCCAGGCACTGGGAACATCCTCTGGTCCCCACTGGTCAAGTTCCCAGGGACTGTGACAAATGAGGCAGGTTTGAGGGTACAGAGGAGGGCAGAATAGCCATGTGTTACCCAATCCTACCGATTTCTTGCAGTGTGTGGACGTCCCAGGGCATCAGGCCGCATCGTGTCAGGACAGAATGCCCAGCTGGGCCAGTGGCCTTGGCAGGTCAGCGTGCGGGAGGACGGGGTGCACGTGTGTGGGGGATCTCTGATTTCTGAGGACTGGGTGTTGACTGCTGCCCACTGCTTTAACCAGTGAGTGTCTCCCTGTGGGTCGTGTGGGCTGGGGTCAGTTGGATTTCCCTATGTTCCTTCCAGATGGCTTCATTTCTCCCTTGAACCACAGCCTCTGCCTACTACGGCAAGAGATGAGGCAGGGCCATGTCATTTTAGTGTCTCAGTTACCTGCCCAGGTTGTCTATCTGGCCCTGGTAGGCCAGTCACCTAATCTTATTCCCCAAAACTACCTCTTGGGTGGAGGGAATGGCTCAGAGGGTAAGAGGGCTTGCTGTACCAGCATGAGGACCTACCTGAGTTCAAATCCCCTGCCCAAGTTTGTGCAACAAGCTAAGTGTGGCCTATGCTTGGGGTGTATGTGGAAACAGGAGGCTCTCTGGGGATTGCTGACCTCCAGTATGGCCCTAGGTTATGTGGGAAACCTTGTCTCAAGCCAGGAGTGATGGAGTAGGACATCTGAGATTATCCTATGCTTTCTATATATGCACAAGAACATGTATGCCCACTGACACACAGACACGCAGACACACAGACACACATGGGGAGGTCGGGGGGTGGAGAGAGGGACAGGGAGAGAGAGAGAGAGAAAGAGAGAGAGAGAGAGAGAGAGAGAGAGAGAGAGAGAGAGAGAACACTTACTGAATCAGCCCTTGAGAACCCAAGGTCTTTGTGTACATAGATGGGCATAAGTGAAGTATGAGGTCATAGGGGTGTGAACGTGGGCACAGACATACCACAGTGCATGTGTGACAGGGTCAGGGGACACTCCCAGGGATCACTCCTTATCTTTCTTTCACTTTGCTTTTTTTTTGTTGTTGTTGTTTTAATTTTTTTATATTTTAAAAAAAATTTTTTTTTTTTGGTTCTTTTTTTCGGAGCTGGGGACCGAACCCAGGGCCTTGCGCTTCCTAGGTAAGCGCTCTACCACTGAGCTAAATCCCCAGCCCTATATTTTTAAAATTTATATGTATAGAGTGTTCTCTTTAATATATTTGTATAGAGTGTTCTGCCTGTAGGCTGGAGAGGGCATTAGGCCCCACGGTTTTGAGTCACCATGTAGTTGCTGGGAATTGAACTCAGGACCTCTGGAAGAGCAGTCGGTGTTCTTAACCTCTGAGCCATCTCTCCAGCCTTACTGTAAACATTCTTACACACTGACCCTTCTGTGTAGGTCCCAAGAGTCTAAGGGCTTGAATATACTGCTCAATAACCAGGTGACCTTTGAATGGGTGACTTGACTTTCCTAGCTGTGTTCCGCACCTGGAAAATGGAGGGAGTGATGGGAGACTTATGGTTCCAATGATCACTAATGGTGGTCTTTGAAGGAGGTGTTTGGCATTGTTTCCACGTGCTTAGCTCTCAGAAAAGCCCAGTGGCAGTATCACAGCCTCTGCCTAAAGACTCTTTCATTTTCTGACCTCCCCATTCTCCCAGGGACCAGCATCTGTCTGCCTACACAGTACTGCTGGGTACCATCTCCTCCTACCCTGAGGACAATGAGCCGAGGGAGCTGAGAGCTGTGGCCCAGTATATCAAGTACCCAAGCTATTCAGCAGAGGAGCACAGTAGTGGAGACATTGCCCTGTTGCAGCTGGCTTCACCCATCTCCTTCAATGACTACATGCTTCCAGTCTGCCTCCCGAAACCTGGAGACCCCCTGGATCCTGGCACCATGTGTTGGGTCACTGGCTGGGGGAACATTGCCACAAATCAACGTAAGGATGTTTGAAGCTGGTGGCAGGGTAGGGGGAGTATGGGAGGGCCAGTCTTTTTTTTTTTTTTTTTTTTTTGGTTCTTTTTTTCGGAGCTGGGGACCGAACCCAGGGCCTTGCGCTTCCTAGGTAAGCGCTCTACCACTGAGCTAAATCCCCAGCCCCATGGGAGGGCCAGTCTTGACACCTTCCCTAGAGCTAGTGCCCACCCTCAGACAGAACCCACATGGAGTCAATGCAAAGAACGCCCACCACAGAGGGGGCATTGAAACATTGTCACAACAGCTCCCCACAAGCTGGCTACTGCCAGCTTCCAGATGCCCTCCTGGCGTCTAGTAACCAGAAGGATGGTGTTACAGCCAGCCTAGCCTGCATCACAACCTTCCTGCCCTCCTTGCTGCCAAGGCCCTTGTGGACAGTGCTTGCCAGGGACTCATTTTTGTCTGGACAGCGCTCACTATCTAATGGGGTCCTGGTTCTTCCTCTGGTCAGTGAGTTCTCGAGAGTGCTGACCCAGTGGGGTTAATGCCGGAGGTACACAGCATGATGCTTTTAAAGGCTTTTCCATTTCATCTGCATGGTCCTCACCTCTGTTGTCATATCTGCAATCTCATCTTGCTTTTGTGTCCCGAGGTTGAGGGTAAATCAGATAGGTGGTCACTCTCAGTTCAGGAGACCAGAAACCTGCAATTAAGGTATTATCTGGGCTTCAAACCTTTCAGGGTTCTAGGGAGAGCCCCTCTTCCTCTCATCATCTGCCAGTGCTGTGTGATCCTGGGCTCTTCCTGCAATAATCCAGTCTTAGCCTTGGAGTTCACGCAGAACTCCACTGCTGTACGCCTCCCCATATCGCCTCTCTGTGTCTGTTAAGAGCCTGATCTGCCAGGTCGGGAATGTGAGGCCGTCTCTGTCTTCACCCTCGGGTACTACCATTGCAAAGCTTTCAGGGTTTCATGTAGGGAAACAAGGCCCTGATCAAAGAAGCAGAGGAAATGAGCCTGGTCACCGGGTTCAGTTAAACGCGTGGCGCTGGGAGGCGATGGCGTGTCCTCTTCTCCTAACTCTGCTCTCTCCCAACCCCAGCGCTCCCACCACCCTTCACCCTGCAGGAGTTGCAGGTGCCTCTTATTGATGCCAAGACCTGCAATACCTACTACCAGGAGAACTCCGTTCCCAGCACGGAGCAGGTCATTCTCGAAGATATGCTGTGTGCTGGTTTCGTGGAAGGCAAGAAGGATGCTTGCAATGTGAGTGAAGCCACAGACAGCGCCACCTTGCCAACAACCCCAGAGGGCAGGGTGTTCCTCTCCCTACCACAGTGAAACCTGGGCAGGGTGTTCCTCTCCCTACCACAGTGAAACCTTCCGGGGGCTTGGGCATCTTAACAATAGTAGTGTGCGAGTACACACACACACACACACACACACACACACACACACACAGAGAGAGAGAGAGAGAGAGAGAGAGAGAGAGAGAGAGAGAGAGAGAGAGAGAGAGAGAGCGAGCATAATCAGAGGGCTGGGAGGATGGTTCATTGTCTTCATCACAACCATGAGGAACTGAATTTGAGTTCTTAGCACCCATGTATTAAAAAAAAGTTAAAAAGCCAGATGCAGCCAGGCAGTGGTGGTGTACAACTTTGATCCCAGCGCTCAGGAGGCAGAGGCAGGTGAATCTCTGAGGTTGAGGCCAGCCTGGTCTATAAAGGGAGTTCCAGGACAGCTAGGGCTACACAGAGAAACCCTGTCTTGGAAAAAAAAATGAAGAAGACTTGTAGATTAGTACAAGTCTATGACCCCATAGTGGGGGTGGGTAGAGTATCAGAGACAGGCAGGTTCCAGGGCTTGCTGGCCAAGCCAGGCTAATCGAAATGCACGTTCCCAAGTTCAGTGAGAGACTAGGTGGGGACATGCAATGCTGACCTTTGGTGCCTACATGCACACACAGAATGGCACACACCTCTCTCTCACATGCCTCACCTCTGTCAAATAAAATAAAATAAATTATGACCAGAGAGCTGGGGTGCGTGAGTGAGTGAGTGGTAAAGTGTTTACCAAACGTTTGAAAGGCCTTGGGCTCCACCCTCAGCAGAGTTTAGGTAGGGGGAGAGAGAGGGGGGGAGGGAGAGGGACAGGGAGGGGGAGGGGGAGGGGAGGGGCAGGGAGATATTGAATAACTGTGATTTTACTTCTATCCTGAAAGTTTTCTTTTGGGACCAGATTCCATCCCTTTCCTCGCTGATAACACTAGAAGCCTTTGACTTCATTTTCTGCAGGAGCAGGGCCACGTTCGAGCTTGCCTGGTTTTATCCTTTCTCGTTTGCTCTACCACACACCCCGACTGCCAAATACGTCTTGAGTGTTTCTTCCAAGAGACATTTTAGATAAAATCAAACAAGCTGAAGGGAGAAGCAGTCAGCCGCTCTGAGGGGGCCTCCCGCTCTTGGCTCTGAATGTGCGGCTGCCGCAGGAGTTCTTATTTTATTTAGACACTAGGTCAAGTGTCCCATCTGCTGGGGACCACTGCTTCCTTCAGTTCTCAGAGCACCCATCCCTGAGACCTTCTAGAAACTCCCAATTCCATGATCCTGTCTAGTATGATGAAGAGAGACTGCCTTGGAGAACTTCAACCTGTGCTTTCTACCGGTGTGGCGAAGGTAACATGCTCAGGCCACCCCAACACCTGTGTATTCTTTCTTTCTCCTCAGGGTGATTCCGGAGGTCCCCTGGTCTGTGACGTTAACGATGTCTGGATCCAGGCAGGGGTGGTGAGTTGGGGATCCGACTGTGCTCTGTCCAATAGGCCGGGCGTTTACACCAATGTCAGCGTCTACATCTCATGGATTCAGAACACAATGTGGAATATACCCACAGAAGGAAAAAATTTCTCCCCAAGCCTTTCAAGCACCCCACTCTCGGGCCTGTTGCTCTTTCTCACGTCCCTCAGTAGCGCCTTCCTCCTCCTGGGGCCCTAACCTGCAGCCTCATCACCTCAGCATCTATATCCGGAACTTTTACCCTCCATCTGCTTCCAGGCTAGCATGGCTTCTCCTAGGGACCCCCTTCCTGTGTCCTTCTTGCACAGCTACCTGAAGACAAGCACCCCATCCATGCTCTGCCCTTTAGGGACCCCCTCCTCACCCCACAGAAGCCTCCTAACTCCCACATCACTAAGACCCTTGGGACTGACAGCTAAGCTCTGGTCTCCTAGCCCCTGTGGACCCCAAGCTGCCTCTCACATCCTGTTGGTTTCCAGGGGCAGAGGGCAAGAGTCTTCCTTGCCTCTCCCTCCCGGGTGGAGCACAGTCTGCAGCCACCTTTCAGGGTATCCTTTGGTGGCTTCTGTGACTGGGCTGGTCTTTCTATAGTGTACCTGTGTCTGAAACAATAAAGACTGGATCCAACAGCACACACTATCCCACTGCATAGTTCCTCCTGCATTTATGAGCTTCAGCCTCCTCAGGCACCCAGAGGGGTGCTCCTACATGCCTCCCACATAAGCAGGCATCACCCATACAGTGTCACCAGATTCTTGTCACTCCTGTGCACACAACGCTCTCGGCCCCACTGCTTGGAAGCAGGAAAACGAAGATTCGGGAACTCCGGCTTGTCCAGGTTCTCAGCTTAGCTTCCTTGCTTGTAGGGAAGGTCCTGGGGCCATTGGCAGGACTGGGGTAATATTAGGGTCACATGTAAGACATGGGGTCACTTACGGGTACGACGTAAATCCTAGAGGCCATTGGTAGGACCAAAATGATTCTCGATATTACCGGCAGGCGTGAAGCCCAATCACTGGGTTATGAGCAGGGCTGGTAGTAGGTTGGACCTGTGGCTCCTGGGCTGGGTGGACCAGATGTCAGCTCACACTTCTAGGTGCAAATAGTTTGGGTGTGGTGCCAAGCTGGGGTTGTTTTCAACCTCTGTCCTTTGTGTCCTATCCCACAGGCCTGGAAACTCCCTGGGTGCATAATAGTTCGCTGGAGGGCAGCACCCTGGCTGTAGCCCAGGCAGAGCCTCCCAAGGAAAGGAGCGGGAAAGAGGTGGGGACACACTAATCATGTTTGAGTGGGAGCTTCAGCCTGTCCCAGGACACCCCCTGTCCCACAGGTCCCCTCTGGCTCAGTTCCACTTTCGCTACTTTTGCCTGTGTTGGCAGGATTGTCAGCCTTTGGAACTAGCTCCAGCAGACAGGAGTGGGGATTGCAGTGGTGGTGGAGAAGGGGTGGTGCTGGCTGGTCCTTAGGTGGGACATCATGTCCCACGTGCACAGCATCCCGCTGAGGTAAATGGTTCACACCTGTCTCCAGATCAGTCCTTCAGTCAGCCAGTTACCGTGGTCAGATATGACCATGGTGTGGTTCCCCGTATTCCTGAGTCTCCTTCACCTGGGCTGCCTCTCCAAACACTGTGCTCCCAGCTGGGGTATATCAGGGAGGTGTGTGGACCTCTTTCACTCACTCACTCCTCTCTCTCTCTCTCTCTCTCTCTCTCTCTCTCTCTCTTTCTCTCTCTCTCTCTCTCTCTCTCTCTCTCACACACACACACACACACACACACGACTCTCACGCACTGTGCAGCTAGGACATGGCCTCTGACTGTCACTGTCCACTTTTGCAGGAGCCCCATGGAGTGGCAGCCTAATGAGGCAGAGTAGGGGGGTCAGGGAAGAAAATCTAATCCCCTCAGAGGGAGCTGGGGACAGCCAAGGCTCTTCTGAGCTTCAAAGATCCTGCCTCAGGCTTCTAAAGAGTGCCAGTTGTACAGCGGTCTGAGGGCCACTGAGGGAGCCCAGGCAAGGCCATTCCTGATTCCCTTGGCCCTAGGAATGCTGACAACCTGTGTGCTTTCTTTTCCTCTTCTATCCCCTCCATCCTTTCCTCCACCATCAACCCCTCCATCAGCAAGCACACGTCGCCCACAGGTGGCTCAGGACAGCAATCAATCACCAGGGGGCTCGCTCTGGCTCTTGAGCTCTGTGGCTGTAGAGTAATGGCTCATAGGGGTCTCTAGCATTCACTTTTGTTAAGATCAGGGTGCAGAGGGCCCTGCTGAGGAGATGCCACCAGCACAGGGACCTGAAGGGCCAGTTCTGTAGCTGTCTCAGGATAGTCTGTGGCCCCCTAGTGGCTGGGGCAGATGCAGATTTCAGTGTAAAAGGATGGTCTAGGGCCAGAGAAGGGAGTCGGCTGGGCTGGGCAAGGTTGCTGAGGCAGTAGAGAGGCACAGTGCGACATCTCAGTGCGTAAAGGCACTTGTCACTAAGCCTGATGGCGTCACGTTGATCCCTGGGAGCCACATCGTAGGAGCAGACAATGTTCATAAGTTGTTCTCAGACCTACACATCCACACACACACACACACACACACACCCCACTCCATAAATAAACACACACACAAAAACAAGCACGCCAGTCCATATTCAATACGCACATACACACACAGACACAGACACACACACCACCCCATAAATACACAGAACCCCCATATACACACACATATGCACACACCACCCCCCCCACACACAAGCACACCACCCCATACACACACGTACACACACCATCCAATACACACACACACAGACACACACACACAGACACAGACACACACACATACACAGACATACACACACAGACACACACACTCACACACACACCCCCCACTCCATAAATATATACACACACACACAAACACAAGCACGCCAGCCCATATACACATGTGCACACAATTCAATACACACACACACAGACACAGACACACACACCACCCCATAAATACACACAACCTCCCCATATACACACATATGCACACACCACTCCATACACACACACACACACACACAAACACAAGCACACTACCCCATACACACACGTACACACACCATCCAATACACACACACAGACACACACACAGACACACACACATACACACACATACACACACTCACATACACACACAGACAGACACACACACCACCCCATAAATACACACAACTCCCCATATACACACACATATGCACACACCACCTCATATACACACACACACACACACAAACACAAGCACACCACCCCATACACACACGTACATGCACCATCCAATACACACGCACACAGACACACACACCCAGACACACACATACAGACACACACACACGTACGCAGACATACACACACATACACACAGACACACACATATATACACACATACACACACATACTCTCATACACACACAGACACACACAGACACACACAGACACACACATATATACACTATACACACAGACACACACACACCACCCCATAAATTCACACAACCTCCATATACATACACATATGCACACACCACCCCATACACACACACACACACACACACACACACACACACACACGCAGACATACAGACACACACAGTATAACAACAACAACAGAAGCTTGGACAGCCTTAGAGGTCAGTTAGGGACCTGGGGCCCAAGCAACCCCTTGGGCTGTAGTCAGGTCAGGACTGTGTCCCAGTGGGCAGGTGGCGCTGTGCCTGGGTGGCGACTGTGTCTGTAGCAGCAGGGAGTACACAGAGACTGGCTGAGACACGAATGCTAGGGTGTTAAGGGACAGAAAAAGAAAATCTTGCTCCTTTACCATCTCATAAACCCAGTCCCCTAACCAGCTGCTGCCTCAGGACTCATTCTGCCCCTGAGTGACCTGGCCAGCTCCTGTGCCCACTGGGCCTTTCTTGGCAGGAGTGACTGAGCACAGCATGTGAAGCTCTGGAGATTCTTGGCCATGTTGCCACACTAGCACCTCCTGAGGTCACCTTTTGGGAACACTCCCTGCAACACCTCCTGGTGGGGTCTCTGGCTGATTGCTTCTGCCTTCCCTCCAGATTTAAGGCTCAGGACTCCCAGGTAACAGAAATGTCTGGAGGGAGCCCCTGAAGGTAGTGCTGGGCAATTCGCCAGTGTCCCAACCCACTGTGTCCTGGAGGCGACAGGGCTCAAGACACACAGAGAGACACCACACAGGTGCAGACCCTGAGACTATTAATCGTTTATTTTCTGAGACAAGCTTTCTTCATTATGTTGCTCTGGATGTCCTGGAACTCACTATGTAGACCAGGGTAGCTTTGAACCCACAGAGATCCGTCTGCTGGGGTTTAAAGTATGAGCCATCACCCTGTCAATGATGGTTAATCTTAACATTTACCTTGGCGGGCTTAAGGATCATCTAGGTTGGGCTGAAGAGGTGGCTCAGTGGTTAAGAGCACTGACTGTTCTTCCAGAGGTCCTGAGTTCAAATCCCAGTCACCACATGGTGGCTCACAACCATCTGTAATGGATCTGACGCCCTCTTCTGGGGTGTCTGAAGACAGCTACAGTGTACTCACATATAATAAATAAATCTTAAAAAAAAAAAAGGATCATCTAGGTTATAGATAGCAAATGTGTTTCTGGGTGTGTCTCTGAGGGTGTCTCCAGAGATAATTTGATCTCTAGGATTCTGATGCAAGGAAAGAAACAATCTCTTGATAGATTTATAACATGTTGGCATTATCAGGAGATAGTAAGAATAGATGTGGTGATTTGAACAGGCATGGCCCCCACGGGCTTCTGTGTTTGAATAGGTGGTCCCCACTTAGTAGAAATGTTTGGGAAGGATTAGGGGGTGTGGCTTTCCTGGGGGAGGTGTGTCACTGGGGGTGGGCCTTGAGGTTTCAAAAGCCCACACCACTCCCAGTTAGCTCTCTCTGCCTGTGCTTGTGTCTCAAGATGTGAACTCTCAGCTGTTACTCGACCACCATGCCTCCATGCCTGCTGCCATCTCCTGTCACAGGTCATGGACTCTATCCCTTTGAAACTCTAAGCCCAAATAAACTCCTTTTCCTATAGACTGCCTGGGTCATGGCATCTTAGCACAGTAATAGAAAACTAACTGAGACCATAGGTGAGTTCTAGCAGGAGGAATTATATTACTGGGGCACTGTCTTTGGGGTTGTATCCTGCCCTGTCCTTCTCGCCCCTCCCCTTTTCTGCTTTCTGACCTCCATGATATGAAGTGTTGGGCTTTCCCATACCTTTCCTGCCATCCTTTAAAGTGTGAGCTGACATAAAGCCTCCCTCTCTCAGGTTTCATTGGGTATTCTGATTATAACAACAAGAAGCTGACTAATACAGACCTCCTCCAGTGGTCACAGGTCTCCCTTTTGTACACTTTTCTTGACCTCCAGACATCAAAGTTACTAATTAATTAATTTACTTATCATTGAGTATGTGTGTGCATGGTGTTCTGGGGATATATATATATATATATGTGTGTGTGTGTGTGTGTGTGTGTGTGTGTGTGTGTGTGTGTGTCACAGCTCAGTGTGAAGGTCAGAGGACAACATTTAGCAGGTTAGTTTTCCCCTTTTATCCATAGGTTGCTTCCAGGGATCAAACTCAGACTAAAAGGCTTTCTCAAAGTTTGTCAAAGGGATTTTCAAACTTCATCACGGTTTAATCTAGGGGAGGCTAGAGCAGTGGCTATGCTTTTGCAGAGAACCCAAGTTTCGTTCCCAGGATCCACATGCAGCTCCAGAGGATCTAATTCCTCTGGCCTCTCAGGACACCTACATGCACATACACACACCCCTGGCTCCCAACATACATACATAGTTGTACAAAATCTTTAGGGGCTGGAGAAATGGCTCAGTAGTTAAGAGCACCCGCTCTTGCAGAAGACCTGGGTTCATATCCCGGAACCCCACTTGCTTCTCACAGCCATCTCTAATGTCAATTCCAGGGGACCTGACGACTCCTTCTGGCTGCCACTGGTTCTGTATACTCACGTGTTGTGCTTGCACGCAAGCAGGCAAAACATTTTAAAATTAAAATGTAAAATCTTTTGCTTTTAATCACATGTATGTGTGTGTGTGCCCACGGAAGCCAGAAGGACTGGAGCTAGTGTTACGGGGAGTTGTGAGCTGCCCAACACGTGTGCTGGGAACTGAACCTGGGTTCTTCTGGAAGGGCACTATGTGCCGCCTACCACTGAGCTATCTGTCCAGCCCGGTAAAATAAATAAGCCTTAAAAGTATTTAATTCATATATAAGAAAGCAGAAAGAAGAATATCTGGGGAGAAGGAAACAGAATAACAAGAAGGAGAGGGCGCCTTGGCGCAAGCACAGCAGGCTGGCCCTGGTGTTGTGGGCGCTCGTGAGCTGGCCCCGCCCCTTGCCAGCTAAGGCTGTTCAGGGCAGTGCTGGAGAGCTCCCCCTGGTGGTGTGGGGGCAGGACAGCTGGCAGGCTGACCAACTAGCTATCACTCAGGCCCAGATCCAGGGCTTTGAGTTGGCCCACCCCAACATCCACCCATCTAGGAACTGCTGGAGAACATGGAAGAAACAGTCCTGCTGGTTCAACCCCGCAGGACCTCTATGACACGCGGCAACAACAGGGTATCTAAGAGTTGGCCCGATGAGGATCCTGTATGGATTGCGTAGTGACAGAGTTGAGCCCGAACGGGGTTCAGGTTCCAAAAAAGAGATGTGTAGTCAGCGTGGGAAGGAGACTGACACCACCTGAGGATGAATCAGGAGAGCGGTGTTTATTGGGGGAGGGAGGAGGCTAACTCTTTTGTACGCTGTGATTGTGTAACGGCTTAGCCACGTGTAATATTGAAAGCAGACTTAATGATTTCAAGAGATGCGTGACCCTGTCACAGATTGTTTTTTTCTTTTTTCTTTTTTCTTTTTTTTCTGGAGCTGGGGACCGAACCCAGGGCCTTGTGCTTGCTAGGCAAGCGCTCTACCACTGAGCTAAATCTCCAACCCCCGCAGATTGTTTTTAACCTATTTTGGCCCTATTTTCAACATCCAGAATGAAAGAGGCCATCAACTCGATTACAGTGTTTATCTCTGAAGCAAAAACAGGAAGTTCAGCAAACATCTAAGTCCCTTTTGTTCTCTGAGGTCCAGGACCTCACCAGGTACCCGTTTACATGTTCCCCTGCGTGGTCTCAGCCTCTGTGGTCAGGAGAACCAGGCATTGAGTTCTGAGAAACAAACTCATCCGAGCAATTTCCACTCCTCAGGGCGCCATGCAGGTTTGCACCGTGCAGCACAATAGCACTGAGCTGTTTCCTAGTTGGGCTCCTATGTGCCTTGGTCTGACAATATGGCCCGTTCTCCTCACGCACTCCCCAAAGGGAGGTCCTGACATCTTACTCTTTTTCCAGTATGCCGAGCCATCCTGATTCCTTCAGAGTATGCTCCTGTGTATGGCAGAGGGGGATCAAGTCAATATAACTTAACAGGACCTGCTCCTTGTGGGACAGATCAGACCGTGCCATTCATCCTGTAAGTCTCGTACCCAGGGAATCAACTGTGAGCACTGTTCTGTACTTATTAACTGATCCCTTGTCCTCAACTGCCAGGTCCTCAGACTTGGTCCATTGTTTCTCTGGTTTGTGCTTTCGTCCTTGGGACTAGGTGTACCCGAGAGTTTCTGGCAGCATCTCTCCGTTAATAAATCTTTAACTTCTCTGTTTTTGGTGCAAACAGGGGGGGCACTATGGGGAGAGGCAGAGTCATCATTCTGTATGGTTCCAGGATGGTGGGGATCTTTTCTAAAGAATTATCTTGTTTAGAGAGACTGCCGCTGTATGTGAACACATGCTCCACCAAAGCCCATAGAAAACCCCCAAAGGAAAAGCATAAGGCGTCTATCTCTCTCATAGCGCAGAGTGAGGATTGTCAGGCAGAAGTAAAATGGTGCTGGAGAGCTGTAGTCCTTGACGTCCATCTGCTGGGTCTTTGTCAAGCAGCAGTGCTCCACGTGGTCCGAGTCAGTGAAACGGAAGCCAGAGGCCACCAACCAGGCTCACCGTAATGAACATTTGAACGGAAAGATCTGTGGACAAAAGAGTATGACACACTGTATACACACAGCTTACAGGGCAAGATGTTGTTGTTGTTGTTCTTGTTGGTTTTTATTTTAATTTTAAGTTTTTGTTTTATTTTGAAGGGAGGTTGCACAGGACAAATACAAATGGATGGGAGATGAGTGGGATTGGGGTGCACTCTGGGAAAGTCACAGAGAATCAGTAAAAAGTTTTAAAATAGGAGAAGGGGTAACCACAAGATGAACGTCATGTGTTTCCATTCAAGTGGAATCTAAATTTAAATGCTCTACTATTTTCTAATTAAGAATATTTGTGTCAGTTTTTTGCCTGCATGTATGCATATATGTATGTGTGTATGTATGTATATATGTGTATGTATATATGTATGTGTATGCATTTATGTATGTGTGTATGTATGATGTGTGTATGTTATGTATGTGTGTATGAATATGCATACATGTTTATGTGTATGTGTGTATTTATGTATATATGTGTGTATATGTTATGTGTTTATGAGTATGTATGTGTTTATGCGTATGTATGTGTGTATGTGTGCATTTATGTATGTGTGTATGTATGATGTGTGTATGTTATGTGTATATGAGTATGTATGTGTTTATGTGTATGTATGTGTGTATGTGTGCATGTATGATGTGTGTATGTTATGTGTATATGAGTATGTATGTGTTTATGTGTATGTATGTGTGTATGTGTGCATGTATGTATGTGTGTGTATGTGCAGCACATACATGTATCAGAGGTCAAATCCCCTGGACTTAACCTATGTTTGTAAGCTTCCCTGTGAGTGTTGGGGGCCAAACTGAGGTCCTTGGCAAGAGCAACAAGTGCTCCTCACTGCTGAACCTTCTCTCTCTAGCCCTCCACTGCTGTTTGTAATTTGGAAGGGGACCAGTGGGAAGGAGCGGAGAGAGAAGACCAAGGGAGAATATGCACAAAGCACAACCATGCACACGGGATGGAAATGTCGACACTGCCTACTGCTTGTATAATAGTAAAGAAATTAATTGAAAGATGAAGATGAAAATAATTTAACCCAGACCGTCAGCCTGGGCCTGTTCACTGAAGCAGTCAAGATACTGGCTCAGCAGGGACATCTGTCAACCGACACAGGGTCAAGTCTGTGGTGCAGATGTGTGACTGGATTATCATTCAGTCACAAATAGAACAGGGTCCTGTCCTTTGCAGCAATGTGGGTGAGACTGTAGGACACTGACTGAGTGAATTAAATCAGACACAGGATAAATACCAAGAGCTGAGGCCCCTAGGTTCATCTCATCCAATAAAACAAACCCTAAACAAAACTCAAACACCACAAAGGTTGAGTCAGGGAGGTGCCCAAGAAGAGGATGGCGGAGAGAGCAGTGAGCGGTAGGGGCCCAGGGTAGAAAGAGAAATTTCTAAAGAACCAAAGCATGGGGGGTGAGCTATGGGCAACAGCCACTGGTTGTTTCAGAACAGTAGAGAGAATATCCCTGGCACAAAGAAACAATGAATGTTTGACGGTGTGGGTTTAACCGTTTCACCTAATCTGATCGCTGCCCATTGCTTATGTGTGCTAATACCATGCTAGCCAGGCATGGTACTGTGTGCCTTAAATCCTTGATTTTGCCTCTATGATATGGACACGCAAAGGGTTTTTTGCCTGCATGTATGCACATATGTATGTGTATGCAGGCGTGAAGGCACATGTGTGCACACACACACTCACTGTTGTTGTAAAAATATATATAAAAAAAGTACTGTTGGAGTCTGGGGCTGTGGGCCATCAAAGTTAAGTCTGACCTAGTCTTCATTGGAGATTGGTTCCTAGCCAGGAATTAAGATGGGAACCCTTGTGACCGGTAAAGATATCCCCCCCATGGGTGAAAGTTCCTGAAGACCTGAAAGATCCAGAAGTATTCCAAGTCCACACGCTGGTGCTAAAATCTCTGGCCCCCGGGGATCTCGAATGCCTCACATCGGGCCATGTTTGAACAGAAGATTCTGGAATCTTCCGGACTTACGGAGGTCTTAATTTATGGCTCTTGAAACCACTAGCTTCGGGCTAAATGGATGCTTCAGTCCGTGGCTGAGAGGTACCGCCTGTGCCAGGAAAGAGGAATGCTCAAGCTGGAGGAAGCCATGAAGACCCTGGAACTGGGCCAGTGTTTGGAGTGAAGCCAGTGTCCAGTCAGCCTGACTCCCACCTGCACACACACAGATTGAGCTGTGGCCAGTGTTTGGCTCTGGCGTGGTTTTTAACTTTGTTATATCCTTTATAGTCTAACGAGATATTCCTGGATCCCCATTGTGAGTTCTGATGAGAATATCTCTTTTTCCAAGGCTGTTATTCTAACGAATTTAAAAAAAAAAAGTATCGTTGTCTTTTACCCCACCAGGTCCGCACCGCAGTGCCCCAAGATATCTGCTAGATATCTTGGTGGAAACACATCCCAACTTCGCCGCAGTGGCCCAGTGTCTCCAGCTGCCGCATACTTTCCTATACTCAAACCCTCACATAAAAGAATACACAACTGGGGCTGGAGAGATGGCTCAGCGGTTAAGAGCACCCGACTGCTCTTCCAGAGGTCCTGGGTTCAATTCCCAGCAACCACATGGTGGCTCACAACCATCTGTAAAGAGATCTGATGCCCTCTTCTGGTGTCTGAAGACAGCTACACTGTACTTATATATAATAAATGAATAAATCTTTAAAAGAAAAAAAAAGAATACACAACACACTTATCTTAGATCCAATTGATAAGCTATAATTGCCCACTTAAACATATAAAGGGATTTAGATCAGTGGTTGAGCGCTTGCCTATCAAGCGCAAGGCCCTGGGTTTGGTCTTCAGCTCCGGAAAAAAACAAAACAAAAAAACATATAAAGCCCGGTACCATCCATCCCTTAAGAAAGAACATTGATAACAACCGGTAAATACACAGAGCGAGATCTTTACGTCATCCTCCATTGTCCTGCCACGGCTTCTCGGCCTCCCTCCTCCTCTCTTCGTTCCAGTCTCCTCCTCTTCCTTCAAACTTCTCTCCCGCCCATCTTTCCTTCTCATCCAATGATAGACACCCATCTTTCCTTCTCATCCAATGACAGGCCTCCTTCTATCTTGTACCTGCCCCACCTGTGACATCATCCCACAACTCACAAGCAATTTGTTTTTTTAAAGAGAAAATAAACTGAACATGGTGGCGTATGTGTTTAGTCTCAGCAATCAAGAGGCGGAGGCAGGAAGATCAGTGTGTCTTCAAGATCAACGTGTTCTACAGAGAGTTCCAGAACAGCCAGGGCTATGCAGTAAGACTCGGCCTCAAAAACAAAACAAACGGGGCTGGGGATTTAGCTCAGTGGTAGAGCGCTTACCTAGGAAGCGCAAGGCCCTGGGTTCGGTCCCCAGCTCCGAAAAAAAGAACCAAAAAAAAAAAAAAAAAACCAAAACAAACAAAATGCACCCCAAAAAATAAACAAAACAAAAAACCCCCAAACCAAACAAACCCCGCAAAAAAGGAGAGAATAAATGTCTAATTAAAATCTTTCTCTCTGCTGGGTGGTGGTAGCACGCACCTTTAATTCCAGCCAGGATGCGGGCAGATCTCTGTGAATTCCAGGCCAGCCCGGTCAATGCTACACAGAGAAACCATGCACGGAAAAACAAAACAGTACACAAACAAAAATATCCCTTTATATGTTTTAAAATCTTTTGAGAGTCTTTACATATGTACGTGTGTGTGTGTGTGTGTGTGGTGTGTGTGTGTGTGTGTGTGTGTGTGTGTGTGTGTAAGGAAATTCCAGAAGGCACATGTCTGTAAACCTACTGAGGAAGCTCTGGCCCGAGGACCATAAACTTGAGTCCAGTGTGGGATGCAAAATAAATCAGTCTCAAAACAAACAAACAAACAAATCCCAAAACCAACCAAACAAAAAACCAACGACTAAGACAACGAAGATAGAGAACGAGAAAAAAGAAAAGTAAATACATTTTAAATGATGCAGCAAGGAGAGGAGGAAGGCTATTAAAGAGAAGCTTGCCGCCAGCCGGTAGCCTAAGCCGGCAGGACTCAAGGATTGCCTGCTAAGGGAGAAAGCCCGGCACCTCATTTTCGTCACAAAGTCCTGTGAAGGAGTAAGTTCTTGGTTGATCCTAACAGGGATAGGCCTCAGAAGTGCTCATGAACCTTCCTGAGGGGACCTCTGGCTAAGTTTGATCCTGGAGGAAGTCGTGGGCAGGGGACAGAGGGCAACAGGGGAGGCAACCCGCATCCCCTGAGCTCAGATGACCCAAGGACTGCTCCGGTTGGTACACTAAGGTGGCTGCGCCATATCAACAGCCTTAATGGATGCCCTGGAAGACAGTGTTAGGGCACCATAGTCCCCAAAACAGCCCTGGGGCCTAGGGATCTGCGTCTTCTCCAGAGAGGGCGCGGGCCTGGCGTAGCAGGAAGTAAGAGGGGGCGCCAGGTGGCCGGAGAGGTGGCCATGAGCGCGCGGGGCAAGACGTTGGTGCCACTGCTGGTGGTTGTGGTGGCGGTGGAGGTGACCTTACAGTCAACCTCTTCGCATGTGAAACCCGTGGATCCCGAGAAACCCGGTGAGCTGCTCTTAAGGGTACTGTTGGGGGACTGGGGACAGTGCCAGGCCGTGATGGGGAAGTGAAGGTGAAGTGTCACTTATTCTCTCCCTTCCACCCAGAACTGCAGGAAGCCAACCTATTGTCAGGTAAGGTGCTCAGAACGTGTTTCCTGCACCGTGGGCCTGAGGCGGGGGTGCACCTCAAGTACTCCTCTCCTTTGCCCCAGGATCAAGAACTCAGCTGTGTTTGATAGTAACTCACACCCTCGGCGCCGCGGTGGGGGAGGGGGGTTGGGGATTGGCGCACACTAATCACGCGGGGGAGTGTCCCAGCAGATCCTCAGGAAGCCCCTCCCTTCGCTAAAAAGGTGTCAGTGGCGGGTGGGAGGGAAAAAAATCTGCGCTGTCTGATCCTCCTCTCAGGACCCTGCGGTCACAGGACCATCCCTTCACGTATAGTGGGTGGCGAAGAGGCCGAGCTTGGCCGCTGGCCTTGGCAAGGGAGCCTGCGTGTATGGGGCAACCACTTATGTGGCGCAACTTTGCTCAACCGCCGCTGGGTGCTTACAGCTGCCCACTGCTTCCAAAAGTGAGTCTGGAGTCAAACCCTGGCAGCTGAGGGGTGGGAAAGTTAGTATAGTAACCTTGGCCCTGAATTTGACACCTGGGTAAGCATTTTAGTGTAGCCTCAGGAGTAGCTGTGATGGGTTAAATCGGTAAGATTTTACATTAATGCCCCTGGAGGGAACCCTCTTCCAGTTATTCTAGAATGTTCTTTTAGGACATTCTCATTCCCTTTGAGTGTTTTGACTGCTCTTCCTCTTTCTTCAAGTCCTTCCCAAACATCCCCACACTAGTTTCCACGTTTGCTCAGCTCCTTTGGGGACTACACAAGGGGCTCGCCTTCTGTCTTTAGGACTGCGCCAACCGATGACAAGACCACTGGGGTAACCTCTCTTCTGCTCCTTCACTCGCAGTACCCGGGAGCAAGGATTGAGCTGAGCTCAGGAGGCTTGAACTGCACTCTCCTTCTCTGGCAGGGACAATGATCCTTTCGACTGGACAGTCCAGTTTGGCGAGCTGACCTCCAGGCCGTCTCTCTGGAACCTACAGGCTTATTCCAACCGTTACCAAATAGAAGATATTTTCCTGAGCCCCAAGTACACGGAGCAGTTTCCCCATGACATAGCTCTGCTGAAGCTGTCATCGCCTGTCACCTACAGTAACTTCATCCAGCCCATCTGCCTCCTGAACTCCACATACAAGTTTGCGAACCGAACTGACTGCTGGGTGACCGGCTGGGGGGCTATTGGAGAGGATGAGAGTGAGGTTGGGTACAGACGGGTTGGGGAGAGAGGCACTACCCTATTCTTCCACATTAGCCCTACCCCTTCCTCCCTGGGTTCTGGGAGCCCCTCTCGCTCACTCAACATTTTCTTGTTTATTTTCCTTACTTCTGCCTACAAGGAGGACAGGAGCCAGTCCTTTCCTTCCAGACAGGAACTCAGAGGTGCCAGGGAGGCCTGAAGAGGCAGGGACCCCATAGGGCCTGTAGCATGGCTTCCACAACATTGCTTCTATGAACCTCCAGTTTCAGCAGGCACCAGTCCTAAGTGAGCGGCAGGAAACCCTGCTCCATCCTCCACAGTTCCAACTGTGCACTCTCCTCCAGTCTTGGCTCGCCACTGGACTCTCTTTGGCCGTCCATAAGGGTCTAATCAAGCACCTCCCTGCAGCTCAGCAGGGACTCTTACACAAAGACCCCACCCTCAGCCCAAGAAGCACTGAGAACAGTTTCCCTCCAGGGAAGCCTGGGGCATGTCCTTTGTGCCTGGAGTGACCTGGCTCAGTTCTCTCTGACCTGGTCCATCTCTACAATGTCCCCTAACAAGAGTATTAGCAATAGATTCAGATCCTTTCCTACAAGTCATGTGGTGACACTGTTGCAGGATTGGGGACCCTGGTGCATCAAGGCAACAGCATAATTTGTTTTAAACTCCATTTTAACATTTTTTTTATGTATATGAGTGTTTTGCCTGCAGGTGTGTGTGTCTCAGATCCCCTAGAGCCGTGAGTTGCTATACGGGTGCTGGGAGTTGAACCTGGGTCCTTTGGAACCAGCTCCCCAGCCTAAGAGTATAATTTTAAGAAAGGGATTTAAAGTATTTGATTTGATTTGTATGCGTGTGAGCACATCTCGGTGATGTGCATGTGTGTGCAGATGCCCACAGAGGACAGAAGAGGGATCCCCAGGAGCTGAAGTTAGGGGTGTTTGTGTGTGAGCCTCTCAGTAATGCTGGGATCCTAACTCCAGTCTTCACAATTGAGAAAATGCTCTGAACTTCTGAGCCATCTCTCCAGCCCCCTTTGGAGGGATCACAGCTATTTATTTTGTTTTAAGAAACATTTATTTTAAAAGGGTAAAGGGGCAGGCAGCAGTGGCACCATAAATCCAGTACTCAGGAGGCAGAGGCAGAGGCAGAGGCAGGAGGCAGGAGGCAGGAGGCAGGAGGCAGGAGGCAGGAGGGGCAGGAGGCAGGAGGCAGGAGGCAGGAGGCAGGAGGCAGGAGGCAGGAGGCAGGAGGCAGGAGGCAGGAGGCAGGAGGCAGGAGGCAGGAGGCAGGAGGCAGGAGGCAGGAGGCAGAGGCAGAGGCAGAGGCAGACTGATCTCTGTGAGTTCGAGGCCAGCCTAGTGTACAGAGTGAGTTGCAGGACAGCCAGAGCTACACAGAGACACCCTGTCTTGGAAAACAAACAAAACAAAACAACAAAAATGTATGTGTGTTTATGGGCTTAAGTGTATGTATGTATGTATAACACACATGCATGAAATACCTGCAGAGGGCAGTAGAGGGCGTCAGCTCCCCTGAAACTGGAGCTGCAGGTGGTTGCGAGCCCCTGTGGGTACTGGGAACTGAACCCATGCTCTCTGAAAGAGCTGTAAGCACTCTTTATGGCTGACTGTCTCCCGTCTCCCCCGGCCAGTGTTTTGTGTGTGGTGTGGGTGCAAGTTCATGTAATGGCCCACATGTGAGAGTTTCCTCTCCTTTTACCATGCGGGTCTTGAGGATCAAAATTAGACTTGATGGTAAGGGCCGTTACCCACTGAGCCATCTGGTCTGTGCATTTTTACGACCACTTTCTAGCTGAGGAAATTAAGAGTGTTATGGGAAATGTCAAAGGCCCCAGAACTAGTAAGAGGAGGTGAGGCCAGGTTCTATGGCTCAGACAGCATAAGGGAATTCCCCAAGGCCATACAGCTGGAACTGGCCGGGAGAATAGAGAACTCAAGGGTCAGTCTGCCTGTTTGACCTCAGACCATTTCCTTCTCCTAGAAGGGTGAGCCTAGGGCCCATTCCCAGCCTGCTTTGCTGCCCCCTCCCAGGTGCAGAACAGATGGACATGGTGGTGGGGTTGTCTCCTTGAGCCCCAGTTTTATTCTTAGTCTTGGTGCGCATGAGGCAAGTAGCACACCTCTGGTGTGAATATACTTCCGTTCACCCCGAAACCGGGGGGAAGCTTTGCTTTGCTGCACGCTAGCTGGGACACTTTGAACAAGACCCTTAGCTGAACTGTGCCTCGGTTTCCTCTTGTGTTAAGTAGATAGCAATCTTGCTGGCTTGGTAGAACACTTCTGAGGTCTGAGATCTTAGAGGACAGGAAACAGCCACTGTAGCTCTTGTCATCCTCTGCAGAGTTGGCAATGCCTGGAGCCCAGACTTAGGGCTCCAACGATGTGAGTTCACACTGTAAGTTGACAGTTCCCTTGTGCATGCTAGTAATGGGGCTCTCCCTCAGAACTATTCTTTAAATTAACGTCTCCTGATATGTTGTATTCCAGAGTTGCTTTAGGGCTCTTGGCTCAGGCCTAAGGACATCCCAGAAGGAAAGAGCACCACAGAGCTGCTTTCCCTGGTCCCTGGGTGTCTCTGCAGGATTTGGCTTGCCCCATCCACTCCAGCTCCTTCCCCTGTACATAACTTGCTTGCCAGCTTAGACAGTGACTTCCTGTACATTCTACACCCAACCTCAGTGGGGGGCATCGACAATGCTTCCATCCACCGAGTCCTGTGATACTGTTGATTGCCTGTGACGTTAGCCTGGGTCTGCGACTGGGAGCCATTGACAGTGATGTCTCAGGCACAGTAGGTGCCCCAGGACACCCCTGTCCCCATACCCTATGCCATTTCTTCCAGGCGAAGAGAATCCAGGAGTCTATCTCTTCTGTCTTCCATCCCCCACACAGGTCTGCCACTTCCCAACAACCTCCAGGAAGTGCAGGTAGCTATCATCAACAACACCATGTGTAACCATTTGTTCAAAAAGCCAGACTTCCGAATAAACA
The DNA here is from genome assembly GCF_021556685.1 of Rattus norvegicus. Classification (NCBI taxonomy): domain Eukaryota; kingdom Metazoa; phylum Chordata; class Mammalia; order Rodentia; family Muridae; genus Rattus; species Rattus norvegicus. The sequence continues at coordinate 18,896,060 of NC_141543.1, forward strand.
TCTGGGGAGACATGGTTTGCGCTGGCAGTCCTGAAGGCGGCAAGGATGCCTGCTTTGTAAGTGTCACCTTGCATTACCATGCTCTTCTGGGCCCAGTACCTTACCATCCCTGGCTCCAACTTCCTCCCAGTGGAGGTTTCATAGAAGACCTCATTTCATCTCAGGATTTAGACCATGGCCCCACTTTGCAGATGAGGAAACTGAGGGCCCACTGCTGTCAGGGCAAGGAGTAGGATACTCACCCAGTCTGCCAGCCCCACAGCAACCCCTGTGCCCTAGCGCCTCTCCTGGTCCCACTTGTCACCCTCCAGGCCAAGCTTACCTATGCTGCTCCTCAGGGTGACTCAGGAGGACCCTTGGTCTGCAACCAGGATACAGTGTGGTATCAGGTCGGAGTTGTGAGCTGGGGAATAGGCTGTGGTCGGCCCAATCGCCCTGGAGTCTATACCAACATCAGTCATCACTACAACTGGATCCGGTTGACTATGATCCGAAACGGGATGCTCAGGCCTGACCCAGCCCCCCTACTGCTGTTTCTTACTCTGGCCTGGGCTTCTTCCTCTCTGCTGAGGCCTGCCTGAGCCTTCGTGTGTAAAGCAGGGCACCTGTGGGGTCAGGCTGTTTCTTTTGTATCTCGTTTGCTAATAAACACATTGATAGTTTCCTATCTTTCCTTGAACTTGGGTCGGCCTCCTGTTGAACCCAAGACCTCTATCTAAACCCTACAATCTTGACCCAGATGCATTTACCAAGCTTTGGTTGCAAACAGTAGCACTGTCTCTGTTTAATGCAAATGCAGAAATCACTATTTGTGGCTGGGTGTGGTGGCAGGTACCTGTAACTCCAGAACACGGGAGACCGCTGCAGGGGACCCTGCATCTTCTGCAAAGACCAGCACCTGGGGGAGTGAGTGGGCGTGGTCTCTGCTCCTAATAGCACAAGCTGGGTTCCCTCAGTACACATAATGGGAGCTCTGCAACCACGTGGTGGCTCACGAGCATCTGTAATGGGGATCTGATGCCCTCATCTGTCATGCAGGCATACATGCAAATAGAACACTCATACGTAATCAAATATGTAATACATGAATAATTAAAAAAAAACAGTGAAAGGGGGCTGGTTCAGTAAGTCTTGCTGTTTTCTTTTTTTTTTTTTTGGTTCTTTTTTTTCGGAGCTGGGGACCGAACCCAGGGCCTTGCGCTTCCTAGGTAAGCGCTCTACCACTGAGCTAAATCCCCAGCCCCTGCTGTTTTCTTTTGAGATATGTTCTGAGGTTCTCTGTTCACCTCTTCTTCCTGGTCCTGGAATCACAGCACCCACAAACCTCATCTTTTGTTGATGAGGGGCCAGCACTGTACCAACACAGGATGCACCCTCAGACTTTTTGGGACCTGATCTCACAGCACTGGAACCGGTGCTCTGGGGAAAAGTGTGCGGCGTTCAAGCCTTATAGGGGCAAAGCCAAGGTATTCCGCCCTCTGTTCTGCACTGCAGTGTCTAAGAGCTGAAGGAGGATGAAGGAAGGCGACAAGATGGACATGAACTGAAGTCTCTAGGACATTCTAAGAGGTTCCCTGGCTAGGCATCCTCACTCTGACCCATCAACCATGTTTAAACGAGGGCCTGAAGTGACAGGAAAACCGGAAATCCCTGCTGTGTGACCGGAGTAGCCTCCTGCATGTCTATCTCTCACCATCAGGGGGCAGCCACGGGCCTGGCGTATTTACATCCTCTAGTTAATTTCTTGAAAAGTTGGTGAGAGGGCACAGGGGCCAGCTAAGTGGAGAAGAGGCTCAAGGGAACATGTCAAAAACAAACGGCAGGTCACAGCTACCGAGCGACCCCTTTGTGCATGGTCAGGAGCCAGTGGAGCTGCTGGAACACGGGGAAGGGCAGCCAGCAAGAAGTAGCTTTTCTAACTAGAGACGTCTGTGGGAGGGAGGCCGAGAGCTGGGGTCTAGAGGTGGGATGGGGCGGGCGGGCCTCACGATGGAGAAGATGGTGGCCCGGACAGGGGCAGAAGTCTGAGGGACCCTCAGTGGATGGGAATGTTGGTGGTGAGTTGGGACGTGGGAATAGATACATTAACTAGAACAAGGCTTCCGTAACTTTCTGAACTTTTGACCTTTGACTCTTTTTCCCTAAAGAGGGTGGTGCTTTTTTTTTTCTTTTTAAGAGCTCTATCTATCCTGTTAAAGTTATGTGTATGCATGTGTATCCATGTGTGGTTATGTACATCGGAGGACAGTTGTATGTAGAAGCCAGAAGAGAGTGTTGGATCTCCAGGGCCTGGAGTTATACACAGTTTGAAGGTACTACCATCGGACGGAAGTGCTGGGAATCGAACTTTCTTGACTGGAAGAGCAATGGTTCTCTTAACCACTGGGCTATCTCTCCAGTTCCTCACTGGAGAAACGTTTATGGGACCCCAATATATGAATATGTAAAATAGATGTACACATGTATTGATAATAGATCACAAAGAACCTTATTTTAAAACAATCATTTGGTATCCGCACATTTTACCATTTAAGATACATTTCTTCGTGTGTCCACGTGTGTGTCTGTGTGGGTTTCTGGGGAGGCCAGGAGGAGGTGTCGGAGTCTCTGCAGCCTATGAGGCACTGATGTGGGTGCTGGTGACAGAACTCTGAGCCTCTGGGAGAGCAGCAAGAATTCCAGCCCCCTTTCACCATTTAAAAAGTTATTTATTTGTGTATTATGTATTTGATTGTGTACAAGTGTTCTGCCTGCATATATCCCCGCGTGCAAGAAGAGGGCATCAGATCCCATTATAGATGGTTGTGAGACATCATGTAGTTGCTGGGAGTTGAACTCAGGACCTCTGGAAGAGCAGTCAGTGCTCACAAATGCTGAACTATCTCCAGCCCTTTCACCATTTTTTTTTTTGTTTTCTGTTTTTTATTCTTTTTTTTTTTTTTTTTTTTTTCGGAGCTGGGGACCGAACCCAGGGCCTTGTGCTCGCTAGGCAAGCGCTCTACCGCTGAGCTAAATCCCCAACCCCTTGTTTTCTGTTTTTTTTTTGTTTTGTTTTGTTTTTTAATGTAGGAGTGCTCTATCTGCATGTACATACCAGAAGAGGGCATCAGATCCCTTTATAGATTGTTATGAGCCCCCATGGTTGCTGGGATTTGGACTTAGGAAGAGCAGCCACTTAGCCATTAAGCCATCTCACCACCCCCTTTTCATCATTTAAAAAATATTTATTTAATGTATATGAGTACACTGTCGCTGTCTTCAGACACACCATCAGAGGGCATCAGATCCCATTACAGATGGTTGTGAGCCACCATGTGGTTGCTGGGATTTGAACTCAGGACCTGTGGAAGAGCAGTCGGTGCTCTTAACCACTGAGCCACCTCTCCAGCCCTTTCACCATTTTTAAAAACGAGTGCGAGTTTGTGTGCTAATCGAGATGCTTATTTCTCTACAATCCAAAGAGAAAACTTCTGGATACCTAACATGCTGAAGAATGACATGGGACAACATTGAGTCTTTGTTTGCTGTAATTAAACTACGCACAGCGCACGTAGTGTGCACAGTAACAACCATTGCAGTTAATAGCATACGATAGTCTTGAATCTGAGCCCAGGTACTTCAGGCAGCTCTTGTTAGCCTTGTGTGGTATGGGGACACACGCAGAACCCAAAGCACATTGTGTGTTTAGAACCCAGGCTGCAGCGAGGTCCCAGAATGCAACATGGGCAAGCGCCACCAGAAACGCCTCACTTTGCACTCTCAGAAATCCTTTGCTGGTAGCACCCCCAACCCCGCTCTCACACTCAGTTCCAAGACCCCACAGCCTCAAAAGCTTTGAGCTAGGTGTTTGAATGTGTTAAGCACTGTCCCTCACTGTCCCTTTGCTCCCAGTGGCCTGTGAGTGATCCTGGACAGTTTGAGAGAAAGGAGATGAGTCTAGGGACTTATCCTGAGGATTGGAGACCCAGTTGGGGTGAAAACAGATTAGAAGAAAAATGTCAGAACCTAAAACCATGTTTGCAAACACCTCCAGCGTCTGTGCTGCTGGAGCAATGTCTTCAGAACTCCTTTTGTCCTATCCTCAGCTGGGCTTTCAACACCAAGTACCCAGACTCCCACACTCAAGGGTGGGGGTGGGCCTATCACATCTCCTGTAACCCAGCTCTGACCCAAATGTGCTCCTCCAGCTCATATTTTGAACTGGTCAGAGGACAGCTTGTTGGAATCAGTTCTTTCTGCTCTGCCTATCATGTGGGTCCTGGGGAATAGAACTCAGGCTGGCAGGCTTAGTGGCTACTGAGCCATCTCACTGACCCACTGATGGAATTATGTTCATAATGAGGCAATGCATGTGATTGGCACCTTGATTTTCTAAAGATTGATTTATTTAGTGTATATAAGTACGCTGTCTTCAGACGCACCATCAGAGGGCATGGGATCCCATTGCAGATGGTTGTGAGCCACCATGTAGTTGCTGGGATTTGAACTCAGGACCTCTAGAAGAGCAGTCAGAGCTCTTAACCGCTGAGCCATCTCTCCAGCCCGGCACCTTGTTTTCTAATACAGTGTTTTAAAGAGTTTTCTGGGTCAGAGAGTTGCAAAAATGCTTAGTGAAGGGAGGGGCATGGAGGAGGGATTTGGGCGAAGGTTGCTGGGTTTTTCATTAATATAGAAATAATTTGCCTCCCGATTTTGGTTTCTTCTTAGTGTCCTTTCCTGGCAGCATTGACGTGAGTCTATGTACAAGGACAGCCTCTGTCTCTCACTGTACACATACACCATTTGGCTTTTGGTCCTTCGTCTTCCCCTCCCATCAGTCTTGTCTGGTTCCTGTGTTGCAGGGATCAGCTGGGGATATGTGGAGGAGCCAGCTTCCTCCTTGGCCCCAGAAATCACACCCTGGCCAAATTTCCCAAGACCAGAGCCAGGGACCCAAGATCTAGCCTCCCAGTGAGGACAGAAGCTTCCTGTAGTTGGCTCCATGGATATGGCTCTGAGTGGGCTGCAGACGGAGACCCAGTTATCCAGAGTGTCCAGAGGAGTCTCCTGTAGCCCGATATCAGGAGAGGAGGGAGACCAGAGTTGTGTGTTACACCCACCTCCTACCCTATGGACTCGGCAGGCCAAGGCCCACCTCTGTTGGAGGAGAAGGCCCCATTGTTCCATCCCTGGCACAGTGCAGCCTGGGTTGTGCCCAAGGCAGTTGATAAATGCCCAGTAAATCCCCCTTTGGGGGAGTCCTGATCCTGAGGGACAAAAGGCCTGTGTTGAGCATTCTTTGGTGTAGGCTCAGGGCCAGCTCTGTGACTGAGGGGTTACAGAGAAAGACTCTTTTGAGATGGGACTCCCCCCATACCCCCTGCGCATGTGAGGACTGTATCTGTTCAACATGGGCATAGCTGGGTGAGTGTGTATTATCACGTGTAGGTGCACGAATGTGTGGTAGCCATTCCTACATCCCAACACCATGAAAGTGTTCCTTCCCTGAGCGGCTGGGCACATCCTATAATGCTCTCTGGCCAGCCTAAGTCAATGTATTCCTTACCCTCCACTCAAGGGGTATTTCCTTGAACCTCTACCAGCCAGACCCTCCTTTTGGCATTCGAAATGACAACCAGCCCACAAAAGTGCCCTTGGGCTGGGTTGGGACAGAACACAAGCCCCCTTTGTGTTCCCTTCCAGGCCCCTAGCTCCAAGAGCGTGTCTGCCAAGAGCTCAGGCCCTTCCGCCTCCACCTCCTCAAGGATCCTTCTGGAGCATCAGGAGGGGATCTGTTGCCCTGTCCCCAACCAAGCCTCCACTGTGTCTGCAGGGTAGAGGTGTAAGGAGGGCTGGAAGGGTGAGTGAAGTGGGTGCAGCATCCATCAATGGGGCTTGGCATCTATGAGCCTCCCTAGGGAGACAGTGCAGTACTGAGATCCAAGTGCAGGTATGCAGGTCAGAGATCCCCTTCCTAGCCCCCACTAAAGATAGCTATTGACGAGAACCCCTACACTCTTGTCCAGCCAACCAGGGATCAAGCTGCACTTGCTCCAGGGTAAGGAGTATGTACAGGGTCAGCAGACTGTGTGAGAGAGCGGATAATGTCTGCTCTGTGAGCCCAAAACAGTGCAGACAGCAAACACATGCTCTCAACCTTGGGATGAGGAAGGCATAAAGATTATAGAAATCTTTTCTTTTCCTTTTTCTTTCTTTTTTCCTGGCAGATGTGGTAGTGCAGGTCTTTAATCCCAGCTCTGAGGAGGCAGGGGCAGATGGATCTCTGGGAGTAGGAGGCTAAGCAGCCTATATAGTGAGTTCTAGGCCAGCCAGGGCTACATAGTAAGACCTTGTATTCAAAAGGGGGAAAGATTTATTTTAATTACGTGTGCATGTGCGTGTATGCGCACATGTCCAAGCGGGGGCAGGAGGTGTTATATTCATGTGAGTCTAGGTATCTTTGGAAGCCAGAAGAAGCCATCTAATCTCTGGGAGCTAGAATTGTAAGTGGTAGGCGCCACCTGATGTGGCTGCTGGGAACCCAATCTGTTCCTCTGTAAGAGCAGTCCGTGCTCTCAACCTTGGAGGCACTAGTCACTTCAACCCTGAAAACTGTCATGAGTCACAAAATATTTTTCTGCTTTTTCACTTTTTATGATGATTATAAGACAGTGAAAAACATTCTCAGCTCAGAAACACAAGGCAGGCCAGTGTGGCCTTTGAAGGTCTAGCTCTCTCACCCCTTGATAGGTATTAGTAGCTCCTCCTGACTCAGGAAATGGAGGTTCCTTCCCGTTCTGTAGCCCATCCCTCATCCCCAGGAGACCAGGGTCTCTAGTTCCTGGCAAGGCCATTTTTTTTGCAAGTTGTTGTAACATACGAGGGCATCAAGACACATTGACTTGCTCTCAATCCATTCACCGAGGAGAGAGGCAGTGCGTGACATCACACCCCTTCTCATGACTCCTCAGAGCTCTGGAGCAGGGGATCGCCATGGTATCAGCCTTCTGTTGTCATGGTATCGGCCTTCTGTTGCCCTAGAGACACACATCTGCTCTTTCTAGGCTTATGTCCTTTCCATAGAATGACCCTGACCTGCACGTCATAGACATCTGGTACTTAGATGGAAGATCTCTGTGGATTCTTACAGAAACACTGAAGATTTTCTGTAATTCTCTGATTTTCCAGATATAAACAGATGAAAGGCTGGAGGCACAGCAGAGACCCAACTCATCCATCGCATCCCTCATGAAGCTGGCTTCCATACTGTATCAACAGTCATGCCCTTGTACTATCTCCAGAGACCCTGAGGATGCCCTTCCTAAAATCGCTTTCTGCCCCAGGTGGGGTACCAAATAACCTTTGTCTCCTCCTTCATCATTTTCTCCATCCCGTCTTCCCAGACCATTCCAATGGGATGCTTTTCAGTCACTAACACAACGACTTGACAAACATGTCTTCAGGTTCTTTTCACGGGTCTTCCTTCAAGAAGGGGCTGAGAAGGGGCAGATAGAGGATAGACAGAGGGAAGTACAGCAGACAGAGGTTAGCCTCTGAGGACCCAAGCCCTGGAGAACATCACCACCCAGATAAAGAAGGGGCTCTTCGGGTTTGAGGAAGGGATAAAGAGATGGCTCAGTTGGTGAAACATTTGCCAACGAGATAAGGGTGTGAATTTGATTCCTAGCACCCGCGTAAAAAGGTTGGGTTCTGCAGTGCATGCTTGTAGTGCTAGTGCAAGGAAGTGGGGGACAGGAGCATCTTTGGAACCCGTTGACAAGAGTCCAGCTGAATCAGTGAGCTCTTGGTTTGCCGAGAGAAGGTCTAAAAACATAGGAATAATGGGGCTGGAGAGGGGGCTCAGCAACTGTGAACACTGGCTGCTCTTCCAGAGGACCTGGGTTGGACTCTCAGCACTGTTACAACCGTCTATAACTCCAGTTTCAGGGGATCTGATGCCTTCTTCTGGCCTCCAAGTGTACAGGTATAAAAGTAGTCCACAGACTTATATACAGGCAAAACACCCATATATGCATTTTCTTTTTAAATTAAAAAAGTAGGAAAACTCCAGGTGTGGAACACCAGACCTTTAGTCACAACATTCGGGAAGCAGAGGCAGATCTCTATGAATTCAAGGTAAATATAGTCTATATAGTTAGGTCCTGGCCAGTCAGGACCATAATACAAAGATCCTATCAAAAGAAGAAGAGGAGAAGGAGGAGGAGGAGGAGGAGGAACAGGAGGAGGAGGAAGAGGAAGAGGAAGAGGAGGAGGAAGAATAGGAAGAGGAGGGGGAGGAGGAGAAGGAAGAGGAGGGGGAGGAGAAGGAGAGGGAAGAAAAAGAAGACATTTGATGTCCATCAACACGTGCATACATGTTCATGTACTCCCAAATCAACATACACAGTAACAGAAGAAAAAGGGTTCTCATATAGCTCAGTAGTAGAGCACTTGCCTAATGTATTGGTGGTCTGGGTTCAATCCCAAGTAATACACACACACACACACATACACACACACACACACACACACACAAGACACACACACACAGATACACACACACAGATACACACACAGACACACACACAGACACACACAGACACACACACAGATACACACACACATAAGACACACACACAGATACACACACAGACACACACACAGACACACACAGACACACACACAGATACACACACACAGACACACACAGATACAGACACAGACACAGACACACATACACACACACACACACACACACACACACACACACACACACAGCTCAGTCAGGCCCCTGGTGCTGCCAGATGGGTTGGATAAGAGATTTCACTCTCTGACTTTTATCATGGCTCCTGTTATGTCTTGAGTCTCTCTCTCTCTCTCTCTCTCTCTCTCTCTCTCTCTCTCTCTCTCTCTCTCTCCTCTCTCTCCTGTTCTTCCTTACTACTTAATCCATCATAGAAGAGAGACCACCACAGAGAGCCGGGACAGGTCAAGCACCTATTATCAGAATGCCTCTTGTTTGTTCTTTAAGCAGGATAGAAGGAGCAAGACTTGTCTCTGGCTCTCTGAGGTTGGCAGGGGGCTTGTTCTGGGAAGAGTGCCAGACCAAGGAACTGCCTAGGCCCCTCAATGAGAGGCCCTGGGCCTGCTCTGTAGTGTCTCTGAGATCAGTACTTATGTTACTCAGAGGATTGAAATCTGCTGGGCTGAGCTGGGGAAGGGCTCTCAACAAACCTCTCCAACTTCTAAAGTCAAACTGTGACCAGGTACCTGTGGGAGAGAGCCCAGAGGTGACAATGGAAATAAATGGCCATCAGTGTCACAGTCCTGTTGACATAGGCTACAGTGCCAAGACGGCAAACACAGTGTGCCCTGTAGCTTTCCAAAATGGCTTTGAGAACACCCCCAGGAAGAGACCCCCTACCAGCTCCTTCCTGTCTCTCTGGAGGCCTGTGGCTCCTTCCTTCTGGACAGGGGCCCAAGAAGCTCCAGGAGCATATAAGGGGAGGGGAAAGAGATCCAGGCACAAGATCACCAAGGTGAATTCTCCCAGCCAGGTAAGGTGTGTGGCTCCCAGGGGTGGGCATGGCAAAGTGCGGCTGGTTCCCTGTCTAGGAGTTGGGTGGTCTTTGCTCTTTCCCTCAGATTTTCAGATGTTCCAGCTGGAGGCCATGCTGCCCTTACTGATTCTTGCCTTCTTGGGGACCCCCGCCGTTTTGACACAAAGTAGTAAGTCAAGTCTGAAATCTGTCCCTCTCTCCTGTGGCCAGCTCATCTCTCTCAACCTAGGAGACATGGGGACTGCACCCAGCCTTTGACACAGACTAAATATTGTCACAGGACTACCCTTCCTGGCTTCAAGGGTGGAAAGACAGATCCTCCACATGACTGAGTGGGTTTTGTCCCTTTGGGGGTTTTATGCACACAGGATATCATGGCTCAGAAACTGGAAAACATTTCTGTATTGTTGCACCCGAAGGAGAACCTGTAACAGGAATTTGGGCAAGTTTGAAGAATAACATTCTTAGTAGGTAAGTAAGATGGGATGATGACCCTTACTACTGGTTCCCGATTCTTTCCATGGCTTCGGGAAACCTTTTATATGCTTCTCATGGAATCCCATCTGGCTTCTGGTGGCTCATTAAAGTCATTTGATTAACAGAGTCACAGAGCTCCCAGCCAAACCCTTGTCTTGTCCCTGTCTCTTCTACCTCTCCTGCACACAGGCTTTTTCTGGCAGAATTCATTTGTAAATTCTTCCTGTTGCCTCTTGAGTTGATCAAAGAAGGTTGGAGATGCTTCTCCTTACTGAAGTCAACCATGAAAGGCCCAAACTCCATAGCAAAATCGAGTGTGTCAGGTTAGGGTCTAAAGAGGAGAGGGTCAAAAAACAAAACAAAACAAAACAAAAAGGGGTTGGGGATTTAGCTCAGTGGTAGAGCGCTTGCCTAGCAAGTGCAAGGCCCTGGGTTCGGTCCCCAGCTCCGAAAAAAAAAAAATAAAGAGGAGAGGGTCAGAGTGCAGCTCTGAGGGGACATGAGCGGTAAGATATGCTGGAAGCAGAAGACCCCACGTCAGTCCTCTGAGAGTGGGGGCCACCCTGCTTGAGGCCAGGAATGGCTTTCTGCTTTGTACGTAGAGAACACCAGACACCCAAGAAACAGAGGAGAGAACCAGAGGGTTGAGGAGAGTGTGTGAACAGGGCAGAAAGCTCTGACACAAGACCAAAGATGAGGGCGCTGATGAACTTAGCGGGTTGACTGGTGAAGTTTCCTAGGGGCATGGAAGGTGCCTGCTCTGAGATCTGCTGCTGTGAAGTGACCTAGGCTGAGGAAATCCAAGCTTGGCCAGGGTCAGCTACGACTGACAGCAGCTGCTTCCATTGAAGGTCTCAGTGAGCTCGTTCCCAAGGTCCTCTCTGCTTGTGCTGTCTACTGTGTGCAAGAGGGAACGGAGCCATCTTGTAGTAGTGGGTTTCAGGTCACAGTGTTTGTGAGTGGTGTTTTCTTCTTTAGTATGTCTTTTGTCTTTAGAAGCCGAAAGAGAGCGGGGAGGGGCACCATAGACCAAGGAAGGCGGGTCATGCACGTCTGGTTGAGTGTTTGGAATGTTTCTTTTTTCCTAGCATTCGGCTTAAGTTTGGCAACAACTGGAGTCAAGAATATGGCTCTTCTGGAAGGGCTGAGATTGAAGTCAAGCTGAACCCTGATGAGACTGTCCTTGGGTTCTCCGGATCATTCTATATCTTTATGCATCAAATAATCATTACTACTAGCCAGCCTCGGGAGTTAATAATAGGGCCTTTGACGGGTAGATATGTGTACACTAGCTATCCTGAAAATCCCAACCATGTGTTCAGGGGCATTTGTGGCTATTATGTGACAGGTGGGTTAAAGGGCATGAGGTATTTGTGGGGAAATGTAAACGGTACATGTACAGAGTAAGGTATATGGCCACTGAAACTGAAGTGTCAGGTACTTCCAAACTGAATCCACTAATAAATACAACATCTGCATGAACTGTGTGTCTTAGTGTAATCCTTGGGTCTGAGAGGGTTCTGTGCTCCAAAATGAAGGGTGGGTAGAAGTAGATCTGGCAAGGATTTGGGCCCCACCTACAGAGACCTTAAGCTATAACATCTGAAGTGTCAGCTCAGAGACCACCCATTGTGCACTGTGCTCTGCACCAGGGGCAAACCAGCTCTCATCTGCTGGCCCTGCATCGCTCTAGTTTCTCTGTTTGTGCAAGGGAGGCCATTAGACATCTGCCAATAGCTTGTTCTCATCTGACTCTTCCTTGCACTAGGGGACCAAAAAAAGGGGGCGGTGGGAACCTGGAGGAGTTACAGAGGTGGCTCAGTGGGGAAAATGTTCGCTGTTCAAGAATGAGAGCCTAAGTTTGGTCCCCAGAACCTGCACAAAAGCTGGCGCAAGTCTGGAACCACAGCAGTGGGAGGGTGGAGGAGGGGTAGAGACAGGATGGTCCTCAGTGCTCACGGGCCAGCCTGTCAAGTCAGATCTGCAAGCTCTCCTTCAGGAAAGAGATCTTGCTTTACAAAATAAGAAATATAGACAGCCGCTGCCCCAAAACACCCACGGTCAATCTCTGGCCTCCACAGGTATGTACACATATATAAGTGCATGAGTTCCCCAACATTCTCGAATACAACACACACACACACACACACACACACACACACACACACACACACACACACGGACACAGAAACGGGCCAGCAGTTCAGGGGATGGACCGTTTGCGATAGGGGTCAGTGCAGAAGCTCATGGTGGTTGCTGATGTGCCTACATCCCTGGGTCCATGTGCAGGGAGGTGTGTGGAAGGGGTGAGGAAGATTGAGGAGCTTCAGAAACTCTTCCTGGAGGGAATGGGATCTGAGCTTGGCTTTCAGAGAGGAGGGAGCATCAGCCAAGTAGATGCAGCAAGAAGGGAGCTCCAGGCCCAGGTTCAAATATTCCCTGGCTCTCCCCCAGCTCATAAGCGGTATGGAGAAGAAGCAGGTGCCCTCACTCCCAGCACTCTCGGGGAAAGTAAGCAATGGGCAACGGGAGAGTTCTCAGGTTAGCCCTGAGGCTCTGGTGTTGAACTCCTGTGACCCTAAGGCTGCCCTCCAGGTGCAGGCGGCTCTGGCCTCTCTACAGGAGTGACTGGTGAGGAGAGTCAAGGTGGACATGGTTCTAGATTATGAGTTCTCAATCTGTGGGGGACAACCACAGAAAATCATGTATTTCCAGTAATCTTGGGGACCCCTAACAACAAATTATTTTCCTTGCTACTTGATAACTGTAATTTTGCTACTGAGAGGTGTCTCAGTTCCTAAGATCATCCGGACATATGTGTTTGCTGGTGGTCATGACCCACAGGTTGAGAACTGTAAAAGTAGCTTTCATTCAGCTGAAATAATTGTTATCTCTGAGACGTCCTCCCTCTGTCTGCTAACCTAGGCCTAGTCTTGGAAGCTTCTAGGCTCCATGCAATCCAATCTAGACCTAGAATGTTTTTAGCCTCTGAGACTTCATGCTCAATAAGCTCACCCTTCCTCGTTCTCCCTGATCCCTGGATGATTGGTTCAACTCAGCTGCTCTGGCTTAAACTCCTTGCCAAGCTGACTGATTCAATCTGGTCTCTCTGTCTCTCTCTGTCTCTGTCTCTGTCTCTGTCTCTCTGTCGCTCTGTCTCTCTGTCTCTCTGTCTCTCTCTCTCTCTGTCTCTCTCTCTCTCTCTCTCTGTCTCTCTCTCTCTCTCTCTCTCTCTGTCTCTCTCTCTCTCTCTCTCTCTCTCTCTCTGTGTCTGTCTCTACCTCTCTGCCTCTCCTGAATTGCTCTGATTGACCTCAGGGTAACTTTTTTTTTTTTTTCGGAGCTGGGGACCGAACCCAGGGCCTTGCGCTTCCTAGGCAAACGCTCTACCACTGAGCTAAATCCCCAACCCCTAACCTCAGTGTAACTTTAACAATCTGTTCTAACCTTCTGTCTTCTCATTCTCTGTCTGCGTCTGTCTTCACCTGCTTCTCTCTTCAACCTGTCTCTGTAAAACTCTCCAAGTAAATCTACCTTCTCCCCTTTTCTCTCTGTATCACTCTTTTTTTTTTCTTTTTTCTTTTTTTCGGAGCTGGGGACCGAACCCAGGGCCTTGTGCTTGCTAGGCAAGTGCTCTACCACTGAGCTAAGTCCCCAACCCCTTTGTACCACTCTCTTAAGTAGCTTCCCTTTCCTCTCTTTAAAAAAATTTATTAATGTATTATACATGCAGGCACACACACACACACACACACACACACACACACACACACACACACACACACACACACACAGCATTCTGCCCGCACGTATGCTTGCAGGCCAGAAGAGGGCATCAGATCTCATGAGTATCTCTCTAGATGGTTTGAGCCACCATGTGGTGGCTGGAAGTTGAACTCAGGATCTCTGGAAGAGCAGCCAGTTCTCTAAACCTCTGAGCCATCTCTCTAGCCCTCCTTTCTCTTCTTATGAGGGTTGGGCCTATCTTATTCTGTCAAATATTTCTCAGAATCATCCCTTTTTCTGCCATTTTTTTTACTTCCTTTTATCTTTTCTTTTTTTCATCTTTATTAAATTGGGTATTTCTTATTTATATTTGAAATGTTATTCCCTTTCCCAGTTTTCATGCCAATATCCCCCTAACCCCTTCTCCTCTCCTTCTATAAGGGTGTTCGCCTCCCAACCCTTCCCCCATTGCTGCCCTTCCCCTAAGAATCCTGATCACTGGGAGTCCAGCCTTGGCAGGACCAAGAGTTTCCCCTTCTATTGGTGCTCTTACTAGGCTATTCATTGCTACCTATGAGGTCAGAGTCCAGGGTCAGTCCATGTATAGTCTTTAGGTAGTGGCTTAGTCCCTGGAAGCTCTGGTTGCTTGGCATTGTTGTTCATATGGGGTCTCGAGCCCCTTCAAGCTCTTCCAGTTCTTTCTCTGATTCCTTCAACGGGGGTCCTGTTCTCAGTTCCCTGGTTTGCTGCTGGCATTCACCTATGTATTTGCTGTATTCTGGCTGTGTCTCTCAGGAGAGATCTACATCCGGTTCCTGTCAGCCTGCACTTCTTTGCTTCATCCATCTTATCTAGTTTGGTGGCTGTATATATGTGGGCCACATGTGGGGCAGGCTCTGAATGGGCGTTCCTTCAGCCTCGGTTCTAAACTTTGCCTCCCTATCCCCTGCCAAGGCTATTCTTGTTCCCCTTTTAAAGAAGGAATGAAGCATCTGCATTTTGGTCATCCTTCTTGAGTTTCATGTGTTCTGTGTACGTAGGGTAATTTGAGCATTTGGGCTAATATCCACTTATCAATGAGTGCATACCATGTGTGTTTTTCTGTGATTGGGTAACCTCGCTCAGGATCATGTTTTCCAGGTCCATCCATTTGCCTATGAATTTCATAAAGTCATTGTTTTTGATAGCTGAGTGGTATTCTATTGTGTAGATGTACCACACTTTCTGTATCCATTTCTCCATTTCTCATCTGAGTTCTTTCCAGCTTCTGGCAATTATAAATAAGGCTGCTATGAACATAGTGGAGCATGTGTCTTTGTTATATGTTGGGGCATCTTTTGGGTATATGCCCAAGAGAGGTATAGATGGTCCTCAGGTAGTTCAATGTCCAATTTTCTGAGGAACCTCCGACTGATTTCCAGAATGGTTGTACCAGTCTGCAATCCCACCAACAGTGGAGGAGTGTTCCTCTTTCTCCACATCCTCGCCAGCATCTGCTGTCCCCTGAGTTTTTGATCTTAGCCATTCTCACTGGTGTGAGGTGAAATCTCAGGGTTGTTTTGATTTGCATTTCCCTATGACTAAAGATGTTGAACATTTCTTTAGGTGTTTCTCAGCCATTTGGCATTCCTCAGCTGTGAATTCTTTGTTTAGCTCTGAACCCCATTTTTAATTGGGATATTTGATTCCCTGCACTCTAACTTCATGAGTTCTTTGTATATTTTGGATATAAGCCCTCTATCAGTTGTAGGACTGGTAAAGATCTTTTCCCAATCTGTTGCTTGCTGTTTTGTCCTAACCACAGTGTCCTTTGCCTTACAGAAGCTTTGCAGTTTTATGAGATCCCATTTATCGATTCTTGATCTTAGAGCATAAGTCATTGGTGTTTTGTTCAGGAAATTTTCTCCAGTGCCCATGTGTTCGAGATTCTTTCCCACTTTTTCTTCTATTAGCTTGAGTGTATCTGTTTGATGTGGAGGTCCTTGATCCACTTGGACTTAAGCTTTGTACAGGGTGATAAGAATGGATCAATCTGCATTCTTCTACATGCTGATCTCCAGTTGAACCAGCAGCATTTGCTGAAAATGCTATCTTTTTTCTATTGGATGGTTTTGACTCCTTTGTGAAAAATCAAGTGACCATAGGTGTATGGGTTCATTTCTGGGTCTTCAATTCTATTCCACTGGTCTATCTGCCTGTCTCTGTAGCAATATCATACAGTTTTTATCTCTATTGCTCTGTAATACTGCTTGAGTTCAAGGATAGTGATTCCCCCGGAAGTCCTTTTATTGTTGAGGATAGTTTTAGCTATCCTGAGATTTTTGTTATTCCAGATGAATTTGCAAATTGTTCTGTCTAACTCTATGAAGAATTGGATTGGAATTTTGATGGGGATTGCATTGAATCTGTAGATCACTTTTGGTAGAATGGCCATTTTTACTATATTTATCCAGCCAATCCATGAGCATGGGAGATTTTTCCATCTTCTGAGGTCTTCTTCAATTTCTTTCTTCAGAGGCTTGAAGTTCTTTTTTTCTTTTTTTCTTTTTCTTTTCTTTTTTTCGGAGCTGGGGACTGAACCCAGGGCCTTGTGCTTGCTAGGCAAGTGCTCTACTGCTGAGCTAAATCCCCAACCCCGAGGCTTGAAGTTCTTATCATGCAGATATTTCACTTGCTTGGTTAAAGTCACACCAAGGTATTTTATATTATTTGGGACTATTATGAAGGGTGTTGTTTCCCTAATTTCGTTCTTAGCTTGTTTTTCTTTTGTGTAGAGGAAGGCTACTGATATATTTGAATTAATTTTATACCCAGCCATTTTGCTGAAGGTTTTTATCAGGTTTAGTAGTTCTCTGGTGGAACTTTTGGGGTCACTTAAATATACTATCATATCATCTGCAAATAATGATATTTTGACTTTTTCCTTTCCAATCTGTATCCCTTTGATTTCCTTTCGCTGTCTGATTCCTCTGGCTAGGACTTTGAGAACTATATTTATTAAGTAGGGAGAGAGAGGGCAGCCTTGTCTAATCCCTGATTTTAGTGGGATTGCTTCA
Organism: Rattus norvegicus; assembly: GCF_021556685.1. NCBI lineage: Eukaryota > Metazoa > Chordata > Mammalia > Rodentia > Muridae > Rattus > Rattus norvegicus. The sequence goes on from NC_141543.1 coordinate 18,912,858, forward strand.
AGTTTCTCTCCATTTAGTTTAATGTTAGCGACTGGTTTGCTGTATATGGCTTTCACTATGTGTAGGTATGGGCCTTGAATTCCTGTTCTTTCCAGGACTTTTATCATGAAGGGATGTTGAATTTTGTCAATTGCTTTCTCAGCATCTAATGAAATGATCATGTGGTTTTTATCTTTTAGTTTGTTTATATAGTGGATTATGTTGATGATTTTCCATATATTAAACCATCCCTGCATACCTGGGATGAAGCCTACTTGATCATGATGGATGATTGTTTTGATGTGCTCTTGGATTCTGTTTGCAAGAATTTTATTGAGTATTTTTGTGTCAGTATTCATAAGGAAATTATGTCTGAAGTTCTCTTTCTTTGTTTGGTCTTTGTGTGATTTAGGTATAAGAGTAATTGTGGCTTCATAGAAGGAATTCGGTAGGGCTCCGTCTGTTTCAATTTTGTGGAATAGTTTGGATAGTATTGGTATGAGGTCTTCTGTGAAGGTCTGATAGAATTCTTCACTGAACCCATCTGGACCTGGGCTCTTTTTGGTTGGGAGACTTTTAATGACTGCTTTTATCTCGTTAGGAGTTATGGGGTTGTTTAAATGGTTTATCTGTTCCTAATTTAACTTTGGTACCTGGTATCTCTCTAGGAAATTGTCCATTTCTTCCAGATCTGCAGGCACGCAGAGCTATGAGTTTTCCTCTTAGCACAGCTTTCATTGTGTCCCATAAGTTTGGGTATGTTGTACCTTCATTTTCACCAAATTCTAAGAAGTCTTTAATTTCTTTTTTTATTTCTTCCTTGATCAGGTTATCATTGAGTAGAGCATTGTTCAACTTCCATGTATATGTGGACGTTCTTTCTTTATTTTTATTCAAGACCAGCTTTAGTCTGTGGTGGTCTGATAGGACTCATGGGATTATTTCTGTCTTTCTGTATCTGTTGAGGCCTGTTTTATGACCGATTATATGGTCAATTTTGGAGAAAGTACCATGAGGTGGTGAGAAGAAGGTATATCCTTTTGTTTTAGGATAGAATGTTCTATAAATATCTGTTAAGTCCATTTGGTTCATGACTTCTGTTAGTCTGTCTATGTCTCTGTTTAATTTTTGTTCCCATGATCTGTCTATTGCTGAGAGTGGGGTATTGAAATCTCCCACTATTATTGTGTGAGGTGCAATGTGTGCTTTGAGCTTTACTAAGGTTTCTTTTATGTATGTAGGTGCCCTTGTATTTGGAGCATATATATTTAGTATTGATAGTTCATTTTGGTGGATTTTTCCTTTGATGAATATGAAGTGTCCTTCCTTATCTTTTTTGATGACTTTTAATTGAAAATTGATTTTATTCAATATTAGAATGGCTACTACACCTTGCTTCTTCAGACCATTTGCTTGGAAAGTTGTTTTCCAGCCTTTCACTCTGAGGTAGTGTCTGTCTTTGTCTCTGAGGTGTGTTTCCTGTAGGCAGCAAAATGTTGGGTCCTCATTGCATATCCAGTTTGTTAATCTGTTTTTTTTTTAATTGGGGAATTAAGTTCATTGATGTTCAGAGATATTAAGGAATAGTGATTATTGCTCCCTGTTATCTTCGTATTTGGAGGTGAGATTATGTTTACGTTTGTCTTCTCTTTATTTTGTTGCAAAACCATTAGTTTCTTGCTTTTTCTAGGGTGTAGCTTGCCTCCTTATGTTGGGCTTTACCATTTATTATCCTTTGTAGGGCTGGATTTGTAGAAAGATATTGTGTAAATTTGGTTTTGTCATGGAATATCTTGGTTTCTCCATCTATGTTAATTGAGAGTCTTGCTGGATACAGTAACCTGGGCTGGCATTTGTGTTCTTTTAGGGTCTGTATGACATCTGTCCAGGATCTTCTGGCTTTCATAGTCTCTGGTGAGAAGTCTGGTGTAATTCTGACAGGTCTGCCTTTATATGTTACTTGACCTTTTTCCCTTACTGCTTTTGATATTCTTTCTTTATTTTGTGCATTTGGTGTTTTGACTATTATGTAACAGGAGGATTTTCTTTTCTGGTCCAATCTATTTGGAGTTCTGTAGGCTTCTTGTATGTTTATGGGCATCTCTTTCTTTAGGTTAGGGAAGTTTTCTTCTATGATTTTGTTGAAGATATTTACTGGCCCTTTGAGTTGGGAGTCTTCACTCTCTTCTATAGCTATTATCCTTAGGTTTGATCTTCTCATTGAGTCCTGGATTTCCTGTATGTTTTGGACCAGTAGCTTTTTCTGTTTTACATTATCTTCGTCAGTTGTGTCAATGATTTCTATGGAATCTTCTGCTCCTGAGATTCTCTCTTCTCTCTCTTGTATTCTGTTGGTGATGCTTTTATCTATAGCTCCTTGTCTCTTCCTTTGGTTTTCTATATCCAGGGTTGTCTCCCTTTGTGCTTTCTTTATTGCTTTTATTTCCATTTTCAATTCCTTCACCTGTTTGATTGTTTTCTTATAATTCTTTCAGGGAATTTTTTTATTTCCTCTCTAACGGCTTCTACTTGTTTACTTGTGGTTTCCTATATTTCTCTAAGGGAGTTCCTTATGTCTTAAAGTCCTCCATCATCATGATCAAATATGATTTGAAATCTAGATCTTGCTTTTCTGGTGTGTTTGGATATTCGGTGTTTGCTTTGGTGGGAGAATTGGGCTCCGATGTTGCCATGTAGTCTTAGCTTCTGTTGCTTGGGTTCCTGTGCTTGCCTCCTACCATCAGGTTGTCTCTGGTGTTACCTTTTTCTGCTATTTCTGACATTGGCTCGAACTCCTATAGGCCTGTGTGTCAGGAGTGCTGTGGACCTGTTTTCCTGTTTTCTTTCAGCCAGTTATGGGAACAGAGTGTTCTGCTTCTGTTCCGCGCTGTCTCGCCAGCAAGAAAACACGTGGGGACATATGAATCCTTGCTGCAGCCAAAACTTTTATTAAATCTTAAGGAGAGGGGTTGGGGATTTAGCTCAGTGGCCTAGCAAGCGCAAGGTCCTGGGTTTGGTCCCCAGCTCCGAAAAAAAGAAAAAAAAATCTTAAGGAGAAGCCCTGCGCGCCGGCATGGCGTGGCTTATATACACCCTAGCGCGGAGCATCCACACCTGATTGGTTGCTTACCCATGATCTCATTAGGCACGCCCTGGAGTGGGCAAAGACCTGGCACGAAGGCACTCTTGCACATGCGCACACAGTTAACTTCCTGAAAGGAAGTCGGTTGGCGCGGTGGAGGCCAGCGCCATCTTGTAATGGCGAAAGCTATCCTGGCCTTCCACGTGGGGAGCAGTGGAAGCCAGCGCCATCTTGTGGTGGCGAATGTTATAGCGGCCCTCTACATCTCCCCCTTATTATTTATTTTATAACAAATCATGATCACCCTATCGCGTGCAATGAGGAAACCTCAGTGATGTGGAAGGGCTGATCAAAGGAATCATTGAGTCTCTCTCATCCCAGTGCAATGGATCCACGGCTCCATGGGGTGCAAGAGCCGAGAACTCAGATACCGACTAATTCCTGAGCATAGATAACCAAATTCCAGGGGAGGCCCCTTGTTCAATGGCCACAAGTGCTTGAGTGACAACGACCTTGTCACGTTTCTGTTGAGATCTGAGTTTGCAAACCAACCATAGCATGAACACTAATCCACAGCATAGGGCTGCACCAAACAGAGCCACTCCTGATAAGTAGTGGGCACCTCATTTGGTCCTCCTCAGCTGTTACCACCAAGGGCCGTAGTCAAGCCGCTCCTATAATAAAATTTAGAATTCCCAATAGTTAGCGACTACTCCAGAAAGTTCACCCACTGTGTTTGTCTAACAATAGATTGGGGGAGGATAACTCCAGACACTGCAGACACAATGTCTGCAGCAGTAATGGCTGCTACAATAGCAGCAAAAGTAACAAGGTCTTTCCCAGGACAGTTCAGGATCAGTCATTCTTCTCTGGAACAACCAGCAGGCAATGGAACCATGTCTGAGATCTGTATAACCAGGACAGAGTTCCCCAGTCCACAGCAGCTTTACGCAGGTGGCATCCCTGTGAAGCTACAGTCTGCAAAAATGACAACACCAGTTAAGGCAGCAAGAGTCACCAGGGAAATGAGGGGGGCAGCAACGGCTGGAGTCCAGTCTTCTCCAGCAAGCAGCAGTGCACAGAGGGTCTGAGCGTAGGCCACAGTGGGACGGGACACACTGACTGAAGCAACACCAGAATTTCTGTGATGACAAAAAATGAGGGAGGGATCTTCCATCTTCCTCTTAAGGGCACAGGAATGACTTCAGGGACCCGAACCAGGAGAGCTGAATCTTCATGCTCCCAGGATCAGCAAGTCTCACCAGCCACTCAGGCAGCTGGCACACTCTTGTAGCATCCTGTAGAAAAAACACAAAGATTCCCTCTTCCCCATATAAAATATCTGGACAGGATCATGTCAATATGTGGATCTCTCTATTTCACCTAGGCAGAAGTATGCCTAGTTGTAGGGTGCCATAAACTTTGGCATCCAAATTTTAAAATTGAAATAAAAGGAGCATTATTTAGCATACAGGGATAACTCCCCCTTTTTATTTATTAAGGTATAGTAAAGATATTATTTATTAAGGTAAGTCCTCGAGGATTAAATTGAGGACACTGAGCACTTGTATTTTTTTTTTTGGTTCTTTTTTTTCAGAGCTGGGGACCGAACCCAGGGCCTTGTGCTTCCTAGGTAAGCGCTCTACCACTGAGCTAAATCCCCAGCCCCGAGCACTTGTATTTATAAATTGACTTGTATACCAAATTATTGTCTCCAGCATTATTGTTTTGGATATATAAAGAATGAGATTTTTTGACTAATTGTTCCTATGTAAGGCCTATAATGTCCCTGGTATCATTGTCCTCCCTTGCTAAAGGGTCCAGGCAATCCAGTTTGAGTTTTTAAATGGTCTATTAAGGAACAGTACTTAGTGCTCTTAACCACTAAGCCATTTCTCTAGCACCTCACAAACTTTATTTACCTAAACATAAGCATTAATTAGAAATGTCAAATCCTGTAAATATTGTCCAATTTCAGTCTTACTAGAAATTCCTGAGCTGGCAGGGCGAGGCTGGGAGTTGAAAGTAAGCAAATGGAGTCTTCCTCTTTTCATATTAACTCCATTACCATTTTCAAAGTTAGGTATGAGTCTAAGGTTTAATTTAGTTGTCTGAGCCAGAGCACTGAAAGCACAGTGAGTTGTCAGACAATTTACACTGAAATCACTCACTGATTTTAAGTAGAAAACCTGTCTCTAATAAAGCATTAAATAATTGAAATCAATTGTAAACCACAAGCCACACATTGGCTATCAGTATGTGAATTGAAAGCTTGATTTAAAAACAGTGGCTAAACCACGGAATTTAATAATCTGTGTTGAAGCAACAGAAACTCAAGAGAATAAACAAGTGATCCAATCATATATGTAGCCTTTTCATTAGATGAACCACCTATAAGTATAGTAAGCACATTTCCTATGGGTTGTATGCACAAATATACAGGAAGTACAAAAGCATGTAAAGAGTAAAATTATCAATTTTGCCTGAAAAATTTGTATATGTAATAGGCCAAATATCAGTATTTTGTAATAACCGATTAACTGTTGTTTGGAATAAGATATGTTTTACCAGGTTTCTTTTTTTTTTTCTTCTTTTTTTTTTCTCGGAGCTGGGGACCGAACCCAGGGCCTTCCGCTTGCTAGGCAAGCGCTCTACCACTGAGCTAAATCCCCAACCCCACCAGGTTTCTTTTTAAAATACTTCCATGACTCTAGCCTACAATTTTGTATTAACACAACTGAAGCTTTATCTCCAATGTGGATAACAAAGGCTTAAGTCCTCTGGTAAGGTGAGGTACTTAGCCAATTAACATATCCTTAGAAGCTTAAAATTCATTTCAAATATTCTTTTCTGGAGTAGTCTAACAACTACTCCCCAAATATTAAAGCTCATTTTGAGAGCAGAAGTTTGTAGTAAAAATTTCCATATATACTGAAAGATTTAAAGTTTTAACTTCTTACACTGAAGAAGCAACAAATTACATAATATAAGGCTATTAGCCATTTTAATGATATCACTTTATGGGCTCTCTAAAATTATAAGCAAGCTCACGAAATGAAAACTCAAAATCAATCCTCTAAATCTATCTTGAAATGGCAGTTGGAGTAAACAGACTGCCTGTAATGTTCTCACAAGTTCCAAAACCTCATCAATCTTTCATAAATCTTGTAACAATCTCTACCTGTTTGATTTTTTCTTAATTAAAAATAAGTTTGAGTTAGTCAATGTAACATTGGCAATCCTAAATCACAATCCTTAGATTCTCCTTGTAACACCAGAGCACAACCACAACTTTGGGAAGTCACCTGAGTTCTGAGTACTGACTAGGCAGCTGTTCTTGGGGCAGTGGAATTAGCATTAAAATACAGATAGCTTCAGGGCAAACCACAACTTTGGAAAGCAAAACTCGACCTCCAACAATCTAGTACAAAGTTTGACTGCCAATTCCTATATATGAATGCATGATGGTGTAGTCTCTAGTACCTCAACAAAGAGACATTGTCCCAAATTCTTTTAGAAGCCTGGTTTCTAGAATAAGAATTCCATAAAAATATTATCTCAATTTAGACCTGTTTCCCTAGGTTGGCTCATGCCACATGTTGTCTAAAATGACTCCATCCAAATTACCAGCTTTATGTCAACTTTCTGTTACCAATATAATACCTTTTTAACCATATTCAAAAACTTAAAAGCCAATAGTCCATAACCAAGGCAAGTAGAGCATATTTATACATTTAAAACCAATCAGAAACAAAATTGAAGTGGCTACACATATCTTTAATATTTAGACCAAACACCATTTTTACCTTTTTAGCTATGATTTTAAGAGAAGCACCTTGTCACCTGTTGAGTCAAATAATAAGTCAGGGATTTCTCTAAGAGAAACAGCTGTCAGCTCTTGTACTAAAGAAGCTGAGAAGCTGCTGGCGCCTTTAAGATCAGCTCGTGCAGACGCTTAGCCTTTGGGCAGCTTCTCCAGCTAACCTAGACTCCTGGCTGTAGGTACAGGGCTCTAAAGGCCTGATTGAAACTGTTTTTTATTCATTTGTCCCTTTTTGAAACGAGTTAGAACCAAGTCAAGGTGTGAACGACTGGCAGATAAAGTTTTTACTATTTTCTCTTTTGAACATGAAACATAAAACATTTAAACAACGAGAAACAAAGACCACAGACATAAACTGACAGACATGGGGATAGCTTGGTGCACCAAGGACAGACAATAGACAAAGAGGGAAAAAACCAGATGGTGTCAGCAGAGAGGTAGGATTTTCTCTTTCACGGTGATTATCCACTCGAGTGGAGTCGATATGGACAATGGATTGTCTCAATTCCTGGACTAGTCCATCAACGTGTTGAAACCAAATTCCTGTAAGATACTAAGATATATTACGGGATATCTGAGCAGCACAACTGACATTCACAAATGGTATGGAAGTGAAACACAGTCCTGAGTATTTCCACTCACAACCCAATTACATTAACTCCATCAAGCTGTGCATGGGCATTGAGATGTCCTTTTGTTTGATTCTCCTGAATAAATTTTCAGGCGGTCTGCCTCTATCAAGTCTAATCAGTATGACTCTGCAAAGCTTCCAGAGCCTAATCACACCTTTTACAAGCACAAAGACAAAGTTTTTCTCCCAAAATACTGTGTTCCTTTTATCTCATCCCTTTTTCTCTCCCGGGGCGTTTTTTCCCCAATCCTTAGCCTCCACATTGGAGGGGACTGTCTTCTTGTTACCTTTCCTTGAGCTCTTTAATTTTTTACTCAACCCTGTTTCTGACACGCTGCCTTGCCCTTCCTCCCGCGCTCTTTGCTTTGCTGTTACAGCTGGGCGGCTCCCATGTGACCTCTGACGCTGCCTGACGGTAGCTAGAAACTCAAAGGCCAATAGAGAAAGCCCGAGGGCTGTCAAAACGATAATAAAGGCTTCTGCCCCATCTAGCAAAGGAGTGAGGTGGAACAGATCAAGGTTAAACATTGTCTCTCAGAGTCTCACCCGCGTCCCGCAGCTTCTGGACCCTTTCCGTGAACGGAGGCTCCCCTCGGCGCCGGCGATGGTGAGGCGTTTGTCCCGGGTTTTCGGCACCAATGTCCCGTGCTGTCTCTCGCCAGCAAGAATACACAGGGACATATGAATCCTTGCTGCAGCCAAAACTTTTATTAACTCTTAAGGAGAAGCCCCGCGCGCCGGCATGGCGTGGCTTATATACACCCTAGCGCGGCGCATCCACACCCGATTGGTTGCTTACCCATGATCTCATTAGGCACACCCCGGAGTGGGCAAAGACCTGGCACGAAGGCACTCTTGCACATGCGCACACAGTTAACTTCCTGAAAGGAAGTCGGCTGGCGCGGCGGAGGCCAGCGCCATCTTGTAATGGCGAAAGCTATCCTGGCCTTCCACGTGGGGAGCAGTGGAAGCCAGCGCCATCTTGTGGTGGCGAATGTTATAGCGGCCCTCTACATGCTTCCAGGCGTGTAGTTGTTCTGGTCCACTGGCTTTCAGTTGTTCCTGTGGGTGTGTGTCCTGAGTCTACCAGGTAGGTCACTGGGAGCCGAAAAGTTGGTCTTACCTCTGGTCTCGGGCCTGAAGTCGCTCCTCGGGACTGGGTTTCAGCTCTCCTTGAAGGCAGTAACCAGAAGGGCCTGCCCCGCCTTGTCTGAGGTCCCTGTGCACAGGGGGTCCAGATGGCGCTAGGTGTTTTATTCTAGAGTCAGAAATGTGGGCAGAGAGTAGTCTCCTCTGGCTTCCCAGGGGTGTCTGGCCCTCTGAAGGTTTAGTTCTCCCTCCTATGGGATTTGGGTACAGGGTGCTGTTTGAACGGGTCCCTTCAGATCTGGGCACAGTCTCTTGTCTGCCATTCAATTAGACATCACTATCAAACATGGGTACTTCCTTCTACAAACTAATTTTACCTACATGGTTTAGGTGTAAACGTGTGCGTTCAAAGGTCTGAGTAACACCACAACTGGAAACAGTTTTTCCCAGTAGATCATAGAACCTCGGGCGTCACAGTGTGATCAAATATCCTGCAGCAGAGAATCGCTGTTCTAGAGGACTCTGGAGTCAAACGCCGGGGCAAGACTTCGTGGCATCTCGGGGGAACATCAGATGTAAAATTGAAGGTCACTAAGGGTGGGCCAGGGGAACATTTTGGAGCCTCCTTTTCCCATAGGCTTGGAGGGCATAAGAAGACTCGAGGGCTGGTCTCACTATGTGGACGTAACATGTAAATTTCCCGGTGGTGCAGACCATGCACCCGTGCAACACTCCAACATCCCTGCTGTGCAGTGGTCACCAGGCAATACTGCTTGCCTACAGGAAGTCTTCATTATCCCGCTGTGACTACACCGGGTGTTCCGGATCCCAGTGTTCCCCTGAGCCTTTCTCAGGAGGAGCTTTTATGCACGAAAACCATGGTTTGGGTTGACAGACTTCAGTTAACAAGAGCAGTTAGCCAGACCCAGAAGTTACAGAAGCCCAAGCGAGGTTTGTATGTTTTTCCTTTCATTTTTAATTTATTTATTACATTGTAGCTGTCTTCATACACACCAGAAGAGGGCATCAGACCCCATTACAGATGGTTGTGAGCCACCATGTGGTTACTAGGATTTGAACTCAGGTCCTCTGGAAGAGAAGTCTTTGCTTTTAACCGCTGAGCTCTCTCTCCAGCCTGGTTAGTATGTTTTGAGACTTTCCCAGAACTCTCTGGACTTCGATGGATTTGGCCTTTGTTTAAGTTTTGGCAGGTGGTGCTGTCCAAATGCTGAATGTCCCTTCCCTTATACTGTTGTGCTGAGGTCTAGGCCATGCTGAGTTTCTCTGAAAACAAGTAAGAACAGAGACCACAAGAACAAAAACCACAGGGACCAGCAACAGCAACAAAAGTTCCTCTTCCTCTTCTTTCCCTCTGCTTCTGCTTCTTTCTCCTCTTTTCTTGTTATTACTTTGAGACAGGATTTCAATTATGTAGTTCTGGCTGGCCTCGAACTTACAGCAATCCATCTGCCTCTGTTTCCTGTAGTGCTGGGATCAAAGCCATGGTCTACTAAGTTTACCCTGTTTTGAAACAGGATCTCATGTAGCCCAGATGGCCTCCAACTTGAATGCAGCCAAAGAAGATGACCTTGAACAGCTACTCAGCCCTGCTCCACTTCCCAGCACTAGGATTACAGGAGTTTGATGTCAAAGCCAATTTAAAATTTTCAATCTTTACTCATAACAAAGGCAGCTCACTGCAGATGTTAAAGCCTTAGACAGCATGTAATTGTATCAACTGGTTTGGTAAAATAGTCCAAGAAGAACCCACTTGGCTTTCAGACCTCAAAACTAGAGATAATGGTTAAACAGCATCTAAAGTAAATGCCAAACCAGGTCAATGAGAGCAGCAGACAAACTGGGAACAAGACCCGAGCTTTCTTGTCACAGAACCCAAATAACCACTGGGCCTAGTAGCTCAGTCAAGACTTCAAAGTAGCAAGCATTTCCAATAAACCTGTTGCACTAATTGTCCCCAGTGGCACAAAAGAAGGTCTGAACTGGAATTTTTATCAGCCAGACAACCTGAAATTCCCTAGGGATCTCACTAGAATCTCCATTTACAGAAGAGGACATGCCGTAAATACCTTGTGGCTCTTTTTTTATTTGATGAGATAGTAATTCCATCCTAGGTACCTCTAGAGCCCCTGTATAAGCTCGTTTACTAAAAGAGAGAAGGAAAAGGAGAAGGAAAAATGTTTTCACAACCCTTTGAGTTGGACTGGGAGAGCCTCCAAAATGGAATTCATGGCTGTCTTAGTTAAGGTTTTACTGCTGTGAGCAGACACCGTGACCAAGGCAACTCTCTTAAAGAACAGCATTTAATTGGGACTTTTCTTACAAGTTCAGAGGTTCAGTCCATTATCATCAGAGCAGGAGCATGGCAGCATCCAGGCAGGCATGGTACAACAGGAGCTGAGGGTTCTCCATCTTCATCTGAAGGCTGCTGGCAGAATCCTGTCTTCTAGGCAGCTAGGATGAGGGGTCTTATAGCCAACAACCACAGTGACACAGCTACTCCGACAAGGTCACACCTATTGCAACAAGGCCATACCTCTTAATAGTCCAATTCCCTGGCTAAGCACATACAAACCACCAGAGTAGCCAATGTATCCACTGATGACATCACCTCCAATGATTAAACTGATGATGATGTCACCTCCAATGTATAAACCGATGATGATGTCACCTCCAAAACTGAATACATAGCTGTTGTATATGCTGATGGTGTCCCTTCATGGTGTGGTTCAGGAGAAGAACGGAGAAGGAGGGGGAGGGGGAGTGTAGGGGAGAGGGAGGGGTAGGTAGGGGAAGGAGAGTGAGAGAAGGAGAGAGAGAGAGAGAGAGAGAGAGAGAGAGAGAGAGAGAGAGAGCGAGCGCAGTCAGGGGCATCAGGAAGAAAGAGAAAGAAGCAGACTGAACATGGCCAGGAGAGAAGCAGAGAGGAACATGAACAGAGGAAGCAGAAGTCATCAGAGGGAGAGCAGGAGAATATGAAGAGAGATGGGGGCAGAGAATTAGAATGAAGTATCCAGAAAGAGCAGGGTTATATGGAGCATGAGTAGCCGGGAGAAGGGAGCCCATGAGCTAGAAGGAGATTGCAGGGGAGGAGGTTGGAAGGGTCGGGATGCCAGCCTGGACTTGCAGCCAGAACTTGTGACCTGAGGGAGCATGGAAGCCAGATGTGCTTTGGTATGCTTAGGGGCAACATACCTAGCCATTTGTCCCTTCTGCCAGTGATTTGGGAAATGACTTCACAAGTTCCTGAGGGATGGTTATCTAACCACCAGAAGTTCTCCTATAGTCCAGGCCAGGCCTTCTAGACTCCTGGACTGCCTTCTGGAGTTTTAGCGACCGCCTTACCAGCCAATATCTTAGCAGTTACATGTGACTGCTCTTTGAGAAGTCCACATCCACACTCTCAAGGTACTGTCCCTGAACAGATTTCTATTCTGAATGAAGTCCACCTCTGCGTCATATTGGCTTATCCTGAAATTATTGTCTGCATTGAAGCCAAGGATCTGGTTTTATCTGAGTCGAGGTCCCTAAAAGGCTCTTTGCTACCTCTGCCAGTGACAAAATGTCTGCTTACATTACTTGATGCCACAGAGTGCTCTCAGAGACCTGATGTCTTGATGGAATGAGGTTTCTTTCTTAGATGATAGCATCTGAATCCTAGGCATCTCACTGGTGTGGGCTATCATTTCTTCTCCTCAGGAGGGTGAAGAAAACCCTGCTACAGTTACAATAAACTATGGGATAAACTTGTAGATGAACTCATGTCTGTTTCTTTAAGAGGTAATCCCTTAGGTAAGCCTGCATTGAGCTAAGGACCACTCCTCAGGAAGGCTGGCCACCTGAAGCTGTATATAAGGGGTAGGAACAACTATACCTTTAAAGAGATGAACTTTTCCTTCCCAGAATTCTCTCCTCTGGGTGGATGTTCCAAGGCTGTCCATGAGTCTCTGTTGGAGCAGCCTGCCTCTCTGAGTGGTGCCTGGGAAGGTGTGACTTTCTGTTTTCCTCCTCTCTGGGCTTTCTTTGGAATGATGACCAGAGCTAAGTATGATTTTCTGTTACTCTGGGTCTTCTTTATTCTTTTTCTAGAGCTTCCTTCCTGGCTACTTGGCTGCTCGTCACCAAGTGACCACTCTCTATGGTGTCTTGGTTCCGTTTCTGGGATGAATAGACATTTGTCCTCCAAGGACAGGTCTCATACAATACTTAATTCTCTACCTCCCAAGTGTTTGATTACAGATGTGATACTGTGCCCAATTTAAACACTATTGTGTTTGGAATCCCGGTGCCTGCTAGGAAAACATTCTGCTAAAGGAGCTCTGTCCTTATTCCAGTAATGGACTCCTGAGTTCTCTACTCCATTGGGACTGACCTTACGAGGAACCTTGAGTAATTGTCATAGAGACAAAACTGACAAACAAAACCTCTGTACCAGAGCTGGGGACAAGGCACAGTGGTACAGCACTGTGGCACCCAGTGAAATCTTGGACTTAATCCCTAGGACCCCCAAAGTACAGAAAATAAAAGAAAGTCCCTTGCGTTGTAGTTTTGTAGTTTGTAGTGCTGGTGTCTGGGTCAAGCCTTTTATTTTCTATTTACATCACAGTCAAGCAGAATTATGTACAAAAATGTTGTCACCATCTATTCTTTTTCCGGAGCTGAGGACCAAACTCAGGGCCTTTTGCTTGCTAGGTAAGCGCTCTACCAATGAGCTAAATCCCCAACCCTGTCACCATCTATTTTTAAGTGGTTTAAAGGGGGCCTAGAGTCTGGCACTCAGTGATAGGTGCCTGATTGCCTGGAGCTTTGTGCTACCCCTCAATTTACTTGAATATCCAAAATAAAAAATGCAAGTGCAATATAACACAGGCATTTATTTATTTATTCATTCAGACAGGGTTTATTTATGTAGCTCTGACTTTCCTGGAACTCTCTATGTAGCCCAGACCTGCCTCAACCTTGCAGAGATCCAATTTGCCCCTGTGCGCCGTTCCACCTGGCCCGAGTTACTGCTTACTTTGAGTTCTCCTGGTCTGGACACCACTGGCTTGTCCTATATTGACCTTTGCTGGTGTTGAGCATTCCCACAGATGAGTGGGGGACAATTTTCTTCCTCATGTGCTGGAGGCTTTCTCTGAGAATGCCATATTGTGTCTTCTTATCCTAGTTCTAAAGATAAGTCTAGAAGGGCAGAGCATCTGTGTAAAAAAGAAACCATGGGAACTCTGCTAATCTGTTCTAGTTTTCAAATGGGTTGGAGACCCCATTCCCAAGCATTAGAATCTAGAAGCATTGTGAGAATCAGAGAACACATAAGGAAAAGCTGGAGGCTGACACACATGATTGCAAGGCAGTGACAGGCTCCTTACAATGAGACTTAAGTTTTCAGAAGATGATTAGGGAGGCTGGAGAGAAGGTTGCCCTGTTAAGAGTAGCAAGGGAGTTTGTAGGCATTCACTTTCTGCATCACATTTTAATAAATGTTCAACCTCTCCTCTTGCCCACTACCAGAGGTTGTGGAAGAGCAGAGTTATTAGGCTACGGGGGAAGTGGACCTGTCTAGCAAGAGTTCTTGGCTATGAGCTCCATCATTTTTGGCAGGAGTTCAGTGCCAGAGCAAACACCAGTTCTGACTTAGTAGCTGTAGTCCAAACACCAGGCACGAACCCACAGCTGCAGTCCAGCCCTTTTAGCAAACAGACACCACGCACCAACCAACCGCTGTAGTTCAATCCTGAAGAAACCACCAGGCTTACTAACCAACCTGAGGCTGAGGAAGCAGCAAGCCACTGGGAAAAAGAAAACCTGTCGGGCAGTTCTTGGGCAAGTTTCTCCCGATGGCAGCATTATCATGAGTTCAGCTCAACACCACTATGTAAGGTGAACCAACACATGCACGTCTTAGCGGAGAAGAGCGAGGTGGGGCAAAGCAGACCACAGCTCAGTGCTCGTCTCCCTGTGTCCCTCCCTCATCACCAGTCCTTTCCCATGTCAGCTACACCAGACAATGCTTTCTCCTGTGTCCACCTGGGAAGAACATCCTTTCACCTGTGTGCCCCAGGAAACATCATTTGACACAACTGACTTGACAACCAAACCAGAAGGTTCCAGCTCAGGGCTTTTATCCCAGCACCCACATGACCCACCTGCACTCAAGGTCCATCTGACACCATTTCCCAGCCTCCAGGGGCTCCTGGTTGTACATGAATAAACTCACTCAAGTACTGTAGGAGCAGGACACATGACAGACAGAAGGATCTTGTACCTATGGAAAATGGCACTTGGCACTTGGGAGGCAGAAGCAGGGGGATGTCTGTGAGTTTGAAGCCAGTGTGGTCTACACAGTGAGATCCAGGACAGCCAGGGCTACACAGAGAAATCCTGCCTCAAGGAAACCAAACCAACCACCACCACCACTCCCAACAGCAGCAAGCCAGTTAGTTGGCTACCAAAGAGGTTGGATCTGGAAATGGAACTCTTGATCAGACTGGCTTCTCCGGGTTTATCCCAGAGTCCGTTCATCTGGACAGGATCTGGGTGACTCTCCTGCTTTGGTCGAGTCAGAGGGCAGCTTAGGACATCTCCAGGTCAGTCCTTCAGCAGGATCCTCCCAGGCTAGCTGCAAACTCCTTTCGTTGACCCAAGAAGAGCATATGGGAACTTCTTTAGGGTCTCCTGCGTGATTTCCGAATACACTTACAGAACACTTGGTGGGTCTTTAACCAGAAAACAAAGAAGAGAAAGGAAGGAAACAGAAGCCAGGGAATTACAGTTGCGATGGCAAACTGAAATCAAGACAATCTCTCCGGCAGTTTCAGAAGTACCCAGAGGAGCCCTAAAGAAGGGTTTCCACAGGGAGACCCAGCTCAATACACTCACAGCAGCCTGCAGATGTCCCTTCCCCTTCCAAGACATCTGTTCACCTAAAGCCACCTTTTTTGTGCTCTAGAACAGAATTCAGGATAGACCAGAGCAAAGCAAAGTCAGTGAGTTTATTAAGTCTTTAAATAGAGAGTTGCGGGCTGGAGAGATGGCTCAGCGGTTAGGAGCACTGACTGCTCTTCCAGAGGTCATGAGTTCAATTCCCAGCAACCACATGGTGGCTCACAACCATCTGTAATGAGATCTGGTGCCCTCTTCTGGCCTGCAGTCACATATGCAGACAGAATGCTGTACATAAAATAAATAAATAAATCTTTAAATAGAGAGTTGCATAGGAAAAAGACGGTATGCGTCTCAGTACCTGAGTTCAGTATATGTTTGTGTAAAATGTATAGAAATATATATGTATGTGTGTATGTAAAATGTGTGTATATAAATATACATACACGTACACATGCTCACACATATACACCTGCACATACACATGCTCATACAGATGCTCATACATGCACATACACATACATATTCCTCTTTTCAGGTCAAAATCCTCAAAGGTCTTAATTTACAACATGTCTTAAAGATTATGCAAAGCGGGGCTGGAGAGATGGCTCAGTGGTTAAGAGCACTGACTGCTCTTCCAGAGGTCCTGAGTTCAATTCCCAGTAACCACATGGTGGTTCACAACCATCTGTAACGCGATCCAGTGCTTTCTTCTCTGTGTCTGAAGGCAGCTACAGTGTACTTATACATGATAAATAAATAAATCTTTAAAAAAAGATTATGCAAAGCTGAAAATTTAAGTAGAGTTTAAAAGTTAAGTAAAACTAGATGACTTGGTCTGTTTATTTGGTGTTTTTTCCCCATCTTAAATGTTTTCTTTTATAGTTCTGTTGGCTGATTTTACGTGGACTTGACACAGGCTAGAGACATTTTAGAAGACAGAATCTCAGTTGAGAATATGTCCCTAGATTTGTCTGTAGGAAAGCCCATGGTTCCTTTTCTTATTCATTGGTGTGGGAGGGTCCAGCTCTTTGTGGGTGAGGCCATCCCTGAGCTGGAGGTCCTGGGTGCTCTAAGAATGTAGGCAGAACAAGCCATGAAGAGAAGGCTGGTAGGCAGCACCCTCTGAAGGGGCTCAGGCAGGCACGAGCATGGCAGACAGGGCTCTGACAGGCCCTCTCTCCTGCCTTCTTCTCTCTCCCTCCCTAAGAACCATTAGATAACATTTCTAAAGTTAGCCACCAAGATCTGTTCTCTTATTTGGCCACTAAGGTCCAGCTATCAAAGTATTGAAATCTAGCAGTCCAAACCCCACTTTGGCTCACCTAACTAACATGTCCAGTTAAAGCACAGGATGAGGTGTTACCTTTATAAACCACCATTTGCCTAAGGGCTACATCTGTCTCTCTCTGTCCAGAGGCAGTCCTTTGTCCCCCAGCATGATTTCTTTCTCTCTTCCCCTTTTCTCTTGTTCTCCTTCCCTTCTCCTTCTTCCTCTGTCTCTTGTCTTTTGATTCTCCTACCCTGCCTTCTGTCCCTCTGGGGCAAATCTCCTTTGTTCTGAGAACTTGGTCTTGGGGTGTCCTGTGCTGACTCTGGCCCTTTCTCCGACCATGAACTCTGCTTTAGGTCCTGCTTCGAGGTTACTCTCCTGCCTCCTTTGATACTGGACCATGAACTGAGCATTGCAGAATAGAATAAACAGTTTCCTGCTCTTGGTCACAGGAATAGAAACCCTGGTGAAGAGTGGTTCTATGGGATGGACTATTTAGACTTAGGGTTCAAAGAGGATTGCTACTAGGGTAAACCTCAGGGTTACAAGCATCCTGACCCTGAGTAAACAGCTTATATCTTGTTTTAGACCCTGTGTTTGAGAAGCCCTTCGGAAAACATGCATGGTCTGCATAAGCAATTGTGATGTTATCACTTTTATTCAAGTCTCTCCACTCTCAGCAGGGAAGGTGTTGACTTTTGGTGACCCGTGCAGTTCTTGTCTGCTGAACCTGGGATCTGTGGACCTGAAAGAACAGGGCAGACTACAGTCTGATGCTGTAGACAGTCCCCAGTCTCAGCGCACTTTTGTGGTTTCAGTTTTGTACCTGTCTGCCACGGCGAGCACTTGATACTGTATACACGCGTGTTGGAAAGAAAGTAATGATTCAGGGAGAGCCGTGTGAGTTCAGAAAGAGCTGACTATGAAACATGGAAATAGATCTGAGTAAGCACATACTAAATGTTAACAGAGCAGCTCTTCCTCAGGACAGACCAATCTACACACAAATGGGTGGCATATACCTTAGATTATATCCGGGAAAGCATGATAGCAAGGCAGAAGGCCATACCCAGATTCAGGGTTCACTGGGGGTTGGCATTTCATCTCAGCTCTGCCCCACAGTTACCTAGCAAGAGTCAAGTGTGCCTGACTTACTATAAAAGAGCCTGCTTGCCTCTCCTCACTCTTGCTCTCTCACTCTTGCTCTGTCTTCTTGCCCCTTAATTTTCCCCTCCCTTCTCTCTCCCTGTGCTCATCTTGTCCAAGCCTCTCTCTCTCTCTCTCTCTCTCTCTCTCTCTCTCTCTCTCTCTCTCTCTCTCTCTCTCTCTCTCTCCCAGCCTTTCTCTGTCTCTACTCCCTCAACTCCCCTCCCCATGCCATGAATTAACTCAATTCTATACTATACCATCATGTGTGGCCAGTCCCTCAGGGGGAAGGGATGTCTTAGCCTGGGCTCACAGAGGCACCCCCTTCCCTACCTCCCAACCACATCCACCAAACATATTCTTTTCTCCTCGTTTCTTTATAAACACAACACTAGACATACTGGGTTCTATTCTTCTCTTCTGGCGCCCAACAAGAATAAACATTTCTTATGAATTTGAATGTAAGTGTTTGTCACAGGAGGCACCAAATCACATTCAAGAACAATTCAGGGAACAAAATGTACCTCAGGTAAAATGCTCTCTGCCTCCCTTCCTCCCCCAAACTCTCTCACAGTTCCTCAAGGCATTGTTCATCTTGTGTTGTCCTTTTCACTGTGTTCAGAAAAAAAGGGATCAGATTCCAGGGTGAGAGCCTTCTCTCCCTCTGTCCCCTTGATTTCCGCTGTCCCTTTGTTCTGTCTCAAAGTCACTAAGTCACATGTCACTCCCTTTCACAAGCAGTGAATAAGAGCAACAAGTGCCTTTCCCTGTCCAGTGTTCTGCTTTTTAAACACCAGGCCACTGCTCAATGCTTCCCCTATTTCGACTGTTTATGTGAGACAGAGTTGTGTTGATCCTTGGCCAGACTAGCACTTGCTACTTAGCCTGGGCTGGCCTTGGACGTTTACACTCAAGTTTGTTTTTAACTGTTTTTTATCTTATGTGTGTGGGCGTTGTGCATGCCTGGATGTCTGTGTACCACGTGTGCACCTGGTGTCTGATGATGGCCTTGAACTTGTGGTTGTTGCCTCAGGTGTTGAAGAGCTGGGATGAAAATGGTGTCTCCACAACCCCAACCCCAGTTTGGCTTTTTAGCAACTTTAGTCAGCAGGGTGGCCCCTGAGAGAAGCGTCTGTGTAGATACTGCTACTGGAGCTTTTAGGGTAAAAGCCTGGTCTTGCAAAAGGTCACCCTCTCCCAGTATGCAGAAGAGAGAAGTGACAGCAAGAGCAGAGACAGAGAGTTAGTCTCTGCTGCTACTCGGGCGAGAGGAGCACACAGAGGTCCAGGGCTGACACCAGGTTGTGTCCTGTTCTGTGTGCGAAGCAGTAGTTTTCTGCTGACCTCTCACAGCCCCTAATTCTGAGCCATTTTGACCAGTCTTTTGCTCATTGTAAAGAGACGCTCCTCAGAGAAAGGTTGAGAGTCTCCTAAATTTATGAGTATAAACACAAATATTAAGTAGGTACTTGGTCGGGTAATGGTGGCTCACACCTTCAGCCCCAGCACTCGGGGCAGAGGCAGGTGGAGCTCCCTCAGTTCCAGGCCAGCTCGGTCTACAGAGTGAGTTCCAGGACAGCCAGGGCTACACAAAGACCCTTGTCTTAAAAATACAAAACAAACCAACCAACCAAACACCAAGAAGGCAGTCTCCTGAGTATTGGAGCACACACTTTTAATCTCAGCACTGAGGAGGTAGAGGCAGAAAGATCTCTGTGAACTCAAGGTTGGCCTGGTCTACATAGAGAGTTCTAACTCAGGCAGGATTTCATAGTGAGACCTCGTCTAAATTTAAAATAAAGCAAGAAGTATTGTCATTTAACAAAACACCATTAAGTTTCCTCCAATGGACTGTGGCCTCTTTTGTCATGGGACTCTAGCCAGGTTTATACCAGATATGAAATCCCTTCAGTAGAACAGGCTTCAAATTCAATTGGAAATGACTGGCTACCTCAGTAACATAACTGCACTTGTGAGTACAACTTGCCTAGCAAGCTGGTATTCGTCTTAGTCAGTGATCTATTGCCTTGAAGAGACAATGCAACCATGGCAAGTCTTTCAATAGAACGCGTTTCATTGGAACTTGCTTGACGCTTCAGAGGTTTAGTCCATTATCATCAATGGTGGGGAGCCTGGTGGCTCGGATGCAGACATGGTGCTGAAGAACTCTACATCTGGATCCACAAGGCAGCAGCAAGACAGAGCTACTGGGCCTAGCTTGGTCTTTGGTCTTTCAAATGAAACACTTCCTTCAACAAGGCCACACCTCCTAATCCTTCTCAGGTAGTGCCACTCCCTGATTAAGCACAGAAGTAGATGAGCTTATGGGGCCATTCTTATTCAAGCCACCTCTACTGTAGCCTACAGCATCCAGTGCTAGTTAGGATTCTGATGTCTTTTCTTTCACTGAAGCGTACATAGCCCCCTGCAGAACTAGGAAGGCTGGCCAGCACAGGGTTAGCGGACCAGTTTGCATCTGTAACAAACAGCTTTGGACACCATTTTGAGGATAAAAGTGACTCTACATCTGGATGGACACCCGAGTAGCATCATCTGTCTGGCACAACTCTTGAAACATAGATAGACAAATGAGTTATCCATGGAAGTAGAAAGGCCCCACCCCATCCATTTACTGAGGTAAATTGGGACTGTAGAAGCACATGGGTCCTACATAGGTTGACCCTAACCCTAACCCTAACTCTGTCAGGAAAACCAGGGTCAAAAACTCATGAGACACACCAGTCCAAGGAAAGGATATGACTCCCTCAAACGAAGACATGGGCATGTATCATTGTAATGGGGATGTTCCCACCGTCCTGTCCTCTACCCACTTGATGTGTGAGTCCAAGATGTAAGCAGAGACGTGACTGAGTGGCTGTCCATGTGCCCCCCCCCCCAGATTCCTTCTGCTTGTTTGACCCTATGAACCTGCTGTCATTCGGACACATGGATCATGTCTGGTTCCTTACTCCTGTGTCCTCCATGGTCTCTGACCTCATCTCTGCCGCTCTGCTCACGTCTGTGATCAGGTAGCAGCTCAAGTCCTCAGCAGGATCTCTCTAACTACACCCATGGTCACTGTCTTACTGCTACACAGACTCTCTTTGCCCCCTAACAGTTTTCTTGCCTCTTAGACCTCTGAAACATCTAGAATTCTGTTGTAACCTTTTGATCCTTTGAAGCAATTTAGTAAATATATATATATATATATATATATATGTGTGTGTGTGTGTGTGTGTGTAGATTGTATATTATATATGGACTATCTATTATATGACATATATATTATATAACATATATATATTATATAACACACACATACATACACACACACAGAAGATGAGTATAGAGATTTACTGTGTGGTATATAATTATAGTCTAAGAGGTAATATTTATAATTTATATTGGAACAAAAGAACCTGTATTGACTTGCACAGAACGATCAGGATTGGAACTACCTGGGAAATTGCCGCCAACGAAGTCACTGTACCTTGTGAAGTTTTTGTTATTCAATAAATTCTGAGAATGTGGACACACAAACATATTCATGTTTATGACCTAGCATACTTATGACATCAGTGACCCCATTTCCACCTTCAGGGCACTGACGTGAGTTTTAGGTCTAAATGTTTAGGCATGGAGTACTGGTCAGTGGTCGAAAGTGCTTGCTGTGCAACCATAAGGACTTGAGTTCAGATCCCAGCACCCATGTAACATGCATGGGTCAGAGGTGCCTGTAAGCCTGGTGTTGTATGTGTGTGTGTGTGGCAAGGGATTGGGCAGAGGGAGGACACAGGAAAATCACTAGGGTTTGTTAGCTCCCAACGTAGCTGGGAAAAGTGGAGTTCCAGGTTTGAGGAAAGGCTCTGCCTCAAAGGAATAAGGAGAACAGTGGTAGAGGACACGTCTTTGTCTGGCCTCTGTAGGCACATACACACATGCCACCTCCACCACACACAGGCACTGAGTTATCTTAGTTAGGGTTTCCACTGCTGTGAACAGACACCGTGACCAAGGCAACTCTTATAAAGGCAAACATTTCATTGGGGCTGGCTTACAGTTCCAGAGGTTCAGTCTATTATCATCATGGTGGAAACATGGCATCGTGCAGGCAGACTTGGTGGTGGAGGAGCCAAGAGTTCTACACCCCTGATTGGAAGGCAGCTGTGAGGATCCTGTGTCTTGCAGGGAGTGGAGCTTAAACAATAGGAACCCTCAAAGACTACCCTCCAAATGATGTACTCCTCCAAGAAAGCCGCATCTATTCCAACAAGGCCATACCCATTCCGACAAGGCCACACCTCCTAATAGCACTTTCTGTGGGTCAAGCGTATTTGAATCACCACACAAGGCATGCATAATTAAGTCGTCCTGGTCTAGCGGTGATCTTGCCTGCTATCTCAGCTGTATCCTATAGGGCATCAGGAAAATTTTCTTATTGCTCTAAGGAAAAAAACAAAACAAAACAAAACAAAAAACTAGTTCCCAGGGGAAATTTTGCTACAGGGTGCAACCTTATCACCATGGATCCTTATTGGGAACAGTCTGTCCTGGGACATTTTTGGTGACACTGGAATTCAAGGTTATGATACATTTAGGACAAGAGCACTCGAAGTGCTTGGCAGGGAGTGGAACAAACATCATGAAAACTGAGAAGGGGCCCACTTGCTCTTGCGCCCGTGTCCTCTGGGGAAGCCAGGCACCACTGGCATCTAGATACAAGCTCACTGAGCGTCTCCTGTGCTGATGTGAAGAAAGAAGCAGGTGACGAGAAGCAAAGGTCCCAGAAAAGTAGAGAAGCCACACTTTGATCTTGCTTTTAGTTATTTTGTACACAGAAGTGAAGAGGCAATGGATTTTTTTTTACAGAAGTGTTTTCTTTCTTTTTTTTTTAAGATTTATTTATTATATATAAGTACACTGTAGTTGTCTTTAGATACACCAGAAGAGGGCATTGGATCTCTTTACAGATGGTTGTGAGCCACCATGTGGTTGCTGGGAATTGAACTCATGACCTCTGGAAGAGCAGTCGGGAGCTCTTAAATGCTGAGCCATCTCTCCAGCCCGGCAATGGTTTTTAGTAAAGCAACTTCTAAGTGCCTGTTTCAACAGGACAAGTGTGTAGACATCTGGTTACCAAAGCCTTTGGACGCAACACCACACATCTCCCAGACCCAGAGCCACCGTGGTCACTAAGCCTCACCCTTGGCCCTAGCACAAGAGAGCCTTCTTTGTCTGCCACATTAATCTTGGGGATTTATGGACTTTATGGACAGTAACGCTCATCTTCTGAGCCCTCTACAAATACCATCTGAGGAGGAGATGCAGAGAAAGAGGAGACCTAGAGGTATTTGTGCACGGTCAGCATTAGATTGGAAACATTCTGGAGTGTTCTTGGCTGTGTCAGCCTTTTCCTGTATTCTCTGGCAGCATTGGAGGCTGATAGGTGAAGAATTGCGTGTGGGATGGTGAAGTCCAGTGTTAGGCGACAGTGTTAGTGGGGAGATAGTGATGGGCCCAAGGAAATCACATAAAAGAGATGCTACAAGCCAAATGGTGGTGGCTCACACCATTCATCCCAGCACTCAGGAGGTGAAGGCAGGTGGATCTCTGAATCCAAGGCCAGCCTCGTCTATAGGGCAAGTTCTGGGACAGCCCCGGTTACTCAGAGAAAATCTGTCTTGATCCGCCCCCCACTTCAATAAACAGAGACTCACAAGTACATACAGATGTCTAGAGATGAAACTGCAGTTGCATTCTGGAGTCTTTGGTCCTTGTTATCTTCAAAGGAATCCAGAGAGGACACACAGACCACAGAGAAGAGAGCTGGCATTTATTACAGAGTAAAGAGGAGGATGGAAGGGTGGACAGTGGCCCAGGGGTGTTGGGCCCTTTCCGAGGACTGTTTGCTGAGCAGATGGCCAACAGGCCTGCTTGGTGTGGCTGCATTAGGAGGGGTGATGGTGTATCTCCAGCTATCAGTCTATTGAAACAATTGGATCCCAAAGTCACAGCCCCGTTATGATGGGGACAGCAGAACCATTCTCATGCAATGTATTCCAGAGAGCCATGAAGTTGAGACTATGATGGGTGGCTCCTACTGGCACTCTAGGAATCCCCAGCTGGGAGAACGGACAGGCTGAAACCCTGGTGCTGGCCAGAGGAAGAATTTACCTACCAGCAAGTGATTTCCCACGGTTTTGACAACCCAGTAAAGCACTGTGCAAGACAGATCAGAACTGAGGCACTGATGGCTAGGGAGGGCCACACTTTGATCAGGACACAAATTACTCTCTATTTAGACTTATGTCAGGATCCCAAAGATAGACTTGGGATTGGATGTCTCTGGGGCCCCCCCATTTGTTCCTCGTTCCCGTCTGACCACACCGACTACGTATCTCTTCTCTGCTTTTCGATATTACTTCTCTCTTTAATTGGCATCCAGAGAATGGATGGCCAAGTTTGTCGGACAGAAAGAGTCCAAGCCCTTCCCTTAAGAACCCTGGTAAGAGTGATGGTTCAAGTTTTCTGGTCATATTTATGGAGAGTCTCGGCACCCCAAATGACACCCTCTAGTGCTGAAGGTGGAAGAAAAATGGAAGCTGGTGGCTGTGTCTGTGGAAAACACAATGTGGAGCGGTATAGTGACTGGGACAGCTTGTCGCTCCTGGCACCCAAGGCAATTCTGACTGTATCTGTCTGTCTGCTCTGGAGGTAAGCAAGGCCAAGGATTAGCAGACAGTCATTTGCTCCCACCAGGAGTTGTCCAGTGTATTCTCAGCCTGCGGATGAACTGCAAATCCTTCCGATGGGCAACACTGTTTGATATAACGCAGGAGAGATCCGATCTCGCTGCTGAACATGGCTGGAAGGCGCAGGATAAGGAAATGAGTGTGGTTTTGTTGTTCCCCGTTTGAGGAGCTGGGCTGACTCGAACCCGCACATCTTGGGATAATTTGTCCATTTTCATTCTGGATTTGAAAGCATCTATCCCGATTGCTACGTTAGCTACATAGGTGAAGGGACTCTTGCCAGCCTGGGCGTGGTAAAAGGGCGTGAAGGAGGTAAAAGGGATCCGTGTTAGGATGAAGTGTTTAATTTTAATCAGGCATGTTATTTTTTTTTTTTATTCTTTTTTTTTTTTTATTAACTTGAGTATTTCTTATATACATTTCGAGTGTTATTCCCTTTCCCGGTTTCCGGGCAAACATCCCCCTCCCCCCTCCCCTTCCTTATGGGTGTTCCCCTCCCAACCCTCCCCCCATTGCCGCCCTCCCCCCACAGTCTAGTTCACTGGGGGTTCAGTCTTAGCAGGACCCAGGGCTTCCCCTTCCACTGGTGCTCTTACTAGGATATTCATTGCTACCTATGGGGTCAGAGTCCAGGGTCAGTCCATGTATAGTCTTTAGGTAGTGGCTTAGTCCCTGGAAGCTCTGGTTGCTTGGCATTGTTGTACTTTTGGGGTCTCGAGCCCCTTCAAGCTCTTCCAGTTCTTTCTCTGATTCCTTCAATAGGGGACCTATTCTCAGTTCAGTGGTTTGCTGCTGGCATTCGCCTCTATATTTGCTGTATTCTGGCTGTGTCTCTCAGGAGCGAACTACATCCGGCTCCTGTTGGTCTGCACTTCTTTGCTTCATCCATCTTGTCTAATTGGGTGGCTGTATATGTATGGGCCACATGTGGGGCAGGCTCTGAATGGGTGTTCCTTCAGTCTCTGTTTTAATCTTTGCCTCTCCCTTCCCTGCCAAGGGTATTCTTTTTCCTCATTTAAAGAAGGAGTGAAGCATTCACATTTTGATCATCCGTCTTGAGTTTCGTTTGTTCTAGGGATCTAGGGTAATTCAAGCATTTGGGCTAATAGCCACTTATCAATGAGTGCATACCATGTATGTCTTTCTGTGATTGGGTTAGCTCACTCAGGATGATATTTTCCAGTTCCAACCATTTGCCTACGAATTTCATAAACTCGTTGTTTTTGATAGCTGAGTAATATTCCATTGTGTAGATGTACCACATTTTCTGTATCCATTCCTCTGTTGAAGGGCATCTGGGTTCTTTCCATTTTCTGGCTATTATAAATAAGGCTGCGATGAACATAGTGGAGCACGTGTCTCTTTTATATGTTGAGGCATCTTTTGGGTATATGCCCAAGAGAGGTATAGCTGGATCCTCAGGCAGTTCAATGTCCAATTTTCTGAGGAACCTCCAGACTGATTTCCAGAATGGTTTTACCAGTCTGCAATCCCACCAACAATGGAGGAGTGTTCCTCTTTCTCCACATCCTCGCCAGCATCTGCTGTCACCTGAGTTTTTGATCTTAGCCAATCGCACTGGTGTGAGGTGAAATCTCAGGGTTGTTTTGATTTGCATTTCCCTTATGACTAAAGATGTTGAACATTTCTTTAGGTGTTTCTCTGCCATTCGGCATTCCTCAGCTGTGAATTCTTTGTTTAGCTCTGAACCCCATTTTTTAATAGGGTTATTTGTTTCCCTGCGGTCTAACTTCTTGAGTTCTTTGTATATTTTGGATATAAGGCCTCTATCTGTTGTAGGATTGGTAAAGATCTTTTCCCAATCTGTTGGTTGCCGTTTTGTCCTAACCAGTGTCCTTTGCCTTACAGAAGCTTTGCAGTTTTATGAGATCCCATTTGTGGATTCTTGATCTTAGAGCATAAGCCATTGGTGTTTTGTTCAGGAAATTTTTTCCAGTGCCCATGTGTTCCAGATGCTTCCCTAGTTTTTCTTCTATTAGTTTGAGTGTGTCTGGTTTAATGTGGAGGTCCTTGATCCACTTGGACTTAAGCTTTGTACAGGGTGATAAGCATGGATCGATCTGCATTCTTCTACATGTTGACCTCCAGTTGAACCAGCACCATTTGCTGAAAATGCTATCTTTTTTCCATTGGATGGTTTTGGCTCCTTTGTCAAAAATCAAGTGACCATATGTGTGTGGGTTCATTTCTGGGTCTTCAATTCTATTCCATTGGTCTATCTGTCTGTCTCTGTACCAATACCATGCAGTTTTTATCACTATTGCTCTGTAATACTGCTTGAGTTCAGGGATAGTGATTCCCCCTGAAGTCCTTTTATTGTTGAGGATAGCTTTAGCTATCCTGGGTTTTTTGTTATTCCAGATGAATTTGCAAATTGTTCTGTCTAACTCTTTGAAGAATTGGATTGGTATTTTGATGGGGATTGCATTGAATCTGTAGATCGCTTTTGGTAAAATGGCCATTTTTACTATATTAATCCTGCCAATCCATGAGCAGGGGAGATCTTTCCATCTTCTGAGGTCTTCTTCAATTTCTTTCCTCAGTGTCTTGAAGTTCTTATTGTACAGATCTTTTACTTGCTTGGTTAAAGTCACACCGAGGTACTTTATATTATTTGGGTCTATTATGAAGGGTGTCGTTTCCCTAATTTCTTTCTCGGCTTGTTTCTCTTTTGTATAGAGGAAGGCAACTGATTTATTTGAGTTAATTTTATACCCAGCCACTTTGCTGAAGTTGTTTATCAGCTTTAGTAGTTCTCTGGTGGAACTTTTGGGATCACTTAAATATACTATCATGTCATCTGCAAATAGTGATATTTTGACCTCTTCTTTTCCGATCTGTATCCCTTTGATCTCCTTTTGTTGTCTGATTGCTCTGGCTAGAACTTCAAGAACTATATTGAATAAGTAGGGAGAGAGTGGGCAGCCTTGTCTAGTCCCTGATTTTAGTGGGATTGCTTCAAGTTTCTCTCCATTTAGTTTAATGTTAGCAACTGGTTTGCTGTATATGGCTTTTACTATGTTTAGGTATGGGCCTTGAATTCCTATTCTTTCCAGGACTTTTATCATGAAGGGGTGTTGAATTTTGTCAAATGCTTTCTCAGCATCTAATGAAATGATCATGTGGTTCTGTTCTTTCAGTTTGTTTATATAATGGATCACGTTGATGGTTTTCCGTATATTAAACCATCCCTGCATGCCTGGGATGAAGCCTACTTGATCATGGTGGATGATTGTTTTGATGTGCTCTTGAATTCGGTTTGCCAGAATTTTATTGAGTATTTTTGCGTCGATATTCATAAGGGAAATTGGTCTGAAGTTCTCTTTCTTTGTTGTGTCTTTGTGTGGTTTAGGTATAAGAGTAATTGTGGCTTCGTAGAAGGAATTCGGTAGGGCTCCATCTGTTTCAATTTTGTGGAATAGTTTGGATAATATTGGTATGAGGTCTTCTATGAAGGTTTGATAGAATTCTGCACTAAACCCGTCTGGACCTGGGCTCTTTTTGGTTGGGAGACCTTTAATGACTGCTTCTATTTCCTTAGGAGTTATGGGGTTGTTTAACTGGTTTATCTGTTCCTGATTTAACTTCGATACCTGGTATCTGTCTAGGAAATTGTCCATTTCCTGAAGATTTTCAAATTTTGTTGAATATAGGTTTTTATAGTAAGATCTGATGATTTTTTGAATTTCCTCCGAATCTGTAGTTATGTCTCCCTTTTCATTTCTGATTTTGTTAATTTGGACACACTCTCTGTGTCCTCTCGTTAGTCTGGCTAAGGGTTTATCTATCTTGTTGATTTTCTCAAAGAACCAACTTTTGGTTCTGTTGATTCTTTCTATGGTCCTTTTTGTTTCTACTTGGTTGATTTCAGCTCTGAGTTTGATTATTTCCTGCCTTCTACTCCTCCTGGGTGTATTTGCTTCTTTTTGTTCTAGAGCTTTTAGGTGTGCTGTCAAGCTGCTGACATATGCTCTTTCCTGTTTCTTTCTGCAGGCACTCAGCGCTATGAGTTTTCCTCTTAGCACAGCTTTCATTGTGTCCCATAAGTTTGAGTATGTTGTATCTTCATTTTCATTAAATTCTAAAAAGTTTTTAATTTCTTTCTTTATTTCTTCCTTGACCAGGTTATCATTGAGTAGAGCATTGTTCAATTTCCACGTATATGTGGGCATTCTTCCCTTATTGTTATTGAAGACCAGTTTTAGGCCGTGGTGGTCCGATAGCATGCATGGGATTATTTCTATCTTTCTGTACCTGTTGAGGCCCGTTTTTTGACCAATTATATGGTCAATTTTGGAGAAAGTACCATGAGGAGCTGAGAAGAAGGTGTATCCTTTTGCTTTAGGATAGAATGTTCTATAAATATCCGTTAAGTCCATTTGGCTCATGACTTCTCTTAGTCTGTCTACATCACTGTTTAATTTCTGTTTCCATGATCTGTCCATTGATGAGAGTGGGGTGTTGAAATCTCCCACTATTATTGTGTGAGGTGCAATGTGTGTTTTGAGCTTTAGTAAGGTTTCTTTTACGTATGTAGGTGCCCTTGTATTTGGGGCATAGATATTTAGGATTGAGAGTTCATCTTGGTTGATTTTTCCTTTGATGAATATGGAGTGTCCTTCCTTATCTTTTTTGATGACTTTTAGTTGGAAATTGATTTTATTTGATGTTAGAATGGCTACTCCAGCTTGCTTCTTCTGACCATTTGCTTGGAAAGTTGTTTTCCAGCCTTTCACTCTGAGGTAGTGTCTGTCTTTGTCTCTGAGGTGTGTTTCCTGTAGGCAGCAGAATGCAGGGTCCTCGTTGCGTATCCAGTTTGTTAATCTATGTCTTTTTATTGGGGAGTTGAGGCCATTGATATTGAGAGATATTAAGGAATAGTGATTATTGCTTCCCGTTATATTCATATTTGGATGTGAGGTTATGTTTGTGTGCTTTCATTCTCTTTGTTTTGTTGCCAAGACGATTAGTTTCTTGCTTCTTCTAGGGTATAGCTTGCCTCCTTATGTTGGGCTTTACCATTTATTATCCTTTGTAGTGCTGGATTTGTAGAAAGATATTGTGTAAATTTGGTTTTGTCATGGAATATCTTGGTTTCTCCATCAATGTTAATTGAGAGTTTTGCTGGATACAGTAACCTGGGCTGGCATTTGTGTTCTCTTAGGGTCTGTATGACATCAGTCCAGGATCTTCTGGCCTTCATAGTTTCTGGCAAGAAGTCTGGTGTGATTCTGATAGGTCTCCCTTTATATGTTACTTGACCTTTTTCCCTTACTGCTTTTAATATTCTTTCTTTATTTTGTGCGTTTGGTGTTTTGACAATTATGTGACGGGAGGTGTTTCTTTTCTGGTCCAATCTATTTGGAGTTCTGTAGGCTTCTTGTATGTCTATGGGTATCTCTTTTTTTAGGTTAGGGAAGTTTTCTTCTATGATTTTGTTGAAGATATTTACTGGTCCTTTGAGCTGGGAGTCTTCACTCTCTTCTATACCTATTATCCTTAGGTTTGATCTTCTCATTGAGTCCTGGATTTCCTGTATGTTTTGGACCAGTAGCTTTTTCCGCTTTACATTATCTTTGACAGTTGAGTCAATGATTTCTATGGAATCTTCTGCTCCTGAGATTCTCTCTTCCATCTCTTGTATTCTGTTGGTGAAGCTTGTATCTACAGCTCCTTGTCTCTTCTTTTGGTTTTCTATATCCAGGGTTGTTTCCATGTGTTCTTTCTTGATTGCTTCTATTTCCATTTTTAATTCCTTCAACTGTTTGATTGTGTTTTCCTGGAATTCTTTCAGGGATTTTTGCGATTCCTCTCTGTAGGCTTTTACTTGTTTATTAATGTTTTCCTGTGCTTCCCTAAGTGTGTTCATGTCTTTCTTGAAGTCCTCCAGCATCATGATCAAATATGATTTTGAAACTAGATCTTGCTTTTCTGGTGTGTTTGGATATTCCATGTTTGTTTTGGTGGGAGAATTGGGCTCCGATGATGGCATGTAGTCTTGGTTTCTGTTGCTTGGGTTCCTGCGCTTGCCTCTCGCCATCAGATTATCTCTAGTGTTACTTTGTTCTGCTATTTCTGACAGTGGCTAGACTGTCCTATAAGCCTGTGTGTCAGGAGTGCTGTAGACCTGTTTTCCTCTCTTTCAGTCAGTTATGGGGACAGAGTGTTCTGCTTTCGGGCGTGTAGTTTTTCCTCTCTACAGGTCTTCAGCTGTTCCTGTGGGCCTGTGTCTTGAGTTCACCAGGCAGCTTTCTTGCAGCAGAAAATTTGGTCTTACCTGTGGTCCCGAGGCTCAGGTTTGCTCGTGGGGTGCTGCCCAGGGGCTCTCTGCAGCGGCAGCAACCAGGAAGACCTGTGCCGCCCCTTCCGGGAGCTTCAGTGCACCAGGGTTCCAGATGGTCTTTGGCTTTTTCCTCTGGCGTCCGAGATGTGTGTGCAGGGAGCAGTCTCTTCTGGTTTCCCAGGCTTGTCCGCCTCTCTGAAGGTTTAGCTCTCCCTCCCACGGGATTTGGGTGCAGAGAACTGTTTATCCGGTCTGTTTCCTTCAGGGTCCGGCGGTGTCTCTGGCAGGGGTCCTGCCGCTCCTGGGCCCTCCCCCACGGGAGCCCAGAGGCCTTATACAGTTTCCTCTTGGGCCAGGGATGTGGGCAGGGGTGAGCAGTGTTGGTGGTCTCTTCTGCTCTGCAGCCTCAGGAGTGCCCACCTGACCAGGCGGTTGGGTCTCTCTCTCCTAATCAGGCATGTTATTAAGGGGGCTTTTGATAACCGGACCTCAGTAGTCAGCCTCAGGAGGGGGAGGTGGTCAAATAAGGGACTGGACCTTGGTGGCTAGCTTTAGGGATATAATCTAACAGGTTTTAGCAAGACAGAGGGTGTTGGGCTCAGAATGGAAGCTAGGAAAACTCTCTTCAGGGAGGTGGTCAGCTCAGGATCTGAGCCTGTAGTGTGTACTTAAAGGGTAAAACCGCAAGATGGGGGGGGTCTTGGGCGAGCTGTGGGTGTCATCTGATCATATTTTGACATTAAAGGGTAAGCAAGAGAGTATCTGTTGGAGACTTGGCCTTTTCCAGGACACCTGGCTTCAAAGCCCTTAACTCATTCCTTTAGATACTCGGTCCAGAATCCTAAGCCCTTAACTCATCCTCCTAGACATTTGGTCTGGAGCTCTAGATGGTAGGGAGGAGAGGAGTGGTCAGCTGCATGTAGTCAACGAGAGTTGGCAGGCCTTGGTTACAGAGTTTTACAACTCAGACACCTTGGTTAAGATAGCAAGTTTTATATTCTTTTACCAGTTTGATAGGCAATGAAGAAAATATTTGGGGAGGGGTGGTCAGGGTAGGATCAGGTCCCAAACCTGTGAGTGTGAATCTAGCCTGACTATATTAGCAAACTGGGACAGTTGCTTTTGGGAAGGCTGGGCTCTGGCGGCTGTCTCCCCACAAGGGAACTGGGGAGAAGGGGAAGAAGGGAGCTGTGTTAGCCATGTCCAGGCTGGCGAGAGCTCCTTCACTTATTACACGGCTAGCCTAGCTGAATCAATGAGTTCATGGTTTGGTGAGAGATCCAAACACATACACACGCTCGCACATTCATGTAAGGACACATAACACAGGCAAAATCACCACCACCACCATCACCATCATCATCACCACCACCATCATCACCACAACCACCACCATCATCATCATCATCAACAACAATAACAACTACTAAATCTGCTTGCCTGTCAATTTAAGTAACATTTTGAGAGTTGTCAACTATAATATGCTTAGGTGTGGGAAACCGTAAGTATCTGCCCTCTTGGTGTGGCTCCTAAGGGGGGATTTTTATTGAATAGCCTTTATTTTTCAGTTGACACACAAACTCATGTAGTCCAGGGTAGACTCAAACTTGCTACATGGCCCAAACTGAACTGCCTCCATCTCTCAAGTGCCAGGACCACAGGCCTGAGCCACCGTGCCCAGTTTGTGTGATGCTGGGGACCAAACCAAGTGCCTTTGCATTCCCAGCATCCTGTACTCTGACAGCTGAACAACACCCCCAGGTATTGTATAGTCCTTTAACGATCTAAGCGTGTACTCAAACGTTATTGGCACAGTGCCCTTTCGTGTTTTAATATGTGATAATCGCCTGATAGAGGCAGACAACTAGACGGCTGTACCATCAGTGCCAGCACAGATTTATCTATGTGAAGATTCTTAACAGGAGAAACATGCTCCTTCTGTCCCACAGCAGGTGATTAGGGGCTTAATTGTGGTGCTGGTGGTGCCTACGCAAAGAGAAAACCATTTTTCTGGTTGTATGGATTACTTTGCTATTGCTATGATAAAACACCATGACCAAGGCAACTTTGGGAAGGAAGGGTTTGTCTGGATTAGAGTCCGCGATGGTGGGGACAGAGTGGTTTCAGGTGTCGAGCTGGGCATCTGGAGCAGCAAGTTCAAAACTCATGTCTTCCATTGCAAGCACAAAACAGGAAGAATAAACTAGAAGTGTTTTGCATCTTTAAACTCTCACAGCCCAGCCCAAGTGACACAGTTTTTCCATCAAGGCCTTAGCTTCTAAACCTCCCCTAGCAGCGCCACCCACAGGGGCCAAGTCTCAAATACATGAGCCTCTGGGGGACATTCTCATTTAAGGTAGCCTAGTGGTAAACATTGTTATGTGATTGGGTATTTTAACGTCTACTTTGGCATGCACAAACGTGGCAAGGTTTTGTGTTTCATTAGAATAATTGCTTATAGGGCTGGAGAAATCACTTAGGAGTTAAGAGAGCTTCCTGCTTTTTCAGAGGACCAAAGTTTAGGTCTCAGCACCCATGTGCAGAAGCTCACACTGCCCATAACTACAGCTTCAGGGGAGACGGCATCTTCTTTGAGGACCCCTGGACCCCTCCACATATTTACCCATAATTAAAATAAAGTAATTAAAAATAAAATAAGTATTTTTTAAAGAAGATAGTTACTTATGTTTTCTGAGGTTTTTGTAAGGCTTTTGGCTACTCAGAAAGGTTCCCTTTAAGTATCTGTTTATGTTGAAGTCTTTTAAATGGCCATTTTATAAACAAGTATAATTTCAAAGTGATTCAAGTACATTTAACACTCAGCATAGCTATGTTAAAAAATGTATGCCCACATGGAATAAAAAGTAATAACAGAACCAGGCGGCCTCAGTCATGAACAGTGCAGCAATGCCCAAGATTAAGGCTCGCAAGAAGGAGGAGCTGTTGAAACAACTGGAGATCTGAAGGTGGAACTGTCCCAGCTTCGCGTGGCCAAAGTGACAAGCGGAGCAGCATCCAGATAGGAGTCGCACGCAAATTCATCGCCCCCGTCCTCACTGTCATTATTCAGATCAAAAGGAAAACCTCAGGAAATTCTACAAGGGAGAGAAGTACAAGTCCCTGGACCTGTGACCCAGGAAGACGAGAGCCGTGCGCGCCGGCTCACCAAGCAGGAAGAGAAGCTGAAGACCAAGAAGTAGCCCCGGAAGGAGTGGAAGGAGCAGAAGGAGCGGAGGTACCCACTGCGCAAGCACGCAGTCGAGGCCTGAGACTACGACAATGACAATAAAGTGCAAGACTGACTTGAAAAAATAATAATAGGTTGGGCATTTAGCTCAGTGGTAGAGTGCTTGCCTAGCAAGCGCAAGGCCCTGGGTTCATTCCTCAGCTCGGGGGAAAAAAAATTAAATGAAAAATAGCTTTAAAATGTGTGTAGGGCCAACAAGATGACTCAGCAGGTAAAGGTGTCTGCGGCTAAACCTGCTGCTCCGAGTTCAATCCCTGGGACTCTTATGGAGAAAGGGGATCCTGGACAACTAACTCCTTCATACGTGTACATGGACACATGTACACATGTGCAGCCTCACAGGGTAAAGAAATGCATTTGAAATGTATAGACCTGTATGGCTAAAGTCTACGTAAATGCTATACAACAGTCTCAACTTAACGGCATAGAAATCTAATACAATAAAACCATATGGTAAGCCGTCTCTCTCTTTCATACAATAATCTTGGATGGTCAACATGGAAAATGGCAAAAACAAACAAACAAACAAACAAACAAAAAACAAAACAAAACAAAAACAAACCAAACCAAAAAAACAAACGGAGGGTTGTGTGTGTGTGTGTGTGTGTGTGTGTGTGTGTGTGTGTTGTTGTTTTTTGGGTTTTTTTTTTCATTTTTTTTTATATCTAACCAACACCATTCAGATAAAGGCATGCATTCGGGAAATCTGCTCTGTATTTTTGTCGTGACTAAATTAGTTACTGTATGATATGCATATGGACACCAGACAGCAAGGGCTACAAGCTAACTTCATTGAATAAGAAAGCTGGATTTCTGTCTGCTAGACATATGACCCCAGCAAACCAAAGATTATGAATTTTGCTTTAAAAGAAAATATGTATGTACATACACACATACACACACACACATGCACACACACACGCACATACACACACGTACATATACACACACATGCACACATACACACCCACATGCACACACACACACACACGCACACATACACACACACACATTTCTTTTTCTTATTTTTTATATTTATTGAGTATTTCTTATTTACATTTCGATTGTTATTCCCCTTCCTAGTTTCCAGGACAACATCCCCCTAACCACTACCTCTCCCCTTCTATATGGGCTTCCCCTCCCCATCCTCCCCCCATTACCACCCTCCTCCCAACAATCACGTTCACTGGGGTTCAGTCTTGGCAGGACCAAGGGCTTCCCCTTCCACTGGTGCCCTTACTAGGCTATTCATTGCTACCTATGAGGTTGAAGCCCAGGGTCAGTCCATGTATAGTCTTTGGGTAGTGGCTTAGTCCCTGGAAGCTCTGGTTGATTGGCATTTTGTTCATATGGGGGCCTCGAGCTCCTTCAAGCTCTTCCAGTCCTTTCTCTGATTCCTTCAACGGGGGTCCTGTTCTCAGTTTAGTGGTTTGCTGCTGGCATTCGTCTATGTATTTGCTGCATTCTGGCTGTGTCTCTCAGGAGAGATCTATATCCGGTTCCTGTCAGCCTGCACTTCTTTGCTTCATCCATCTTATCTAGTTTGGTGGCTGTATATATATGGGCCACATGTGGGGCAGGCTCTGAATGGGTGTTCCTTCTGCCTCGGTTCTAAACTTTGCCTCCCTATTCCCTCCCAAGGGTACTCTTGTTCCCCTTTTAAAGAAGAAGTGAAGCATTCCCATTTTGGTCATCCTTGAGTTTCATGTGTTCTGTGCATCTAGGGTAATTCAAGCATTTGGGCTAATATCCACTTATCAATGAGTGCATACCATGTGTGTTTTTCTGTGATTGGGTTACCTCACTCAGGATCATATTTTCCAGTTCCAATTATTTGCCTATGAATTTCATAAAGTCATTGTTTTTGATAGCTGAGTAGTATTCCATTGTATAGATGTACCACATTTTCTGTATCCATTCCTCTGTTGAAGGGCATCTGGGTTCTTTCCAGCTTCTGGCTATTATAAATAAGGCTGCTATGAACATAGTGGAGCACGTGTCTTTGTTATATGTTGGGGCATCTTGTGGGTATATGCCCAAGAGAGGTATAACTGGATCCTCATGTAGTTCAATGTCCAATTTTCTGAGGAACCTCCAAACTGATTTCCAGGATGGTTGTACTAGTCTGCAATCCCACCAACAATGGAGGAGTGTTCCTCTTTCTTCACATCCTTGCCAGCATCTGTTGTCCCCTGAGTTTTTGATCTTAGCCATTCTCACTGGTGTGAGGTGAAATCTCAGGGTTGTTTTGATTTGCATTTCCCTTATGACTAAAGATGTTGAACATTTCTTTAGGTGTTTCTCAGCCATTCGGCATTCCTCAGCTGTGAATTCTTTGTTTAGCTCTGAACCCCATTTTTAATAGGGTTGTCTCCCTGCAGTCTAACTTCTTGAGTTCTTTGTATATTTTGGATATAAGCCCTCTATCAGTTGTAGGATTGGTAAAGATCTTTTCTCAATCTGTTGGTTGCCCTTTGGTCCTAACGACAGTGTCCTTTGCCTTACAGAAGCTTTGCAGTTTTATGAGATCCCATTTGTGGATTCTTGGTCTTAGAGCATAAGCCATTGTTGTTTTGTTCAGGAAATTTTCTCCAGTGCCCATGTGTTCGAGATGCTTCCCCAGTTTTTCTTCTATTAGTTTGAGTGTATCTGGTTTGATGTGGAGGTCCTTGATCCACTTGGACTTAAGCTTTGTACAGGGTGATAACCATGGATCGATCTGCATTCTTCTACATGCTGACCTCCAGTTGAACCAGCACCATTTGCTGAAAATGCTGTCTATTTTCCATTAGATGGTTTTGGCACCTTTGTCAAAAATCAAGTGACCATAGGTGTGTGGGTTCATTTCTGGGTCTTTGATTCTATTCCACTGGTTTATCTATCTGTCTCTGTACCAATACCATGCAGTTTTTATCACTATTGCTCTGTAATACTGCTTGAGTTCAGGGATAGTGATTCCCCCGGAAGTCCTTTTATTGTTGAGGTTAGTTTTAGCTATCCTGGATTTTTTGTTATTCCAGATGAATTTGCAAATTGTTCTGTCTAACTCTATGAAAAATTGGATTGGTATTTTGATGGAGACTGCATTGAATCTGTAGATCACTTTTGGTAAAATGGCCATTTTTTACTATGTTAATCCTGCCAATCCATGAGCATGGGCGACCTTTCCATCTTCTGAGGTCTTCTTCAATTTCTTTCTTCAGAGGCTTGAAGTTCTTATCATACAGATCTTTTTCTTGTTTGGTTAAAGTCACACCGAGGTATTTTATATTGTTTGGGACTATTGTGAAGGGTGTCGTTTCACTAATTTCTTTCTCGGCTTGTTTCTCTTTTGTGTAGAGGAAGGCTACTGATTTATTTGAATTAATTTTATACCCAGCCACTTTGCTGAAGGTGTTTATCAGGTTTAGTAGTTCTCTGGTGGAACTTTTGGGATCACTTAAATATATTATCATATCATCTGCAAATAGTGATATTTTGACTTTTTTTTTCCCGGAGCTGGGGACCAAACCCAGGGCCTTGCGCATGCTAGGCAAGCGCTCTACCACTGAGCTAAATCCCCAACCCCTGATATTTTGACTTCTTGTTTTCCAATCTGTATCCACTTGATCTCCTTTTGTTGTCTGATTACTCTGGCTAGAACTTCAAGAACTTATATTGAATAAGTAGGGAGAGAGTGAGCAGCCTTGTTTAGTCCCTGATTTTAGTGGGACTGCTTCAAGTTTCTCTCCATTTAGTTTAATGTTAGCTACTGGTTTGCTGTATATGGCTTTCTACTATGTTTAGGTATGGGCCTTGAATTCCTGTTCTTTCCAGGACTTTTATCATGAAGGGGTGTTGAATTTTGTCAAATGCTTTCTCAGCATCTAATGAAATGATCATGTGGTTTTGTTCTTTCAGTTTGTTTATATAATGGATTATGTTGGTGGTTTTCTGTATATTAAACCATCCCTGCATACCTGGGATGAAGCCTGCTTGATCATGATGGATGATTATTTTGATGTGCTCTTGGATTCGGTTTGCCAGAATTTTATTGAGTATTTTTGCGTCGATATTCATAAGGGAAATTGGTCTGAAGTTCTCTTTCTTGGTTGGGTCTTTGTGTGGTTTAGGTATAAGAGTAATTGTGGCTTCATAGAAGGAATTCGGTAGTGCTCCATCTGTTTCAATTTTGTGGAATACTTTGGATAGTATTGGTATGAGGTCTTCTGTGAAGGTCTGATAGAATTCTGCACTGAACCTGTCTGGACCTGGGCTCTTTTTGGTTGGGAGACCTTTAATGACTGCTTCTTTTTCCTTAGGAGTTATGGGGTTGTTTAACTGGTTTATCTGTTCCTGATTTAACTTCGGTACCTGGTATCTGTCTAGGAAATTGTCCATTTCCTTCAGATTTTCAAGTTTTGTTGAATATAGGCTTTTGTAGTAGGATCTGATGATTTTTTTAATATCCTCTGATTCTGATTATGTCTCCCTTTTCATTTCTGATTTTGTTAGTTTGGTCACACTTTCTGTGTCCTCTCGTTAGTCTAGATAAGGGTTTATCTATCTTGTTGATTTTCTCAAAGAACCAACTTTTGGTTCTGTTGATTCTTTCTATGGTCCTTTTTGTTTCTACTTGGTTGATTTCAGTCGTGGGTTTGATTATGTCCTGCCTTCTACACCTCTTGGGTGTATTTGCTTCTTTTTGTTCTAGAACTTTTAGATGTGCTGTCAAGCTGCTGATATATGCTTCTCCTGTTTCTTTCTGCAGGCACTCAGAGCTATGAGTTTTCCTCTTAGCACAGCTTTCATTGTGTCCCTTAAGTTTGGTTATGTTGTACCTTCATTTTCATTAAATTCTAAGAAGTCTTTAATTTCTTTCTTTATTTCTTCCTTGACAAGTTTATCATTGAGTAGAGCATTGTTCAACTTCCATATATATGTGGACGTTCTTTCCTTATTGTTATTGAAGACCATCTTTAGCCTGTGGTGGTCTGATAGGACGCATGGGATT
Source organism: Rattus norvegicus (assembly GCF_021556685.1). NCBI lineage: Eukaryota > Metazoa > Chordata > Mammalia > Rodentia > Muridae > Rattus > Rattus norvegicus. The sequence goes on from NC_141543.1 coordinate 18,952,077, forward strand.
ATTTCAATCTTTCTGTATCTGTTGAGGCCTGTTTTATGACCGATTATATGGTCAATTTTGGAGAAAGTACCATGAGGTGGTGAGAAGACGTTATATCCTTTTGTTTTAGGATAGAATGGTATATAAATATCTGTTAAGTCCATTTGGTTCATGATTTCTCTTAGTCTGTCTATGTCTCTGTTTAATTTCTGTTTCCATGATCTGTCCATTGATGAGAGTGGGGTGTTGAAATCTCCTACTATTATTGTGTGAGGTGCAATGTGTGCTTTGAGCTTTAGTAAGGTTTCTTTTACGTATGTAGGTGCCCTTGTATTTGGAGCATAGATATTTAGGAGTGAGAGTTCATCTTGGTGGATTTTTCCTTTGATGAATATGGAGTGTCCTTCCTTATCTTTTTTGATGACTTTTAATTGAAAATTGATTTTATTCAATATTAGAATGGCTACTCCAGCTTGCTTCTTCAGACCATTTGCTTGGAAAGTTGTTTTCCAGCCTTTCACTCTGAGGTAGTGTCTGTCTTTGTCTCTGAGGTGTGTTTCCTGTAGGCAGCAGAATCCAGGGTCCCCATTGCGTATCCAGTTTGTTAATCTGTTTTTTTTAAATTGGGGAATTAAGTTCATTGATGTTCAGAGATATTAAGGAATAGTGATTATTGCTCCCTGTTATCTTCGTATTTGGAGGTGAGATTATGTTTGCGTGTTTGTCTTCTCTTTATTTTGTTGCAAAACCATTAGTTTCTTGCTTTTTCTAGGGTGTAGCTTGCCTCCTTATGTTGGGCTTTACCATTTATTATCCTTTGTAGGGCTGGATTTGTAGAAAGATATTGTGTAAATTTGGTTTTGTCATGGAATATCTTGGTTTCTCCATCTATGTTCATTGAGAGTCTTGGTGGATACAGTAACCTGGGCTGGCATTTGTGTTCTTTTAGGGTCTGTATGACATCTGTCCAGGATCTTCTGGCTTTCATAGTCTCTGGTGAGACGTCTCGTGTAATTCTGACAGGTCTGCCTTTATATGTTACTTGACCTTTTTCCCTTACTGCTTTTGATATTCTTTCTTTATTTTGTGCATTTGGTGTTTTGACTATTATGTGACAGGAGTATTTTCTTTTCTGGTCCAATCTATTTGGAGTTCTGTAGGCTTCTTGTATGTTTATGGGCATCTCTTTCTTTAGGTTAGGGAAGTTTTCTTCTATGATTTTGTCGAAGATATTTACTGGCCCTTTGAGCTGGGAGTCTTCACTCTCTTCTATACCTATGATCCTTAGGTTTGATCTTCTCATTGAGTCCTGGATTTCCTGTATGTTTTGGACCAGTAGCTTTTTCTGCTTTACATTATTTTTGACCATTGTGTCAATGATTTCTATGGAATCTTCTGCTCCTGAGATTATCTCTTCTATCTCTTGTATTTTGTTGGTGATGCGGGTCCTTGTCTCTTCCTTTGGTTTTCTATATCCAGCGTTGTTTCCCTTTGTGCTTTCTTTATTGCTTTTATTTCCAATTTTAATTCCTTCACCTGTTGATTTTGTTTTCCTGGAATTCTTTCAGGGATTTTTGTGATTCCTCTCTATAGTCTTCTACTTGTTAATTTATGTTTTCCTACATTTTTCTAAGGGGATTCTTCATGTCTTTCTTGAAGTCCTCCAGCATCATGATCAAATGTGATTTTAAATCTAGATCTTGCTTTTCTGGTGTGTTTGGATATTCAGTGTTTGCTTTGGTGGGTGAATTGGGCTCCGATGATGCCATGTAGTCTTGGTTTCTGTTGCTTGGGTTCCTGCGCTTGCCTCTCGCCATCAGATTATCTCTGGTGTTACTTTGTTCTGCCATTTCTGACAGTGGCTAGACTGTCCTATAGGTCTGTGTGTCAGGAGTGCTGTAGACCTGTTTTCCTGTTTTCTTTCAGCCAGTTATGGGAACAGAGTGTTCTGCTTTTGGGCTTGTAGTCTTTCCTGTCTACTGGTCTTCAGCTGTTCCTGTGGGCCTGCGTCCTGAGTCCACCAGGCAGGTTGCTTGGAGCAGAAAAGTTGGTCTTACCTGTGGTCCCATGGCTTAAGTTGCTCATGGGGGGCTGCTTTTGAGCTCTCCGTGAGGGCAGCAACCAGCAGGGCCTGCACCGCCTTTTCCCGGAGTCCCCTTGCACCGGGGTCCCAGGTGGCGTTAGGTGTTTTCTTCTGGAGTCAGAAATGTGGGCAGAGTGTAGTCTCTTCTGGCTTCCCAGGTGAGTCTGCCCCTCTGAAGGTTTAGCTCTCCCTCCCACGGGATTTTGGTGCAGAGAACTGTTGACCCTATCCCTTCAGGTGTGGGCAGTGTCTGGACTGCGGGGGATGTGCCACATGTGCACATTTCTTATCCCATAGTGGGACATAAAAGGAGAGCCAATGCCCTGTAAATGAGTCTTAAGAGAAGAATGCTTAGAAATTAGAGGATTAATTAGAAATTAATATAAGAAACATTAAATAATAGTCTTTTCTATCAAATACTATAAAATGTTTATTTACACACACATATACATACATATATATATATTCAATCTCCACATTGTAAAATGCTTACATAAACCTTCGAATGGTCCTCCTCTTGTAAGACAGTTATGAAGAGTATTAATCTCCACCATTTGGTAAAATGTATGGAAAACTTAAGAAGTTTGAGATTTGTTTTATTTTATGCATATGTGAGTTTTGCCTGAGTGTGTGTACATGTACCATGTGTGTGACTGGTCCCCACAGAGAGCAGAGGAGGGCATTGGCTATCAGAGAACTGGAGTTACAGAGGGTGGCCAGCCATCATGTAGGTCCTGGGAACTGAACCCTGGTCCCCTTCGAGCGACAGGTGCTGTAACCTCTGCAGTATCTCTCATGCTTTCGCAAGACTTAAAGAGTTTCATTTGTACAAATGTTGATGTATTCCTAAGACTTGAACTGCTCACCCTTTCCTTCCTTTGCAGCAATTCTTTTAAAACCAACCAACCAACCAACCAACCAAGACTGTGAGGTCATTCCCTCAGTCAATGGGTGGAAGGCTTATGTGAGGATAAAAACCTCTTGAATTTCCTGCTTGAAATGCTCACCTTTCTGCTTTTGATCAGAAAGAGAGTTTTGCCATGTCGAGGAACTTTTTGAAACCCTGAAATTAATTTCTAGCACAGCCACTTAAAGCAAGAGCAAACCAGACTTCACTTACCCCTTCCTGCTCAACAGAAGGCCATCCTCACAGCTTACTGCACAGACACGGGGACAAGGGAGGGGAATGACATGGAAATTTTGTCTTTAGTATCTCTTACCAGATTTTTAGTTTTAAAAGGGAAGGAATTTCTTTACTGGTCCCTACTGACCCAGTATAGCATTTTTTTTTTTGAAGAGCAAACCGAGATTATCTACCTGGATTCCCATGTAGCTTCCAGCATTTATGATACATACTTGTTATCTTCAAGGTTGCCTTGAAGTTGCTACTCTTGGCCAGTGAAGTTACCAGGACAAGCAAACACACATACTTCACTCTGGGCCAGGGGATGAAAGGGTCCTGAGGGACAAGTAAGGAACAAAGTTCAAGAAGATGAAAACTACTTGTTCAGTTTAGCTTGTAAAAGTTGATTACTTGGGAGTCTGAGGCATACATAGTAAGGTTGGTTATATTGTTTTCTTAAAGGCAGGATAAATTTAAACAAGTTGAGTACACAGTTTTAAATGGTCTCAAAGCATTGGTGGCAAGGTTGGGCAAAAGCTAAGGTTCTGAAGATGAGGTGATGAGGCATTTCCAGAGACCATTCCCATAGCGGCTATGGCTGAGTAGCATCAGGATATAAAGGGACAAGCCAAGGGGCTCAGTCCACAGAGCACAGGTAAGGAAGGAGCGGAGAACCAGTCTGGGTGCAGGCGGAGAGGCCAAATGGGGAAAGGGAGAATGGGTTGAGCCAGCTAGAGACTGAACCATGGAAGATGGATGGAGGGCTTTGAAATAGGAAGTTTCTCAATGTGCAACTTTAGACTATGGGAGCCCAGCATCATATAACAACATGGGGCCGGGGCTGGGGATTTAGCTCAGTGGTAGAGCGCTTACCTAGGAAGCGCAAGGCCCTGGGTTCCGTCCCCAGCTCCGAAAACAACAACAACAACAACAACAACAACAACAACATGGGGCCTACTGTTCAGAGATTAATCAGAATGTTAGCACAGTGACATTGTGGTGTGTGTCTGTGTGTGTTGGGGGGAGTGGACATGTTGGGGAAGCCATCCCTGGGCTCTGCTGAAGCCTCTTGAGCCTATGAGAGAAGAGGGTTTCCTGAATGCCCCCTTCTCTCAATCTGGGCTATGGGGACCTCTTACCTCTGATGTCTTTTTCTCAGAGCCTCGCAAAAATCTCACCACCTCCCTGCAGCTTCTAAGTGCCAGATTGTGCCCCACACCCTCAGGAGCCATGCTGCTGTTGGTGACCCTGGCTCTCCTTGCCGGTCCCACCTGCAGAGCCCAGAGTGAGTACCTGAGATTCCTTTGGGGCCTTCACCCCCCAAGTCATGTCCTAAGCATGAGGGCCTCTGAGGGAGGGAGGGGTCCTCGACACTCTCACGATGCCTCACTTTCAGATATTCTGGGGAACAATGTCGGCACCTATTTCTATGTTGCTGGTGAAGAGCATGGGCAACTTAGGGGCCTGCGGATATTCTTAACGGTAATAGACCTCATCAAAGGGTGAGTAGGACTCTGGTCCCTACAGCATCCCTCACTTGGGCACACTTCCTGTGGCTTATTTAGAACCCTGACCTGAGCGAGCCTCCTCACGGCTGGAATGCCCAGGCTTGGATGACACTGGACAGTCCTTAGGGACGCAGATGGAGAGGGACCTCCAACTTCCTTGTTCAGAAAGGATCATAGAGGCTTGAAGGGTTCCTCTTCCAGCAGGTTCTGGTGGCTTTAGTGCCTCTTGGTGGTACAGAAACTGCTCACATGTCTGAGAGGCAGCCCTGTCTTCACAGGACATACAATGTGAGTGCTCTCTGCACTCTGCGCCTTTGCTCTGCGGCAGAAAGGCAGCCGTTCCCTTGGGACAGGCCAGGTCTTGACTCTCCTCCCCAGTGTCTGACTGGAGATCTGGGGTTCTCCCAGAGTGTGGCTAAGGCCTTGTGTTACTGTTGCCAGGTAACTGTTGGTAAATGCAAACACAGTGCCCCAAGAATAATAGAATCCCAGAGGAACACTGAAGCTTCTTTTAGTGTCCCCCTGTGCAGTATTGTGATTATCTTAATCCTTAAAAAATTAGATGTTGGGTGAGTGGGGAGAGGGCTCGTGGATAAAGTCTTTGCTGTGCAACTATGAGGCCCTAAGTTCAGATCCCTGGAACCCATGTGAAAGCTGAGAGTAGCAGCACAGGACGGTACCCCTAAACTGTGGGAGCAGAGACACGGGGAGCCTGCACGGCCCGCTGACCTGAGTCTTACCCAAAAGGTGATTCTAGCTTCCCTTGGAGGCTCTGCCTAAAACCATGAGGGGTGTGCCTGGGGAAGTGGCAGGGAAAGTGAGAAAGAGCATTGGCTCTGCAAACACGAAGACCTGGGTTCAGATTTCCAGAAGCCATATTAGAGGAAAAGGAGCCTGGGGGGATGGAGGTGGCTGTTAGGTGAGCACTGGGGTGGGGGGTACAGGGAGCTCCCAGGAGTCCTGGCCAGCCAGTCCAGCTGTAACACTGAGCTCCCACTCAGTGAGAAACCCTGTCTCCCCACACTAAGGCAGGTAGTCATGGACGAAGACACTAGGTGCCCAACTCGAGCCTCTACATGCTCACACATGCATCATAGATAGGCACACAGACACATGCGGAACACACACACACACACACACACACACACACACACACACACACACACAGACAGGCACATGCCCAGGGGGAGAGTGATCAAGGAAAACACATACATACAAGGGCAAGCACACATGCATGCATCATCTACAGACACAGGTCATCTTGACAACAGGGATACACATTCATTATTTTATGTTATGGGTGGCTGAACTTACCACCTTCTACCTCCACTAAGGACTTGGCACATGTGGTCCTACATGGATAAACATACACAAATACATGCACATACATGTGCACAAAATCAACAATAAATCAACAGCAAAAATGACCAAACAAACCATGTAACAGGAGTGTAGTGTACTGAAAATTACTCATGGCTATCTGAAATTCTAATTGTACTGGACATCCTTCTTGCATTCTATCTGGAGGCTGATTTGATAGGCATCTTACCTTGTAAGGAAAGAAAGAAGTTGGCACTAGGAACAGTCCAGAAGATTTGGGGTGGTCATGTCACTTCTTAGCTCAGTAGAACATCTTCATGGCTCCCCTAGTCCCCCCTGTTCCTCCCTCCCTGACTACACAAGCAGACAAGAGCCTGTCTCTCTGGTCTTTGCTCATAAGATTCATCTCATGTGTACTGCTCTTTGCAGTGTGGCTCCTGCCTCACTTGGGGTGGATAAGGTAGAGGGCTCCAGAGGGGAAGCTATGAGTTGGGCAGAGCCTGGCAAACCTTCCGGCTCAGGGTGGGTGCAGTAGCAGACATAGCTGCCCTGGTGCAGATGCCTGACCTGGGCCAGACCTGTGAGGAGGGCTGTGTCTGCGAGAAGAAGGATCCAGGCTGGCACGTGAGAGCTGGGCACTTCTGGAGACTGAGCTGTAGACCAGAAAGCAGAGTAGGATGCAGATGTGAGAAAGAACGGGTGTCCCTGAGGTTACGCTGACTCGATCTCTCTCCAGCATCCAGCTGAGGTTTGGTGGTAACTGGAGTGACGTGTACGGATCCCGGTCACTAAAATATAAAGAGTTCCTTCTGGAGGATGGAGAGCACGTGACACAGGTGAGCGGCACCAGAAAGCTCTGCCTGACTTCCCTGAGCTTCACTACTAACAAGGGGCGAGTGGTCACCTTTGGTGTTAGACGTGGCTTGTCCTTTAATGAAAGTGGAGGTTCAGATAAGTATCTAGTGACTGTCAATGGTCTGTATGCACCGGGCCTCTGCCTTAATGGGATGGGCTTCAAATGGAAAAATATTCATGATGTCTTTGACGACAATGATGATGACAAGGAAGATGATGATGATGAACATGATGATGACAATGAGGAAGACCATGGTGATAAAGACAATGACAAAGATCATGATGATGACCATGATGATGATGATGATGACAAGGAAGATGACAACAAGGAAGATGTTGATAATGAAAGAGATGACAAAGATGATGAGGAGGAGGAAGATGATAATGATAAGGAAAATGACAAAGACGATGGTGAGGGCAGTGGGGATGATGATGACAATGATGATGAAGATGATGACAAAGATGATGATGGTGGTAGTGGTGATGATGGTGATGAGGGTGATGATGGTGATGATGGTGATGATGGTGAGGATGATGATGGTGAGGATGATGATGGTGGTGATGATGATGATGATGGTGGTGAGGAAGAAGAGTAGCATGTTCAGGGTTCAGCCCTGCATCCCCGCATTCCACCACCTCCTCTCAGCCACGCTTACCCACTCACAGGGACCAATAGACCAGGTGACCCTGGGCTGGAGTAGGCAAAGTCCAAATGCCCTTTATCTCTCTGTCCAATAAAGTATGTGCATCTATGTGAGCCTGAGTGGTTGGTCCTCATCACCAAATGGGATTCCCCAAGAACTTCCTTTACCTCCCCACTTTTTGGACCTACACCTGTACACTGAGTTAGGGTTTGCACAGAGAGACCCTTGGTCAACTCGGCAGGACCAAGGTCTCCAGAATTAGGACAGCCACTGTCTGTCTCAAAGTAGCCCAGGGCTACGAGGAGAGCTCAGTGTGTGCGGACCAAAGCTGGCAGCGACTGGCTCTGCAGTGGTCCTGTCCTCTCCCTTCTGTCCCAGACACTAATCCCCCTTAGAAACCAAGGCTACCTGGAAAGTGTTCCCCACCTAACTGGGGATTAAACCTAGGGCCTCCTGTATGCCAGAAAAGTGCTCTTCAACTGAGCCACATTCTTAGCTTACACTTCTGTCTGTCTGTCTATCTGTCTGTCTGTCTGTCTATCTATCTATCTATCTATCTATCTATCTATCTATCTATCTATCTATCTATCCATCCATCTATCTATGAGACAGGCCTTCACATAGTCCTAGCTGGCCTACAACCAAGAATGACCAGCCTGCTTGGCATAGAAAACAAGTTTCATCGAGCCAGGCTCAGGCCATCTTCAACAACCGTGCTAGTCAGCAGCTCGGAGGCCTGCCCTGGTCAGGAGAGGTCTCCAGCCAATCACCTTGGCTTCCTTCCTCCCCTCACAGCGGCAGGGCCACACTCTGAAGAGTTTTAGAAATGAGTCTCACAGATACTCCAATTTTGATTATAATATCTCTGGCAGCAAGGGGATAGGGCCATATATTTCAAGCCAATGAGTGTAAATTTCAATGAATGCAGCTGTGACAGATGTGGCACCTTTGTGAGAGGTGTAAGGTGATGCTCATGCCAAGGGAAGTTTGCAGAAGAGGGTGACACAAATGAGAAGAACTTTCTCCTCCATCTCAGTTAAGTGTATTCCCTGACTGTGGTCCATGGACTCCAGGCCACTGCAACCTTCAATCAGCACTTATAACTAAATAAACTGGGACTGGAGAGATGGCTCAGTGGTTGAGAGCACCGACTGCTCTTCCAGACATCCTGAGTTCAAATCCCAGCCACTACATGGTGGCTCACAACCATCCGTAATGGGATCTGATGCCCTCTTCTTGTGTGTCTGAGGCAGTGAAGGTGAAATAAATATAAACAAACAAACAAACTGGGCAGGGCAGCCCGGCCCTATAATCCAAGCTATTTGAGAGACTGAGGCAGGAGGATTCAGAGCTTATAACCTGGCTAAGCTTCTCCACTGAGGCCCTGCCTCAAATGTTTTTTTAAAACATTTTAATTTTTGGCAGTTTAAAAGAATTATTAACTTCTATTTTTTGCATTCACGAGTGTTGCCTGGGTGTATATATGTCTCCTTCAGAGTTTTAATTCTTTTAACGTGAGAGGAAGAGAGGGGCGGTGTGGGGGGTTGGGGGATGGACAGCTGGCTCTCTTAAGCTCTGACTTCTCACAGCAGACCTGGTGTGGCTGCTGCACCCACATGGGGAAGCTCACTCCCTTCTGTAGCTCCAGCTTCAGGGGATCTGACGCCCTCTTCTGGCACTAAGTGTTCATGTGCTACACATATGCACAGGCAGCCAAATGCTCACACACACTTTATAAAAAGAAAGAAGAGAGGCTGAGACAGACGGCCATGTTGGCCCACACCTGCCATGCTAGACTTTGGTAGAGGTAGGCGATCAGGAGTTCAAGTCTACTGTGTTAGTCGGGGTGCGCTACAGTGGCAGAACTGACAGAATGAACCTCTCCTCCTATGTGTGCATATACAACAGGGACTTCTTACAGCGGCTGAGAGGCTGTGGTGCAACTAATCCAACAACAGCCGTGAAAGGGAAAATCCAAGAATCCAGAAGTTACCCAGCCCACGCGGCTGGATGTCTGCATGGGTTTTCAGTAGACCCTGGAATCCCAAAGAAGTAGGCTCTGATGCAGTGAAGAAATGGACTTGGAAGGTGAGGACAGGCAGGCAAGTGCAGAAGCGTCCTTTCCCCACGTCCTTAAATAGGCTTCCAGCAGAAGGTGTGGGGCAGAATCAAGGTGAGTCTTCCTGCCGTGAGCTCTGGACCAGAAGTGTGTGTGTGTCTTTCTCCCTCAACAGCTCCACTAGAAGTGGATTCGTCCTCTTCAAACTGAGCAGAAGATTTAGAGATGTGACTACACACCAGGCAGTGCCATGCTTATGCCAAATCTCACTGGGCATGTACTCTTTAACCTTAGTAAAGATGGCTGACAGACATGACGCTGCTTCCCTCCTGGTAAGGTCATCAAACAAGATGGAGGAGAGCTACGTGTTGGCTCTTTAAAAAGATCTGTCTTCCTAGAAGACTAGAAGATCTATTATTTTTTTTTAACCAATGAGAGTTGAATCCAAGTTACACACACACACACACACACACACACACACACACACACACGTGCGTGCGCACTAAAGAAGAGTTGAATCAGACATATACATATATGTATGTATTTTAATTATAAGCCTTTTGTTATAAGTTTAAAGCCAATTTTATTACAAATATTACAGATTTTTGAACCATACACAACTGTACTTAGGAATCCTGAGACAGAATTTACAGTTTTAAGGAACTATTTTTCAGAGAACAGCACAGAGAAGGCATGGAGATGAAAGATTTTTAAGAGTGAGAAGCAGAACCTTCATTTTTTAAAATTTTTTTAAAAGATTTTGTTTATTTACTTATTTTGTATATAAGTACACTGTAGCTGTCTTCAGGCACACCAGAAGAGGGCATCAGATCCCATTACAGATGGTTGTGAGCCACCATGTGGTTGCTGGGATTTGAACTCAGGACCTCTGGAAGTCAGTGCTCTTAACCGCTGAGCCATCTCTCCAGCCCCCCCCCTTTTTCTTTTTTTTTTTCTTTTTTTTTTCTTTTTTTTCTGGAGCTGAGGACCGAACCCATGCCCTTTAGCTTGCTAGGCAAGCGCTGTACCACTGAGCTAAATCCCCAACCCCCCCTGATAACCAACTTTGGGATCACTTGCTTATGTGCAGACAGAAGTTGTCAGAATCTTGGAGAATTTGGAAATTGAGTGTGCCAATGTTTTGGCCATAGATCTGTAGTGAGGCCATGCTGCAGTCGTAAAATCCAGTCCATGGAAGGAGAGGGAGAGAAAGCAGGGAGAGGGAAGCAGTCATTGAGGACTGTAGAGTCGAACCTTGTGGATAGCAGAAGCCAGTGGTTCTTACCTCAGGAGAATCAGGGCAGCAGACACTGCAGGGGAGAACGGGTGTGTGCAGGGAAGAAGGGGTGTGTGCAGGGAAGAAGGGATGTGAGCAGGAGAGAAGGGGTGTGTGCAGGGGAGAACCGGTGTGTGCCGGGTCTATGCAGGCCGCAGTTGTCCTACTCCAATGCTTTCTCCAGCTCCTGCTAGGTCAGGTTCCAGATCGCAAGTTACAGCAAACTTATGGTTCCACCAATTATAACCTAAAGACAGGACATTAACACAGGATGTCAGGAGGCCAGACAGAAACAAACAGGGCTTGGGGCAGAGAAAAGAGAAATAGGGAATTTCTCTCTCTCTCTCGCTCTCTCGCTCTCTCGCTCTCTCGCTCTCTCGCTCTCTCGCTCTCTCGCTCTCTCGCTCTCTCGCTCTCTCGCTCTCCCTCTCTCTCTTTCTTTCCCTTTCTTTTCTTTTCTTTTTTTTTTTGATTCAGTAAAGTTTTATTTTCCCAAATGTACAGCTGATTGAACCTGTTCATGCGTCTTCACCAGCAGCTGGGGCGTCTCCTCCCTTTGTGTTTCTCGTGTAAATTACTCGGGCTCTGTGCTTTGAAACCAGCTTCCTAAGTCCTTTACTAAGTAGGTCCTGAAGGGCTGCCCTGGCCACGGAACCTCAGATCTCCAGTCTCTCGGAGACCACAGCTGGAGTAATAAGTTATAGTTGGAGACTTCCTTACAGAGTTTGTCCTATGTAGCTTTGTCAAACAGGACAAGGTTGTTCAGCTTGTCCCGAACTTTGCCTTGGGCCACTTCTTCTTTTTGGCCTCGCCTCCAGATTTATTTACTGGGTCTTTGTCTTTTTGGGCTGACTTTTCAGCATCTTTCTTGTTGTTGTTGTCGTCTTTGGGCCATTGGTAAAGGTGTAACCTCATTTACAGTGGAGACCCCTGGATACTGAAGAGGAGGGACACATGGGACAGCAGTCAGTACAGCAGGAGGGGTGGAGCAGGGCACACAGAGAAGCCGTAGGCTGCAGGTGGCAGAGCTAAGCAGGTAGGACGGCTGGCACAGGAGGCCAGAGGGTCATGAGTGAGTTCCAGATATTGGACACTGAGCTACAGAATTTGGATTTGCACTACTGGATTTTTGTTTTGCTTTTAATATGAGTGTTCCTATGCAGTGCATCCTCCTGCTTGGAATAAAAGTACGTGTGTGTGTGTGTGTGTGTGTGTGGTGTGGTGTGTGTGGTGTGTGTGTGGTGTGGTGTGTGTCTCTGTGTGTGTGTGTCTGTGTGTGGTGTGGTGTGGTGTGTGTGGTGTGTGTGTGTCTGTGTGTGTCTCTGTGTGTGTGTCTGTGTGTGAGTGTCTGTGTCTATGTTTGTGTGTGTGTGTGTGGTGTGTATGGTGTGTGTGTGTGTCTGTGTGTGTCTCTGTGTGCGTGTGTGTGTGTGTGTGTGTGTGTGGTGTGTATGGTGTGTGTGTGTTTGTGTGTGGTGTGTCTGTGTCTGTGTATGTGTGTGTGGTATGTGTGTGGTGTGTCTGTGTGTTTGTGTGTGTGTCTGTGTGTGTGTGTTTGTGTGTGTTTTTGTGTGTGGTGTGGTATGTGGAGTGTGGTGTCTGTGTGTGTGTGGTGTGTGTTTTTGTGTGTGTTTTTGTGTGTGGTGTGGTGTGTGGAGTGTGGTGTCTCTGTGTGTGTGTGTGTGTGTGTTTGTGTGTGGTGTGTCTGTGTATGTGTATGTGTGTGGTATGTGTGTGGTGTGTGTGTGCGGTGTGTGTGTGTGTCTCTGTGTGTCTCTGTGTGTGTGTTTGTGTGTGTTTTTGTGTGTGGTGTGGTGTGTGTGTGCGGTGTGTGTGTGTGTCTCTGTGTGTCTCTGTGTGTGTGTTTGTGTGTGTGGTGTGGTGTGTGGAGTGTGGTGTCTGTGTGTGTGTGTGTCTGTGTGTGTGTGTGTGTCTGTGTCTGTGTGTGTCTGTGTGTGTCTGTGTGTGTCTGTGTTTTGCCAGCATGTATGTATGTGCACCACATGCATTCCTGGTGCTGGACTAGATCAGAGAACGTATCAGAATCCTAGAATTGGAGTTACAGATTGCTGTGAGCTGTCACCGGCTGCTGGGATGGAATCCTGTGTCCTCTGCAAGAGGAGCAGTGTTCTTCAGATCTGAGTCACCTCTCCAATCAATTATTCATAGCTTGTTTGTTCAGGGTCAAGAGTCTTTGAATATTTACAGAGACATCAAATTTGTAAAGTAGTGAAGTTTTTTTAAAGACCGTGGGACTTTAAAATTGGGTTGTGCTAATTTATGTTGTGATAGGAACATAAAGTCAAGGGAACAAGAAATAAAAGATTGTGACTTAAAGTGATTGTTTGTATGTGGAGTTGACAAGGGATGGAATGTCCTGGTTAGTTAGCTTAAGATGTCAACTTGACACAGTCCAGAGTTGTGTGAGGAAGCCTCAAGGCAGAAATTGTCTAGATCAGATTGTCGTGTGGGCACATCTGTGAGGCATTGTTCTGATGTAATGTGGGAGGGCCCAGCCCTCCACTGTGGTGGAGCTATCGGACAGGTAGTCCTGGGCATTATTTTAGAAAACTAACTCTGTGATGCGTGTGGTGACATTTGCCTTAAATCCCAGCACCCTGGAGGCAGAGGCGAGTGGACCTCTGGGTTTGAGGTCAGCCTTGTGTACAGAGCAAGTTCCAGGAGAGCTAGGCCCATAGGAGTTCCTTGATTTGTTTATGAGGCTGGCATCAAACTCAGAGATCTGTCTGCCTCTACCTCCCAAGTGCTGGGATTAAAGGTGTGCACCATCACCACCTGGCAGAGATATCCTGTCTTGAAAATAAGAAAAAAGCTTCTAGATGCAGGACAGAAAGCAAGCCAGTCAGCCATGTGCCTCTGTGGTTCCTGCCCTGACTTCCCTCGGGATTAGAAGTAGAACCAGATTTGATGGCTGATCTCAGCTGTCAACTGGACTCCATATGGAACCAAGTAAAACCCAAGCAGCTGGGCGAGCCTGGGAGAGGCTTCTTGATCATATGACTGAGGTGGGGAGACCCACCTTAAAACCGGGACACACCCTTCTGGTAGCAGCCCATGCCGAAGGAGGAATGAAGGAAGGAAGAGGAAGGAAGAGTTTGCTTTTTGTCTGCTTGCCCTAACTCTTGCTGGCAGGTTCATCTGTCCTGTGGCTGAGGCATGACTCCACAGGTAGAAGAACTTACTTCTCTGGAATTCCAACATAGACTGAAGACCAGAACCTCTAGGACTCTTCTGGGACTCCAGCCCCAGACTGAGACTTTGAAACATTCAGTTTCATAGACTGAACAACTTCCAAATTATTTTCCTTTCTATCATGAGACAGTTGTTATTGTTGGACAATCCAGACAACCTGTAACCATACTAATAAATACAGACATAAACATACATACATACATACATACATACATACATACATACATACAAACATACATAAACATACACACACACACACACACACACACATGGGGTAGAGAGAAAGAGACAGACAGACACACAGACACACACTGTTTCTTTAGAAACTCCTGGAAAATATAGTTGAAATGAACTACTTCTTGCTTCTGCCATGGTTTAGAACAATATATATATATATATTTGTTATATATATTATATTATATATTATAATATAATATATACATATACATATATACATATACATACATACATATATACATATATACATATACACACATACACACACACACACACACACATATATATATGAACTTTGGGCTGGGCATGGTGGCTCATGTCTTTTATCCAAGTACTTAGAAAACAGAAACCAGAAGATCTTTGTGAGTTCAAGAACAGCCCAGTCTATAAAGTAAGTTCCAGGCCAAACTAAGGCCATACAATAAAACACTATTACACAACAATAACAACAACATCATCATCATCATCAACAACAACAACAGCAACACCCTATATTTTACTTCCAACACTAAATGGAGCCAAGCAGTAATGGATAAACACCCGTGGTGCATGGTGATGTGACACTAAGTCTTCCAGTTCGTTCCTATTTTTATTTCAGGTTTTATGCTCAAAGCCTATGCTCTGGCAGGTCCAAAAACACTGGCTTTGCTGTCTGTTCCTAGCAGCCAATTACAGAGTCAACTAGTGGTGAAAAAAAATGGAAGGCGTGTGTGCAGCCGCCTGCTCAGCCCTGAGGGGAAGGGAAGGGACTGTCAGAAAGGCTTCCTGGAGAACCAGACGTCTGAGGGAGGACCAGCTGAGTCAGGGAAGAGGGTATCCCAAGGAAGGATAACCACAGCCAGGGCAGAGCCAGACAGTCATGGAGACAGATTTCCACACCACAACTCTCACAGTCCCCCACCAGCCTGCTTGCAGGAGATTTTGTGAGAAGGAAATCAAACTAAAAGCATTTTGAATAAAACTTCCATTTGCAATAGGGGTCAAATGCATTTAGGTTCCCAAGGCCTCCCTGGGTGGCTGACATGTTGTTTGGTAGAGAGAGACACGCACATAGCTAACTGATGTTGTGGCGATGGGAACAGACAGGATAAATGCACACAAAAGACACGTTCCTAAGGAAGACGCCTGTCCTCAATCCTGGTGGGTAGGATAATGGAGCGGTAACATACCACAGATGTCTGTGGATTCAGCCTTTATCTCTCTGTAGCATCTTGGCTTGGGGTCACAGTCCAGTCCCTGGGTCTGCTCTACGGCCCTGATCAATCACTATGTAATATTTCATCATCTGCTTAAATAGTTATTGTCTTAGTCAGGGTTTCTATTCCTGCACAAACATCATGACCAAGAAGCAAGTTGGGGAGGAAAGGGTTTACTCAGCTCACACTTCCACATTGCTGTTCATCACCAAAGGAAGTCAGGACTGGAACTCAAGCAGGTCAGGAAGCAGGAGCTGATGTAGAGGCCATGGAGGGATGATAATTACTGGCTTGCTTCCCCTGGCTTGCTCAGCTTGCTTTCTTATAGAACCCAGGAACCCCAGTTCAGGGATGGCACCACCCACAATGGGCTGAATTCTCCCCCTTGATCACTAATTGAGAAAATGCCTTACAGCTGGGTCTCATGAAGGCATTTCCACAACGGAGGCTCCTTTCTCTGTGAGAACTCTGGCTTGTGTCAAGTTGACACACAAAGCCAGCCAGTACAGTTACTACGATGAAAGTTCAAAGATACACTCAGCTGCCGAGCCTGTGCCGTCCTTGGCTGGCAGGTTTTGCTGCATAATTCAAATAAAGGTCCTGCTTTGCTGGACTCTTGTGTCTGCTTGAGTCGTTTTGGTTTTCAGACACCAATAATTCACATAAACATCATTCTCTTTTCTTGACTTCTATTTTTATATCTTGGGGAGGGGAGGCTGAGAACATGTGTTGGACGTTAAGAGCAAACACATCAAAGAAGTCTCGTTTGCCTATAACCAGATCCTGGTGATCTAATTATCTTCCCACCTCCAGGGACCCCTGCGCTCACTTGCATGAACCCAATCAGACACAATTATACACATGATTTCAAATTTCAAAAATTATTATAAATTCTTTTTCAGACTGAGAGGTGAACCCAGGGCCTTGTGCAGACTATGTACGAACTCCTCCATGAACTATAGCCCTGCCTTTGTTTGTTTGTTTGTGTTTGAGACAGGGTTACAAACCTAGACTGACCTTCGAACTGGCTAGCTGACGGTAACTGTGCTGGATGTTCTTGATGGTAACTTGACTCCTTTTAGGATGAATTACAATCCAGAAATGGAGTCCTCCTGAGAGAGGAACCTTCTGCTCAGTTTGAAGAGGACGATTCCACTTCTAGGGGGAGCTGTTGGGGCAGAAAGACTCACACACACTTCTGGTCCAGAGCTCACAGCAGGAAGACTCACCTTGATTCTGCCCCACACCTTCTGCTGGAAGCCTATTTAAGGACGTGGGGAAAGGACGCTTCTGCACTTGCCTGCCTGTCCTCACCTTCCAAGTCCATTCCTTTCCTGCATCAGAGCCTACTTCTTTGGGATTCCAGGGTCTACTGAAAACCCATGCAGACATCCAGCCGCGTGGGCTGGGTAACTTCTGGATTCTTGGATTTTCCCTTTCACGGCTGTTGTTGGATTAGTTGCACCACAGCCTCTCAGCCGCTGTAAGAAGTCCCTGTTGTATATGCACACATAGGAGGAGAGGTTCATTCTGTCAGTTCTGCCACTGTAGCGCACCCCGACTAACACAGTAGACTTGAACTCCTGATCGCCTACCTCTACCAAAGTCTAGCATGGCAGGTGTGGGCCAACATGGCCGTCTGTCTCAGCCTCTCTTCTTTCTTTTTATAAAGTGTGTGTGAGCATTTGGCTGCCTGTGCATATGTGTAGCACATGTACACTTAGTGCCAGAAGAGGGCGTCAGATCCCCTGAAGCTGGAGCTACAGAAGGGAGTGAGCTTCCCCATGTGGGTGCAGCAGCCACACCAGGTCTGCTGTGAGAAGTCAGAGCTTAAGAGAGCCAGCTGTCCATCCCCCAACCCCCCACACCGCCCCTCTCTTCCTCTCACGTTAAAAGAATTAAAACTCTGAAGGAGACATATATACACCCAGGCAACACTCGTGATTGCAAAAAATAGAAGTTAATAATTCTTTTAAACTGCCAAAAATTAAAATGTTTTAAAAAAAACATTTGAGGCAGGGCCTCAGTGGAGAAGCTTAGCCAGGTTATAAGCTCTGAATCCTCCTGCCTCAGTCTCTCAAATAGCTTGGATTATAGGGCCGGGCTGCCCTGCCCAGTTTGTTTGTTTGTTTATATTTATTTCACCTTCACTGCCTCAGACACACAAGAAGAGGGCATCAGATCCCATTACGGATGGTTGTGAGCCACCATGTAGTGGCTGGGATTTGAACTCAGGATGTCTGGAAGAGCAGTCGGTGCTCTCAACCACTGAGCCATCTCTCCAGTCCCAGTTTATTTAGTTATAAGTGCTGATTGAAGGTTGCAGTGGCCTGGAGTCCATGGACCACAGTCAGGGAATACACTTAACTGAGATGGAGGAGAAAGTTCTTCTCATTTGTGTCACCCTCTTCTGCAAACTTCCCTTGGCATGAGCATCACCTTACACCTCTCACAAAGGTGCCACATCTGTCACAGCTGCATTCATTGAAATTTACACTCATTGGCTTGAAATATATGGCCCTATCCCCTTGCTGCCAGAGATATTATAATCAAAATTGGAGTATCTGTGAGACTCATTTCTAAAACTCTTCAGAGTGTGGCCCTGCCGCTGTGAGGGGAGGAAGGAAGCCAAGGTGATTGGCTGGAGACCTCTCCTGACCAGGGCAGGCCTCCGAGCTGCTGACTAGCACGGTTGTTGAAGATGGCCTGAGCCTGGCTTGATGAAACTTGTTTTCTACGCTAAGTAGGCTGGTCATTCTTGGTTGTAGACCAGCTAGGGCTATGTGAAGGCCTGTCTCATAGATAGATGGATAGATAGATAGATAGATAGATAGATAGATAGACAGACAGACAGATAGGTGTAAGCTAAGAATGTGGCTCAGTTTAAGAACACTTTTCTGTCATGAGGAGGCCCTAGGTTTAATACCTAGTCAGGTGGGAACACCTTTCAGGCAGCCTTGGTTTCTAAGGAGGGTCACTGATCAGGACAGAAGGGAGAGGAGGCAGTGGCGGGAGAACGGATGGCTCTGAAGAGGCGCAGGAGGCCATGACAGTTGCTCAAACACAGACAGGACCACTGCAGAGCCAGTAACTGCCAGCTTTGGTCCACACACACTGAGCTCTCCTCGTAGCCCTAGGCTACTTTGAGACAGACGGTGGCTGTCCTAATTCTGGAGACCTTGGTCCTGCCGAGTTGACCAAGGGTCTCTCTGCGCAAACCCTAACTCAGTGTACGGGTGTAGGTCCAAAAAGTGGGGAGGTAAAGGAAGTTCTTGGGGAATCCCATTTGGTGATGAGGACCAACCACTCAGGCTCACATAGATGCACATACTTTATTGAACAGAGAGATAAAGGGCATTTGGACTTTGCCTACTCCAGCCCAGAGTCACCTGGTCTATTGGTCCCTGTGAGTGGGTAAGCTTGGCTGAGAGGAGGTGGTGGAATGCGGGGATGCAGGGCTGAGCTCTGAACATGCTACTCTTCTTCCTCATCACCGTCGTTGTCATCACCACCATCATCATCCTCACCATCCTCACCATCCTCACCATCCTCACCATCATCACCATCATCACCATCATCACCATCATCACCATCATCACCATCTTTGTTATTGTCTTCGTCATCAACATCATCATTGTCTCTGCCTTCATCTTCCTTCTTGTCGGAAGCCTCAGAGCTACCCACTGGCTCTCTCGGAGGCTCGGTGGCCTTCAAGTCCTTTGTATTAACTTCCCATTTGAAGCCCATCCCTGTGATGCAGAGGCCTGGTGTGTGTGTACCATTGACAGTCACTAGATGCTTGTCAGAACCACCACTGTCATCAAAGGAGCGGCCTGTTCTAACACCAAAGGTGAGCGCTCGCTCCTTGTTAGTAGTGAAGCTCAGGGAAGTCAGGCAGAGCTTTCTGGTGCCGCTCACCTGTGTCACGTGCTCTCCATCCTCCAGAAGGAACTCTTTATATTTTAGTGACCGGGATCCGTACACGTCACTCCAGTCATTACCAAACCGCAGCTGGATGCTGGAGAGAGATCGAGTCAGCGTAACCTCAGGGACACCCGTTCTTTCTCACATCTGCATCCTACTCTGCTTTCTGGTCTACAGTTCAGTCTCCAGAAGTGCCCAGCTCTCACGTGCCAGCCTGGATCCTTCTCACAGACACAGCCCTCCTCACAGGTCTGGCCCAGGTCAGGCATCTGCACCAGGGCAGCTATGTCTGCTACTGCACCCACCATGAGCCGGAAGGTTTGCCAGGCTCTGCCCAACTCATAGCTTCCCCTCTGGAGCCCTCTACTTTATCCACCCCAAGTGAGGCAGGAGCCACACTGCAAAGATCAGTACACATGAGATGGATCTTATGAGCAAAGACCAGAGAGACAGGCTCTTGTCTGCTTGTGTAGTCAGGGAGGGAGGAACAGGGGGGACTAGGGGAGCCATGAAGATGTTCTACTGAGCTAAGAAGTGACATGACCACCCCAAATCTTCTGGACTGTTCCTAGTGCCAACTTCTTTCTTTCCTTACAAGGTAAGATGCCTATCAAATCAGCCTCCAGATAGAATGCAAGAAGGATGTCCAGTACAATTAGAATTTCAGATAGCCATGAGTAATTTTCAGTACACTACACTCCTGTTACATGGTTTGTTTGGTCATTTTTGCTGTTGATTTATTGTTGATTTTGTGCACATGTATGTGCATGTATTTGTGTATGTTTATCCATGTAGGACCACATGTGCCAAGTCCTTAGTGGAGGTAGAAGGTGGTAAGTTCAGCCACCCGTAACATAAAATAATAAATGTGTATCCCTGTTGTCAAGATGACCTGTGTCTGTAGATGATGCATGCATGTGTGCTTGCCCTTGTATGTATGTGTTTTCCTTGATCACTCTCCCCCTGGGCATGTGCCTGTCTGTGTGTGTGTGTGTGTGTGTGTGTGTGTGTGTGTGTGTGTGTTCCGCATGTGTCTGTGTGCCTATCTATGATGCATGTGTGAGCATGTAGAGGCTCGAGTTGGGCACCTAGTGTCTTCGTCCATGACTACCTGCCTTAGTGTGGGGAGACAGGGTTTCTCACTGAGTGGGAGCTCAGTGTTACAGCTGGACTGGCTGGCCAGGACTCCTGGGAGCTCCCTGTACCCCCCACCCCAGTGCTCACCTAACAGCCACCTCCATCCCCCCAGGCTCCTTTTCCTCTAATATGGCTTCTGGAAATCTGAACCCAGGTCTTCATGTTTGCAGAGCCAATGCTCTTTCTCACTTTCCCTGCCACTTCCCCAGGCACACCCCTCATGGTTTTAGGCAGAGCCTCCAAGGGAAGCTAGAATCGCCTTTTGGGTAAGACTCAGGTCAGCGGGCCGTGAAGGCTCCCCATGTCTCTGCTCCCACAGTTTAGGGGTACCGTCCTGTGCTGCTACTCTCAGCTTTCACATGGGTTCCAGGGATCTGAACTTAGGGCCTCATAGTTGCACAGCAAAGACTTTATCCACGAGCCCTCTCCCCACTCACCCAACATCTAATTTTTTAAGGATTAAGATAATCACAATATTGCACAGGGGGCACACTAAAAGAATCTTCAGTGTTCCTCTGGGATTCTATTATTCTTGGGGCACTGTGTTTGCATTTACCAACAGTTACCTGGCAACAGTAACACAAGGCCTTAGCCACACTCTGGGAGAACCCCAGATCTCCAGTCAGACACTGGGGAGGAGAGTCAAGACCTGGCCTGTCCCAAGGGAACGGCTGCCTTTCTGCCACAGAGCAAAGGCGCAGAGTGCAGAGAGCACTCACATTGTATGTCCTGTGAAGACAGGGCTGCCCCTCAGACATGTAAGCAGTTTCTGTCACCACCAAGAGGCACTAAAGCCACCAGAACCTGCTGGAAGAGGAACCCTTCAAGCCTCTATGATCCTTTCTGAACAAGAAGGTTGGAGGTCCCTAAGGACTGTCCACTGTCATCCAAGCCTGGGCATTCCAGCCATTAGGAGTCTCACTCAGGTCAAGCTAGAGAAGCAGGCAGCCAAGAAGATACTGGTAATATATGGGGTGTGAAGCCAGGAAATCTTCTAAAGGCTCCAATGAGAGGTGAGTACACCCTGTCATTCCTACAAGGAAGCCCTACTCACCCCTTAATGAAGTTTAGAAGACTTAGGAAGATCCGGATCCCCTTGAGATCCCCCACATCTTCACCTTTAACGTAGAAATACTTGGCATCATTTTTGCCCTGGACATCTGAAAAGTGAGGCATTAGAAGTGTTAAGGACCACTCCTTCCCCAGAGGTCCTTATACTTAGGACAGGACACTGGAGGTGAAGGCCACAAAAGAGGCTCAGGTACTCACTCTGGGCACTGCAGGTGAGACCAGCAAGGAGAGCCAAGGTCAGCAACAGCAGCATGGCTCCTGAGGGTTCTGGACGCTGGGGGAGGTGCCAAGACTCCAGGAAGCTCTGAGGAAGACATGGGATGTCAGAGGTCTCCAGGTCTGACAAGGGGACACTGGGGAACCCTTTTCCCCCATAGACTTAAAAGGCTTCACCCACATGCCCACTCTGTGGCCCCGCAATGTCACTGTGCTAGCATTCTGACTAAGCTCTGAGAAAGACAACCATGTTGTCACAGTTCACTGGGCTCTCCATGCCTGATGCTGCACCTGGAGAAACCCCATATTCCAAAGCCCTCCATCCATCCATCCTCCACGGCTCAGTCTCTAGCTGGCTCGACTCATCCTTCCTTTCCCCCTCTGTTCCCTTCTCCTGCACCAGGCTAGGTCTCTGCTCCTTCCTTACCTGGGCTGTGTGCTCCTAGCCCCTTTTTCTTGTCCCTTTATACCCTGATGTCACTGGGCCAATGCCACCGTGGGGCCTCCCTACTTCCGCTCTTGACAAACTTTCCTGCAAGAATGTGGGGCTTACTTCCAGGACATGCTGGACACTATTTGTGTTCCTCTCCACTGCCTTTGAACAAAAACCCACAGCCCGTGCCGTCCTCTGCAAATGCAGGGAGTACCCTGTTGAATCCCACCGGGTCACAGGATGGTTTTACTGCGGAAACAGGGAGGCTTGTGGTCACACTTGGCGGCCTCCATAAATCCTGGCAAAGCGGGTATCCAGAGCCAAGAGACAAGTTTGTCTTAAGCAAAGGAAGTGTGCAGAGTCACGAGCTCGTGTGTGTGGAGAGCAGATATGTCTTGCGCATGACTTCACTGGGAAGGACGGGCTCAGGCATAGGTCCCACCTCCCTCCCACCGCCCTCCCTTTTATGGATTGATTGCTATCTGAGACCTTTCCAGAGTCTTCACTTACAGCATCTGTTTCCAAACGCTGCTCATAGCAGCTCCCACCAGTGAGCAGCCAGAGTTCTCAGCACAGCCTTGGTCTTCCAGGCAGCTCTGAGGCCACCTCTCTGCTGTCCATTTTATAATCAGACAGTGAGAACCAAGTGGTTTAGCCCTGATATGTCAGCCTGGCCTTGGGACACACAGACTCTTCCTGCTCCCATCTCTCTAGGACACATTTCTCTTCCCTAGGGTCCCCAGAAAATCTGGCCCCAGGTTGGGCAGTTGTTCCAGGGTGACCAGCTCTGCCAGGGCACTGGTCCTCAACTTGAGTCTTTTACACGGTCTCTCCGGTTCACGGTTCCCGAGCTCTGGGCTCTCACCCCTTGTCTGGGACAATGAGTCCATAACCACACTAAGAATCTTCTGCACAAATCAAAACAACCCTGAGATTTCACCTCACACCAGTGAGAATGGCTAAGATCAAAAACTCAGGTGACAGCAGATGCTGGCGAGGATGTGGAGAAAGAGGAACACTCCTCCATTGTTGGTGGGACTGCACACTGGTACAACCACTCTGGAAATCAGTCTGGAGGTTCCTCAGAAAATTGGACATTGAACTACCTGAGGACCCAGCCATACCTTTCTTGGGCATATACCCAAAAGATGCTCCAACATACAGCAAAGACACATGCTCCACTATGTTCATAGCAGCCTTATTTATAATAGCCAGAAGCTGGAAAGAACCCAGATGCCCTTCAACAGAGGAATGGATACAGAAAATGTGGTACATCTACACAATGGATCACTACTCAGCTATCAAAAACAATGACTTTATGAAATTCGTAGGCAAATGGTTGGAACTGGAAAATATCATCCTGAGTGAGGTAACTCAATCACAGAGAAACACACATGGTATGCACTCATTGATAAGTGGCTATTAGCCCAAATGCTTGAATTACCCTAGATGCCTAGAACACATGAAACTCAAGACGGATGATCAAAATGTGAATGCTTCACTCCTTCTTTAAAAGGGGAACAAGAATACCCTTGACAGGGAATAGAGAGGCAAAGATTAAAACAGACACAGAAGGAACACCCATTCAGAGCCTGCCCCACATGTGGTCCATACATATACAGCCACCCAACTAGACAAGATGGATGAAGCAAAGAAGTGCAGGCCGACAGGAACCGGATGTAGATCTCTCCTGAGAGACACAGCCAGAATACAGCAAATACAGAGGCGAATGCCAGCAGCAAACCACTGAACTGAGAACGGGACCCCCATTGAAGGAATCAGAGAAAGAACTGGAAGAGCTTGAAGGAGCTCGAGACCCCATATGAACAACAATGCCAAGCAACCAGAGCTTCCAGGGACTAAGCCACTACCTAAAGACTATACATGGACTGACCCTGGACTCTGACCTCATAGGTAGCAATGAATATCCTAGTAAGAGCACCAGTGGAAGGGGAAGCCCTGGGTCCTGCTAAGACTGAATGTGATTGTTGGGGGGAGGGCGGCAATGGGGGGAGGATGGGGAGGGGAACACCCATAAAGAAGGGGAGGGGGAGGGATTAGGGGGATGTTTGCCCGTAAACCGGGAAAGGGAATAACACTCGAAATGTAAATAAGAAATACTCAAGTTAAAAAAAAATAAAATAAAATTAATTAATTAAAAAAAAAAAGAATCTTCCGCACAGGCCAGTAGGCCAGAGATGGACTACTACCCAAATAGATAGTCATTCTCTGAGACCCTCGAGGAATAATCCACTCAGCCTGGTGTGTCAGGTGGGAGTTGGAGTCCTGTGGCAGCTGTTCTACCAAGAAGAGAGACCGCATCCCCTCTCCACGTCTTCTAGAATGTTCCGAAGCCCAGGTTCTGTAACTCCTGCTCACTAAGATGCACACTAACTCGGCCTCCAAGTGAAACGAAGGAAGGATATTCAATTCAGTTCACACTTTAGATAAGTAATGCATAATGTCTCTGTGTAAAGTATAGGTCAAAAGTTTATTTAGTTATTTATTTACCTACTTGGCATTTGTTTATTGTATGGGGAGACACCTTGTGCCATGGCAGGCCTATGGAGGTCAGAGAAAAACTTGCTGAAGCCAGTTCTCTCTGTCCATCACATAAGCTCAGGTATCAACCTCAGTGCCAAGCTTAGCAGCAAGGCCCTGGCCTGCTTAGCTTACAGGCCATTTTCCATTTATTGTTAGTTCTAAAACCTGAGTAGAGTCTGAGCCAAGCTATCAGCTATCTGTTTGTCTATCTGTCTGTTTGTCTATCCATCCATCTATCCAACCATCTATCCAGCCATCCACCCATCCGTCTGTCCATCCATCTATCTATCTATTGATCTATCTGTCTGTCTGTCTGTTTTTTTAAACAGGACCTCACTGTGTAATCCAGGTTGTCCCTGAACTTTTTCATGGTGGAAGTCCCCCTGCCTCAGCCTCCTGAAAGCTGGCAATATGTGCATGAACCCCCAGGCCAGACTCGAACCCTCTTCACTTTTTATTTTGAGATGGAGTTTCATCAATTTGTCCAGATTGACCCTGAAATGACTCTGTAACCACAGTGGTCTTGAATTTGTGGTCCTCTTGGGATTACAGGGCAGGACTGGGGTCACAAGCGAGGCTCCAAACATTTTATTTTTAAAGTAGCTGAGTGTAGTGCCACCTGCTTGTCATCTCCAGCACCCGTGTGGAGGGGACGGATCAATTCTAGGCCTAAGGCCAGCCTGAGTTACACAGTGAGATCCTGTCTTAGGAAACTGATGACTAGACACATCCCCCAGATAAAATATACTTTCTGTTGTCATTACTGTGTGTGTGTGTGTGCATGTGTGTGTGTGTGTGTGTGTGTGCATGTGCGTGTGTGTATGTGTGTGTATGTGTGTGTATGTGTGTGTGTGTGTGTGTGCATGTGCATATGTGTGTGTGCATGTGTGTGTATGTTGGTTACAAACCTTTTGCCTGCCTTGCCACATACTTAGGTTGCAGATACTCACAGCCTTTCAGGGTTTTTTTTTAAAACCCAGATTCTGGGTATCCTAACTTGGGTGTTCAAGCTCATGGGACCAGTTATCCCACCTTATTTTTTAAGGTAGGATCACTGAACCTAGAGTTTTCTATTTGGGCTAGAGTCTGGCGAGCAAATCCAGAGGACCTCCCTGCCTCCACCTCCGTGGTCCTGGGGTTCAGAGTGGACCTCAGCACCCATCTCTTACGTGGGCACTTGGAACCCAAACCTAGGTCCTCACACTTACACAGCAATCGTTTTTACTCAGTGAACTGTCTCCTTGGCACCCTAATAAGGCATTTCTAAAGGACAAGGACACATCAAATATTGCACAGGCTGGGACACCTTTAAAGAGCATTCACCGTTTATTGACAGTTTGATTAACCTGGGGGGTGGGAATGACCGTGCTTGTGTTTATGAAACTTGACGACAGTAACCCAAAAAGCTTAGGGTGCTGTAGGAGAATGGCAGAGCCTAGGAACAAACCCTAGGGAGGGCGGTTGAGGTCTGGCCTGCCCTAAGGGACTGATTGACCTTTCTTGGGCCGAGGTAAGATCCAGAGTGGTGAAGGACACCCAAGATGGCGTCTGTGTGCTGGGGTGTGTATCTCTCAGTTCATCCAGTGGTCTCTGACACTACCAAGAGGCCCTAAAGTCACCAGAACTATCTGGAGAGGGCCCTCCAAGTCTCTGTGATACTTTCTCAACCAGAAGTCCCCACCTCCTCCCCCACTGCCTCCCTGAAGAGGAGTTTCACTTTTTCCCAAGCCTCAGCATTCCAGCCTGCGTGGGCTCAGGTCAGGCTGGAGAAGCAAAGGCAAAGAAAACACTGGGTAAAGTTGGGGCTGTGAGATTCGAGAATGTTCTAAAGACTCCAGTGATAAGCCACAAGCGGTGGGCACAACCAGGGCACGCTACAGGGAAGCCCAAAAGCCATAGCCCTGCTCACCCACAGCGACATTCTCGTAACACGGATATCCTGGGTTTTCCCCTGATCTTCACCTCTGATTGCCCTGCAGCCCCGAACAGAGAACCAGAAGGGATGGCATTCGGAGAGTTCTCACAGCCACTCCGTCATTCCCAGAGGTTCTCTTGCCTAGGTCAGGCTTGGGAGATTATACATCAAGTGTGGGAATTCACTCTGGGCACTGCAGGGGAGACCAGCATGAGAGCCAAGGTCAGCAACAGCAGCATGGCTCCTGAGGGTTCAGGATGCAGGGGGAGGTGCCAAGACTCCAGGAAGCTCTGAGGAAGACATGGGATGTCAGAGGTCTCCAGGCCTCAGATTGAGACAAGGGGACACTGGGGAACCCTTTTCCCCCATAGACTTAAAAGGCTTCACCCACCTGCCCACACTGTGGCCCCCGCAATGTCACTGTGCTAGCATTCTGACTAAGCTCTGAGAAAGACAACCATGTTGTCACAGTCCACTGGGCTCTCCATGCCTGATGCTGCACCTGGAGAAACCCCATATTCCAAAGCCCTCCATCCATCCATCCTCCACGGCTCAGTCTCTAGCTGGCTCGACTCATCCTTCCTTTCCCCCTCTGTTCCCTTCTCCTGCACCAGGCTAGGTCTCTGCTCCTTCCTTACCTGGGCTGTGTGGCCCCTTGACTTGTCCCTTTACAACCTGGTGCCACCCGGCCATATATCTTGTGGGTTCCATCTTGGGAAGAATGTGGGGGTGTATCCAGGACATCGGGGACATTGCACCCACAGTCCCTGAAGAAACGGACCTCTTCTTTTGTGCCACCTGTCAAAGCCGTCTGTTGTTGAGAACCCTGGCCATGGCATAGGAAGAATTCAGAGCTAAAGAAATAGAGATGGGGTCACACTTGGTCCAGGGACCCATGTTTGTCCCAAGCTCCCAAGATGTGCAGAGTCACAGGCACACTTCCTGTCTGTGATGATCTCACCAAGAGGGATGGGTCAAAGGCAGGTCTGTGGATGGCTGCCTTTGGAGACTATGTATGAAGGGCACAACCCTGTCCTTTCTGCTGGGCTGTAGTCTGCTGCATGCCCGTTCCCCACTTCCCAGAACTACTCCTGCCAGCCCCCGCTCACTGGTCAGGGTTCCCAACACAGCCTTAGCCCTCCAGGAAGCTCTGGTACCTACTTACAGCTGAGATGCCAAGTGCTTTATTTAGGCCCTGATAGCAGTCACCGTGGCTCAGTTCGGTCAGCGTCTAGACTCTTTGTGGGATACTGTGATGCACGGGGTGGGAAATCGTTCCACAGAAACGCAGCCCAGGAAAGGAAACCAAGAAAAAGCACCGAGGTCTGGTGACTTGGGCTGGGACAGGAAGCCTCACCTTCAGGTTTACTGCCACTGTAAGCCCTTGGCTGTTTGTCCAAGGCAGCTTCCTGGGAAGAAGAGGAGGGTTGGGACTCCAGAAAGCTGGTCTAGGGATTTAGGTGGATCAAGCAGGGAGACAACATTATTTGTCCATCACAGAGCTGAGAACAAAGGGTAGACATTTACTTCACTGAACGCGTGAGCAAGCAATCTGCTCAGAGGGGAGGTGCGGGCTTAGGTCCTCCATACAGACCTGAGAACCAGGCTGAACAAACACCTTCTTTCAACATGGCCTTTCCCCCTCCCAATAACGAGGGGACCAGAACCCAGCAGCCTCCTAGTCTCCACTGGCTGCATGGGCCACTGTCCCCATGAAGGGGCTCTGCTGTTTCCAAGGACTGTTGTCCAGGAAGGGATGCAGAGAGCTGGCCCTGGAGGTTCCCAAGAACTGCAGGTGAGCTAAGAACACTTTCTGCACCCTCTAAGGAAGAGACAGCTCCTGCAAGGGAGGGCCTGTGTGAGTTGAGTGGCCTCTAGGAGGCTCTGAGTCTGAGCTTGAATTTGTCCAGGGAACTGAATATTACCCAGGGCATGGGCCTTTGTTCTGGGACCAACCATGTAGAGCTAGTTAAGGCCATGATCCTGTGGAGTGTTGCTGCCCTCTAGTGGAGAAAGGCAGAGATGCGGCTACACACTAGACCGCCTTTGAAATTCGTTAAGCTAAGGACTAGAATCCCTGGCCTGGAGGACCCGGCTATGACAGAGGCAGGCACAGAACCGCGGTAGGATTAAGTTTCGCTAAAATATGACTCTGAGGAGTATAGCTGGGGCTCCTCACCCTGCCCAACTCTTCTCCCATCCTGCTCATTAGATTCCCAGAGGATCTAGTGGGGTGTCAGAGCAGGGTCTGTTTGCTGGGGCTCCAAACCTAAGAGCCAAGAGTCTGTAATCCCCATAGACTCTTTGACCCTGGTTCCAGTCACTCTGGGATCATCCAAACCCATTTATATATTGTGAGAGTTTAGCAAATATGAATTTATTATAGTAAACATACCAGTAAATTCATTATTTAAGAAAAAAATACCATTTAACCAATTTTATTTTGTGTATAATTAATTTAAAATATTTTTCATTTTTTAATCTTAACGTGTAGGAATGTTTCACATACATTTTGTGTGTGACCGGTGCTCTCGGTTGTCAGAAGAGGGAAGCTGATCCACTGAAACTAGTTACAGATGGTTGGGTGCTGGGAGTGCAACCCAGTCTTCTGCAAGAGCAACAAGTGTTCTTGGCCACCGAGCCATAGCTCCCGCCCCTCTTTAATTCATTTTTATTGCTTATTCTTTTTTGAAATAGCATCACTATGTAGCCAGGGTAGCATGAAACTCATGGCAATCCTTCTGCCTCAGTACTGGGATCATGGGTGTGAAACACCGGGCCCAGATCATTTAAACCAGGTTCAAGTATACACTGCAGTCCTGTGCAGTCATTGCTTTCAGTGGGTTCTGGAACTTTTTGTTATTCCACATGGAACATAATAGCCAGCCTCAATACTTCATCTCGTGTCTCCTAATGAGGTATTTTTTATTTTATGCGTGTTTGCTTTCTTATCTGTCTGACCTTTACACAGGGATATCTTCCGCCTCCTTGCAAGATGCACACAGCCATTGGTGCAGTTTGCTTCCTAGCTTTCTTTGTCTAGCTTTCTGGGGCTTAATCATCTAAACTTCGTTACTCAGTTGCACTTTCCTGTTCAGGCTTAACCGACCTTATTGAGGTCATAACTCAGCAATAAAAAGCCTGTGTGAGCCAGGTGTGGTGAATACAGATGTTTTCCCAGCATTCAGTGGGCCAAAGGGGGAGCATCTGAGCTCAAGACTAACCTGGGCTACAGAGTGAGATCCTGCCAAAAAGAAACAAAAAGCAACAACAAACGTAGTTATGTTGACAGTGCGGTCAGAAGACTTTGAGTAAATGTGCACACTCCCATGTCCTCTGCTGTAACTTAAAGTAGGAAAGCTACCTCCAAGACATTCAGTGTGCCCCAGAAGAATGCCAGACAGCTCCCACCACTGACTAGTTTTGCCATCTCTAAGATTCGTGTGAAAGAAATCGCCAGGAGGCAGACTTGTATTCCTTCATCTGATACTATGTTTCTGAGAGTCTTCTGTGTTGTAGTTCACTTGTGTCCTAACTAACTGTCCAGCTGCTGTGACAAAACGCTCTACAGAAGCCACTGAAGGAGGAAATGGTTTATTTTAACTCACAGACCAAGGTACAGTCTGTTATGGGGAGGTCAAGGTTTGAAGCCACTGGTCAGATTCCATTCATAACAAGGATGCAGAGAACCATAAATACAACCTGCTTCTCAGTGCCCTGTCTTTATTTTACAGTCAGGAAGCCCGCTGTGCAGAGAATGGCACCACCCACAGTGGGCAAGATTCCCAGTATCTACTAACACGATGAAGACCGTCTCTGGAGCTTGTCTCCCATCCCCCTGTGATTTTAGATCTCATCAAGTTGTTTATTGAGGTGACGTGTCCTAGGTAATCTTTGTCTTTTTTTTTCTTAATTTATAACCCATTTTTTAAATTCATTTATCAGGTGGTGGGCATTTGTGCTATTTGTTGGGGGCAGTAAAGTCTGGGGGGGGGGGAAGGAGGTTTATATTCTTTCTGAAGTGGAATTAACGCCTCCTAATGGAAGTGAAAATGTTTAAAACCATCGGAGTATGATGATGCACATCTGTGGTCCCAGCACTTTGAAGGTGGAGGTTATAGGTCAACCTCAACTACATGACAATTTCAAGGCCAGCCTGGCCACATGAGACCCTGTCTCAACTCCCACCCTAGCCCCAAAACAAAGGGAAGAAAGGAAGCACCAACCAACTCTGTAAGTGGCAGTACCTCCGGTCTTTCCCTCAGAAGGAAGCTCTTCCCAGACACTCGCCATCCTTGCTAAAATTGGTGTTGTTACTCTTTTTTATTGGGGCTTCATTAGTCACTTTCCCGTAGCTGTGACTGAAAGACCTGAGGGATGGACGGGCCAGCAAAGTGCCTCAGCAGGAAAAGGTGTTTGCTACAAAGCCTGAACAATCTGAGTTTCATCCCTGGGACCCACGTGGGAAGAGAGCACCAACTCTCACTCTGACCTACAGTCGTGGGTGTGACTCAGGCCACACTCACGCCCAGAGATGTTCATAGACATAAATTAATCAAACACAGCACCCAGCCATCACCACAGGCTCATATACATAATTTAAAATAAAAAAGTACTTTTAAGCAAATCTTTAAAAACCAATTGGGATGTAAGGTGAATAATTAAATTAATTAATGGGGAAAAATCACATGAGAGACCAGGTGGTGGTGGTGGACTTGGGAGGCAGATGCAGGTGGATCTCTGAGTGTAACAGACAGACAGACAAATAAACAAGCTTTTGAGAGAATTTCCTCAGGGACAGCTTTGTCTGGCTCTCAGTTTGGGAGCTCACAGTTCTTGGTTGCTTAGTCCCACAGGCTTGAGCCGAGCATCATGGCAGTGACTGTGACAGTTCGCCTTAACTGTCAACTTGACCCATCTAGAATCACCTGAGAGACATGCCTCTCCAAACATTAATTGAGGTTAGACGTCAAAAAGCCTTTTCTCCCCTAAGTCACTCTGGTCGCTGTCAGACAGCACGAGAGACAGAAGTGAAAGGAAGACCGTGACCAGCGTCATCCAACAAGTTCCCATCTGCTAAGTGCTCTGCACAAGAGCCCCAGGGTCCTTTCAGATGGAGATGACAGCCTGGACCACTAATGAGGACAGGGGAGCCACTTTCTGGTGCAGTGCGTGTGTTGTCCATCAGGATGGCTTCTTTCACAAGCCTCTGCACAGATGTCTGATTTTTTGTGTCTGTTTTAATAGGAAACCCCTGTCTTGGAGAAGAAGATGAAGAGAAGTCTAAGGGCAGTGTGCAATGTGAACAAATGAGGGGCCCCGGGCCATCAAGATGGCTCAGCTGGTAAAAGCATTTGCCACCAAGCCTGATAGGTCCCCTGGACCTACATATTAGAAGAAGCATCAGCTCCCAGAGCTTTTCCTCTGACTTTCGAACACGCACCCTGGGACACTCGTGAGCAAGCACACACAGGCACACACGTGACAGATAAATAAGTAATTTAAAAATACTAAAAAAGGGAAACAAAAGAAGATCTCTCCCTTCCGGGTTCTGCTTGCCCTGCCCATTGCTCTCACGGGGGTATCAGAGAGAGGTGGGCTGCTGTGGTGATTGGTCTGCCTTCCTCTGAGAGTCTCGCCTTTAAAAATTCAAAATAGAAATTACCACCCTTGAACATAATGCCACAAAACATGCACACGTGTCTTTAAGGCATGCACCTGTAATCCCAGAGCTGGAAGGCAGAGACTCACAGACCCTTAGAGCTTGCCGGTTAACCAATCTAGCCAAATCAGAGCGTTCTGGAGTCAGTGAGAGATTCTTTCTCGAAAAGTAATGTGAACAGTGAGTGAGAAACACACCCAAGGTCAACCTGCCCTGCACACATGCACACAATGTGCACACACATAAAAATGCACACTTTTAGTGTTGTTGTAAAAATATAAAAATAAAATAGTATATTGTTGGTATTTTTTCCCCGCTAGGTCCACACCACGGTGCCCCAAGATATCTGCTAGATATCTTGGCAGAAACAATCCCAGCCGCACACTTTCCTACACTCAAACCTTCACATAAAAGAACACACAATTCAATAATCTTTGACCCAATTGATAAGATATAATTGCCCACTTAATCATACAAAGTCCAGTACCATCCATCCCTAGGAACATTAATAACAACCTATAAATACACAGAACAGAATCTTAACATCACCTGCCATGGCTTCTCTCCTCTCTCTTCCTCCTGTCTCTCCTTTCTCTGTTCTAGTCTCCTCCTCTTCCTTCAAACTTCTCTCCCGCCGTCACCTGTACTTTACAAATTCAATGGGGAGGTTCTGGTGAAGTCACCTGATTCCTGAGTATGTGACTGGGCCGCTGTCCTTGGGGCAGTGGAATTAGCATCAAAATACAGATAACTTCAGGGCAAACCACAACATTTTAGCTTGGGTTTTATTGCTGTGAAGAGATACTATGACCAAGGCAACCCTTATAAAGGACAACATTTAATTGGGGCTGGCTTACAGATTCTGAGGTTCAGTTCATTACCATCATGGCAGAAAGCATGGGAATGTTCAGGCAGGCATGGTGCAGAAGGAGCTGAGAGTTCTACATTTTGATCTGAAGGCTACCAGAAGATTGTCTCCCAGGCAGTTAGGAGAAGGGTCTCAAAGCCCACTCCCACAGTGACACACTTCCTTCAACAAGGTCACACCTACTCCAACAAGGCCCTAGTAGTGCCACCCCCTGTGCCAAGCATATTCAACCACCATATACACATAACAGTTGGGCAGTGGTGCCACACCCCTTTAACCCCAGCTCTCAGAAGGCAGAGGCAGGTAGATCTTTGTGAGTTTGAGGCTAACCTGATCTAAACAGCGAGTTTCAGGACAGTCAGAAATACATAGAGAGACTCTGTCTCATAAATAAATAGATAGACAAACAAATAAACAAATAAATAAGCAAGCAAGCATATAACAAAAAGAAACGGTTAGAAAAGTAGAAAGACATTTTGGCAGTGAGCAAAAGGGAATTGAAATAGAGTTTTCTGGAAAGTCAAGGGCCGGAACTGTAATTCAGTAGGCAGAGTGCTTGCCTACCATGCAAGAAGCCTCGGGCTCAACTTCTAACACGACATCTGTCAAATCTGATCATAAACACGAGCATAATTACCATGCGCTAATTAATTGTGTCGCTGGAGTCCATGGTTATAAACCCCTGCAATCCTAGCATTTGGAAGGAAAGAGGCAAGAGGATCAACCTGGGCTACATAACAAGTTCAAGGTCAGCCTGAGACAGACGGGACCCTACGTCATCAAAAATAAACAAGCTGATAGAGAAATACATGCATAAGTGAACACAGATTCAACAGGAAGTGATGCTTCATTCCTGCAGGCTGCAACAGGAGGATTACCACAAGTTCAAGGTCAGACTAGGCTAAGGAGTGTGACACTGTCTCAAGAATAAATCAATAAATACAAACACAAATAAGATCCATTAGCCACATAGTCACTGGTGAGTGTGTGTGTGTTTGTATGTGTGTGTGCACGTTTGTATGTGTGTGTGTACCTGTGTTTGCATGTGTGTATGTGTGTGCATGTTTGTATGTGTGTGCATGTGTGCATGTGTGCCTGTGTGTATGTGTGTATGTGTGTATATGTGTGCATGTTTGTATGTGTGTGTGCACATGTGTGCATGTGTGTGTGCCTGTGTGTATGTGTGTGTGCACATTTACCTGTCTGTGCATGTGTATATGTGTGTGCATGTTTGTATGTGTGTGCATGTGTGCATGCATGTGTGCCTGTGTATGTGTATGTGCATGCATGTTTGTATGTGTGTGTGCACATGTGTGCATGTGTGTGCCTGTGTGTATGTGTGTGCATGTGTGTCTGCACGTTTGTATGTGTGTGTACCTGTGTGTGCATGTGTGTATGTGTGTGTGCATGTGTGCATGCATGTGTGCCTGTGTGTATGTGTGTGTATATGTGTGCATGTTTGTATGTGTGTGTGCACATGTGTGCATGTGTGTGTGTATGTGTGTGTGCACATTTACCTGTCTGTGCGTGTGTATATGTGGGTGTGCATGTTTGTATGTGTGTGTTTGTATGTGTGTGTGCACATGTGTGCATGTGTGTGTGTATGTGTGTGTGCACATTTACCTGTCTGTGCGTGTGTATATGTGGGTGTGCATGTTTGTATGTGTGTGTGTGCATGTGTGCATGCATGTGTGCCTGTGTGTGTGTTCATGCATGTTTGTATGTGTGTGTGCACATGTGTGCATGTGTGTGCCTGTGTGTATGTGTGTGTATGTGCATGCATGTTTGTATGTGTGTGTGCACATGTGTGCTTGTGTGTGTGCACATTTACCTGTCTGTGCATGTGTATATGTGTGTGTGCATGTTTGTATGTGTGTGTGCATGTGTGCATGCATGTGTGCCTGTGTGTGTGTTCATGCATGTTTGTATGTGTGTGTGCACATGTGTGCATGTGTGTGCCTGTGTGTATGTGTGTGTATGTGTGTGTGCACATTTACCTGTCTGTGCATGTGTATATGTGTGTGTGCATGTTTGTATGTGTGTGTGCATGTGTGCATGTGTGCATGTGTATGTGCCTGTGTATATGTATGTATATGTGTGTATGTGTGTGTACATGTGGATGTGTGTGTCTGTGTGTATGTGTGTGTTTGTGTGTGTATGTGGGTGTGTTCATGTGGGTGTGCAGGCAGGCATGTAGTAGCCAGAGGACGTTGTTGGGAACTAACTGTCTTACTCTTTGGAACTGTTTCTTGTTGGCTCGGAACCTGCCAGTTAAAGGCTGGCCAGGTTCCTCCTGCCTCTGCCTTTGCAGAGCTGGGAGTTTTAGCCCAAGCCACCACATCTGGGTTTCATTTGTTCGTTTTGTTGTTTTTTGAAACCTGCCTTCTGGGGCTGGATCTCAGGTCCTTGTGCATGCAAGGCAAGGGCTTCATCGCCTGAGCCGTCAACCTAACAGCCATTTTGTTTTCAGTCAGATTCTTCCTTAATAGACCAGGCCAACCTTGTATACAAGACAATCCTCCTGCCTCAGCCTCCTGACTGCTGGGATCACAGTACAAGCTATAGCGCTGGTGAAACTTGACACACCTGTGTCCCTTGTGGCTGGGATGGGGACCAGAAGGCCGGACTCACCAAGCACGTTTCCCATCCTTAATGAGGAAGCAGGCTCTGCATCATAAGCTGGCACTGTTCATGCCACCTGCTTCCTCCAAAGCCTGCAAAGGGGCATTCCTACATCCTTGTGCTCAGAATGTGTGGCTGTGGCTGCCACCTGGCTTCCTGGTCAGCCGTCAAATGCCAATCAATAGTAAAGATGTTAGATCACCCACAGCAAGACAGGCAGACTGTGCAGGAGCAGACAGTGAGCAGGAGCACAGACAGATCATGAGCAGGAGCACAGACAGATCGTGAGCAGGAGCACAGACAGACTGTGAGCAGGAGCACAGACAGACTGTGAGCAGGAGCACAGACAGACTGTGAGCAGGAGCACAGACAGACTGTGAGCAGGAGCACAGACAGACTGTGAGCAGGAGCACAGACAGACTGTGAGGAGGAGCACAGACTATGAGGAGGAGCACAGACTGTGAGGAGGAGCACAGACAGACAGTGAGCAGGAGCACAGACAGACTGTGAGGAGGAGCACAGACTATGAGGAGGAGCACAGACTGTGAGGAGGAGCACAGACAGATAGTGAGGAGGAGCACAGACAGTGAGCAGGAGCACAGACAGACTGTGAGCAGGAGCACAGACAGACAGTGAGCAGGAGCACAGACAGACTGTGAGCAGGAGCACAGACAGACTGTGAGCAGGAGCACAGACAGACTGTGAGCAGGAGCACAGGCAGACTGTGAGCAGGAGCACAGACAGACTGTGAGGAGGAGCACAGACTGTGAGCAGGAGCACAGACAGACTGTGAGCAGGAGCACAGACAGACTGTGAGCAGGAGCACAGACAGACTGTGAGGAGGAGCACAGACAGACTGTGAGCAGGAGCACAGACAGACTGTGAGGAGGAGCACAGACAGACTGTGAGGAGGAGCACAGACTGTGAGGAGGAGCACAGACAGACTGTGAGCAGGAGCACAGACAGACTGTGAGGAGGAGCACAGACAGACAGTGAGCAGGAGCACAGACAGACTGTGAGCAGGAGCACAGACAGACTGTGAGGAGGAGCACAGACAGACTGTGAGGAGGAGCACAGACAGACTGTGAGCAGGAGCACAGACAGACAAACAGACTGTGTGCAGGAGCAGACTCACCTGCTGTGCACTGTTCTAATGCCAAGTTTCAAGCTATGCCACAAACAACAGCACAAGCCACTTGACAGACATTCATAGCTTCCTGGGAGAGCATCCTAGACTGTATCTCATGACCTACCTGTCCTATGCTTGAGCACAAGCCCTGAAAAGAAGCCTTATTCCAATGCTGCCATTGGCCTTTTTGTGATGTTTATCTGTATTCCAGTGAAGGAACCCCTGCTGAGCCAGTCACACTGACAGAGAAGGAGGAGGTCTGGACAATGGGTAGGAAATCCGTGGTGGCAGAATTGCCTTCCTGGCGCTGCACAGGGAGGTTGAATCCTGCTGAAGAGAGCGGGGATGTGCACGAGGTGGGATGCAATGATCAGATTCGGGGGTTGTGGTTGTTGAATGAGGGGATCAGTGGGTGGGTGGGTAAGTGGAGGTGTATGTGGATAGATGGATGAATAGGTAAGTGGATGGACAAACCACGAGATGGGAAGGTGGATAACTGGGTAGATTGATTAAGAGTGGGAGCATAGACATATGGATTGACAGGCGAGTAGGTGATATTAGGAAGAGAGCGTGGATGAGTGGATGAGTGAATGAATCTATTGATGGGTGTACAAATAGTTAGGGGGGTGGGCATACCAGTGAGCACAGAGATGTCTGAATGAAGGGGGCGGGGAGACCAGCATTCAACTTGTGGTAATTCTTACACAGCTGTTACTCATTTAACCGTCTTGAACACCTTGTGGGGGAGGTTGATTGATTCTGATTCTTTTACTGCTGAGGAAGTAAAGACAGCAGAAGTGATTTTTGTGGCGAGGTACGAGGTACGGTACTGAAACCCAAATCCCGCCCCTCCTAGCACACCCTGTGCCCAGCCCACCATCCTGAAGGGAATGGCCATTTCTGAAGCTTCCTGCACCATCGCACCAGTGACCTCAGCATCCACATCGTGGAGGGTCTTTGCTTTGCAAGCCTGGAACCAGCCACATACGGTGCCACAGGCACAGCCCACGTGTCCCTGAGAATCACGGCTCACCGACTTATTCCAAGTGCCGGGAGGATCTACGGTACCCTCAGCCCTGGGCTACCGCTGGGGAAGCCCCGTTGGCTCCTGGCTTAGTTCCTCATCTCAGCCAACCGTCGCCCAATTTGACCTTTGGACCGAAATCAGCTTGTGGGTCTTCTGAACATTTGAGTAAATTGTAACTACTTCCTTATCCTTGTTCCAGCCTGACTCTGCAGGGAGCGTCTGTGGGTTGTCTGTGTTGGCCGTGAGCTGCCTCCTCTTATGTAACACGGAACTGGGAAGTTCAGCTAAACCTGTCCAAGAATCAACTTGTCACCAGATCTGTGTCTGAGGGAGGCCACCCAGATCACATGGACAGTGCAGCCAGAGGAGGTGCCTGACAAGCCCCTGTGTAGACAAGGATGGGTACAGCCACCAGGGTGCCACAACCTCGGCTCCCATCTACCCCCATCCCAACCCCAGCACCTCCTTGCCTGCTATCATAAACTGGGAGCCAGGTGAGAGGGCATTGTAAGTAGAAATGCCCACCTTGGCACTACCATCCTGGGAGGGAAGCCAGGCTAAGAGATGACTAAGGGGACCCATGTTTGCACAAATTCAAAACCAGGCTGCAAAACTGTGCTGTTTTTCTGGGTTGCTTTCTGCTCCTTCCTGGAGGCTGTTGTTGGGGCAGTGGGGTGGGGTGGAGTAGTCCTTTGAGGAGGGTGGAATCTACCACTCGGAAACGAAGGTTGGTCTTCGAAGGCTCACCCAGATGCATGAAGAGACACACACTTAGCCTGAATGGTGTGTGTGGGGGTTCGGGGTGGGGGCGTCTCTTAGACCTGGCTGTCAGGTTAACCTGAAGAAGGGATAGGGGCTGCTATCTAAGGAGGACTCTCGTTTGGAGACCTCCCAGGGGTTGACTTTTGCAGGACACTTTGCCGATTGTCATGGGCTAAGCAGGGATGCAGAATTGAAACCAGGTTTAGTGGCACGTCCGTGTGATCTCAGCACTCTGGAGGTGAAAGTGGCGTGCTCTGGAATCAGTCATCAGAAGCTACACAGTAAGCCAGGTCCAGGCCAGGCAACATCAGATCCTACTTAGAAAACAAATCGTGAAACAAAACTGGATGGCAAAACTGGGGCTTTTTTATTTGCTCCACTCCACTGTCCTCTGCTGACTTCTGAGAAGTAGTTACCCTGAGGCATGAGGAGACAGTGTATTAGCAAAATACTTGACCTTGGACATCAAGAGAAAATGAGAGACAAGGTGGGCTCTGAAAGGCAAATTATTTCACCAGACTTCAGTTCTGGATTCTGAAAGAACAAATGGGGTAGAGCAGAATGCAGGAGGGGGGGAGGCACAGAGAAGAATTATGTAAGGAGCGGGGACCATGGGAACAGAGCAAAGGATTCCGCAGCACCCAGAATGATAGACATTTCCTCCCAGACATAACAAAGAGGGTCAAGGGTGCCTCTCCTCTGAAAGGGCAGAGGGTCCAGGACTGACAGGTCTCTTGTCCACAGGTCCTCTCTCTCTGCCCTGGGCAGTCAGCAATAGATTTGGGTGTGATGTGTGTGCGTGCATGTGTGTGTGTGTATGTATGTATGTATGTATGTATGTATGTATGTATGTATTGCAGTAAATATTTTAAAAAAAATACCTAAAGCTTTAACCCCACACTAGCAATGACACTGTTGGGACTCATGGCACTGGCGGGTGTCTTTGTCTCAGTGGCTCCATGCTGACCCCAAGTACTCATGGATCCAGGCGGTCTTGCCACACTGGTCTCTAGTGTTAGTTCTAGCACTGGAGGGCCATATGGAACTAACCATAATTTATTTCGGGTTAGTATCTCCCCTGGCAGCTCTCTGCTAGCCACAAACTCTCTGGTTCCAGCTACCTGGTAAAATCAGGACTCTAGAAGTCCAGCATGGGCCGGCCTGTCATGGCTCCCAGCCTCAGACTCTGCCCACACTCCCTACAACCGCCCCCTGGTAGTTAAGGTAAAAATTCCCAACCACCCAGTGAAATCAGGACTCGATAAGCTGTAATTTATCAATCAGATTTATATGATAAATTCTCAATCCACAATACATCCACACAATAAACTCACAACCAATTGATAAGGATGTAAACTGCCCACCTAGATAAGATAAATTGACCTATAGAAATCCATCCCTTAAGAAATACACATGGGGTGGGGGATTTAGCTCAGTGGTAGAGCGCTTGTCTAGCAAATGCAAGGCCCCGGGTTCAGTCCCCAGTTCCAAAAAAAAAAGAAAAGAAAAGAAAAGAAATACACATAACTACGTAGGACCATTTAAGACCACCCTGATCTGGGTCATCCTTCTCCATCTCCGTCTTGATTTTCTCACTTTCCCTTCTCTCTCCCCTTACTAAAACTTAGTCCCCACCTTACATTTTTACTGTCTAATCATGGCCTTGACCTAACTTGTACCAGCCCTCGCCTGCATATGGATATCAACCCATACTTCACCCTTTCTGTCTAATTAAAAAAAAACATTTTTCCCAATTATTTGTCTAGTAAAACTATTACCATTCTGTAATTTATAAAGTATAAAATGTATCTAACACCCAGTCCAACATTTTATCAGTTAAACAGAACATTTAGTTATCCATTCCAGCTTAAGAAAGTCTTAAAATCCATGTTATGCCTTGGCTAGCTTGTGTACTACTTGATAACGATCTAATTAAATATGTATTCTCAAAGTTAAACAGCCTGGGTAGGCTATGAGACTATAATCAGTCTCCAACCCTATTAAAAATCTGAGTGTGACCAATATTATCTGAAAATATAGGAAGCCTAACACGGCTTCCGGAACTGAGGCAGGTTGAAGAAATAGCTGTCTGCCGGCACAGTCCCCTGTTGGAAACATAGAAGACCCCCAGTCTTCAGCCTTCTGACCAGGAATCTCACAGACCTTAGTAAACGGGATTAGCTCATTCTGTCTCTGCAGAACGAAGCTGTCCTAACCTGTAACCGTGTCCTCTCTAGGACAGTGCAGATCTGTAGAAGAAATAGGCAATTTCTGCCCAGTGGCCACCGAACCACAGTGACCTCACCTGGACCTAGAGATGCTCAGCTGCTTTCTCGAGTCCACAAACGGGGAGCTGTCGGCATGAGCTGTGTCTCAGCAAGTGAGTAAATAGCATTAAATGTCACGTTTTGCGGATTTCTGACATTTTTGAAAACCATCTAACTGTAAGTAATCTGGACTGTTGTCCGTTAACTATCTTAATAAATTATCTCGAAAGCACTCTAACAATAAACTTAGAGCCACGAATTTGCTATGTGGCCCTTAACTCACATGTTTAATCATCTCAGATTAGTCTTTTAATAGAAGTAAAGGGCTGGGTATAAGCCTTGTACACATAAATGTGTGGTATAGGCAAAATGCCTATATATGAGAGTAACAATAATAATTTTAATTTTAAATCAATAAGAAATACATATCAGGGGCTGGAGAGATGGCTCAGTGGTCAAGAGCACTGACTGCTCTTCCAGAGGTCGTGAGTTCAAATCCCAGCAACCACATGGTGGCTCACAACCATCTGTAATGGA
Source organism: Rattus norvegicus (assembly GCF_021556685.1). Lineage (NCBI taxonomy): Eukaryota > Metazoa > Chordata > Mammalia > Rodentia > Muridae > Rattus > Rattus norvegicus. Next base: position 18,993,684 of record NC_141543.1, read on the forward strand.
ATCTGATGCCCTCTTCTGGTGTGTCTGTAGACAACTACAGTGTACTCATATAAATAAAATAAATAAATGATTTTTAAGAAAAAAATACATATCAAAGAAAATCTAAACTTGTATCAAATAAATTCTGCACCAATGTGAAAGATCATAACTCTGGCTTAGTAACAAATACAAGGATTTTAACCAAATGAGATTATGGCTGTATAGTCAATTCTAGCTAATTCCTCCTTGTTAAATCATGACCATTTCTAAATTCTCTAGAAAGACAACCTTAGAATAACCACTTTAAGCCTCCCAAAGTTTCGGGAATTGGGCGATGACTCTTAAATAACTTCTTCATGCTGTATGTGGGCATTGAAATATCCTTGGGGTTGGGGGGTAAGGAAAATGGGTGAGTTGGTGTAGCCTGATGTCTGTCTGGACTGGACCTGGCTGAAAGTCCCTGAGATCAGGAATCCAAGCAGGCCAGTTCAGCATTCTGATGGTGAGCCTCACCAGGATGGACATTCCGCCATATATAAATCTCAAAACAAAACTTTAGTACCATCAAGATATCTTTTTGTTTGATTCTCTTGAGTCTAGTTGAGGTCCACCCTTATCAAATCCAATCAGTATGACTCCAGAAGGTGCCCAGAGCCTGATCACACCTTTTAAAAACACAAAGACAAAACCTTTCTCCCAAAATAACATGTGCTTTAGGCTGTTAACGATTGTATCTTGCACTCTCTCCCAGAGAAAGAATATAACCACAGGACTCAGAATCACACCCATTATGGAAATTAAAACAATTTAGGAAACTGAAGTAAACTAAACAAACTTGCTCGGGCCTGTTAGGCCTTTTTAATTTGTCATGTCAGGAAATCAACTCAAAATTTCCGTGGAGCCCAGGTTAAGAAAATATGGGCCTCCTGCTGTGGTAAATATCAAAACTAACCACAAACACTCGCCAGCCGGCATCGATGAGCCATATGACATTAGCGGGTGATTCATAAAACAATTTAATCACACTTTTATTAATAACAATAGGAAGTGAACAACTTGTCAAACTTTGTGTTTTAGCCCAAAATACATATGTCTGTTAAGCTCTCTACCTGGAGCATCAGACTTTTATTTATTAATAACTTCTATAATCTATGTCTGTTTTCACTCTCCCTGGTGTTCAGACTTCTCTTTTATAACAACTTTTATGATTGGCAAATATCACCACTCTCTACTTGGAGTCAGTGACTGACAGGCAGCTTGTCTAACCAGGATTTCAACTCAAAATTCCCTGGGAGCCCATGTTAAAGAATATGGGTATCCTGAAAAGACTTAATAAAGTATTATATCTTTATACCAACTTTAAAACAAATAAAGCAGGCTGGAGAGATGGCTCAGTGGTTAAGAGCACTGACTGCTCTTCCAGAGGTCCTGAGTTCAATTCCCAGCAACCACATGGTGGCTCACAACCATCTGTAATGAGATCTGATGCCCTCTTCTGGTGTGTCTCAAGACAGCTTCAGTGTACTTCTATATAATAAATAAATAAATCTTTAAAAAAAATAAAACAAATAAACCAAACCTAAATTAAATCATTTTCCAAACAGCCTTTGCTAAGGAAGCAGGCAGCTTCTAATCTCTGTGTCCAGGGCAGCCTTCACTTTTCACAGCAGGGGACCTAGAGCCTGCAAGCAAACTGTCTTTGTGTTTCAGCACCACACACACACACACACACACACACACACACACACACACACACACACACGCTTGTGACATCACGTGACTCAACATGGCGCTGGCTCTTTCTCACTCAGAAAATAAAACTCAACTCTTAGCATTTAGGCTGATAAACTTAAATTTTTAGTAGATTCTTGCCTAACACATTGGTTTGCCACCTGTATATAGACATCAACCTACATGTGTGCATGTGTATGTGTGTCTGTGTATGCATGCATGTGTGTGTGTCTGTATGTACCTGAGTGTATGTATGTTTGTATATGTATATGTGTATGTATATGTGTGTATGTATGTGTGTGTATGTAAGTGTGTGTATGTAAGTGTGTGTATGTATGTGTGTATGTACATGAGTATGTATATGTGTGTGTATGTGTGTATATGTATGTGTGTGTATGTATGTGTGCATGTATATGTGTGTATGTATGTGTGTATGTATATGTGTGTATGTATGTGTGTATGTATGTGTGTGTACATGAGTATGTGTATGTGTGTATGTGTGTGTATGTATGTGTGTATGTATGTGTGTGTACATGAGTATGTGTATGTGTGTATGTATGTGTGTGTATGTATGTGTGTATGTATGTGTGTATGTATATGTGTGTATGTATGTGTGTATGTATATGTGTGTATGTATGTGTGTGTATGTACATGAGTATGTGTATGTGTGTATGTATGTGTGTGTATGTATGTGTGTATGTATGTGTGTATGTATATGTGTGTATGTATGTGTGTATGTATATGTGTGTATGTATGTGTGTGTATGTACATGAGTATGTGTATGTGTGTATGTGTGTATGTATGTGTGTGTATGTACATGAGTATGTATATGTGTGTATGTGTGTATGTACATGAGTATGTGTATGTATGTATATGTATGTGTGTATGTATGTGTGCATGTATACGTGTGTGTATGTATGTGTGTATGTGTGTGTATGTATGTGTGCATGTACATGTGTGTGTATGTATGTGTGTATGTGTGTGTATGTATGTGTGTGTATGTACATGAGTATGTATATGTGTGTATGTGTGTATGTACATGAGTATGTGTATGTATGTATATGTATGTGTGTATGTATGTGTGCATGTATACGTGTGTGTATGTATGTGTGTATGTGTGTGTATGTATGTGTGCATGTACATGTGTGTGTATGTATGTGTGTATGTGTGTGTGTATGTGTGTGTATGTACATGAGTATGTGTATGTGTATATGTGTGTGTATGTATGTGTGTGCATGTATGTGTGTGCATGTGTGTATGTACATGAGTATATATATGTGTGTATGTGTGTGTATGTATGTGTGTGTATGTACATGAGTATGTGTATGTGTGTGTATGTGTGTGTGCATATGTGTGTGTATGTGTGTATATGTACATGAGTGTGTGTGTATGTGTGTGTGTGTGTGTGTGTGTGTGTGTGTGTGTGTGTGTGTGTAGGTCAGAAGCCAACCTTGAGTGTTTACCTCGTTTGCTAGCCGTCTTATATTTTGATACAGGGTCTCTCTCTGGCTCGGAGCTCGGCTGGCTGTTCAGAAAGCCCCAGAGCGTCTCAGCTCCTCCTCCTCAGCCCTCAGAGGCTGGTGCTCCCTGCTGCACCTGGTATCTTCACGTGGCCGCTAGGATCCAAGCTCGGGTGCCCATGCTAGTGCAGCAAGGACCTTACCAACTAAGCCATTCTGCCCCTTGGCTTTGCCAGGCTTCTCTGGCTGGCCTCACAGTCCTCTCTAGGGAGCACTCCAGACAGCCACCAGGAGTGAGCAGAGTTTCAGGAAATAGCGCTGACTCTGAGAGGTTTGGATGGTTTTCTCAAAGAGGGTAGTTGTCTCTTCCGCAGCCCCTGCAGCCCAGTCACCTCATCTCACACAGTGGGAGCTTCTCTAAGTTCCCAAGAAAGGCTGAAATTTGCAAAGGTCTCTCTCACCTTCTCAGGCGCCCTCTTGTGCATCTGATAAAATCCAGGTAGAGGGCGCTCACCAACCAAGTAGGTAATGGCGCCCACAGCTGTTACACAGCACCTACGGTCTAGGTTAGGAGTGTGCAGTAGATGTTTTGTGGGTCAAAGCTGGCAAAATGAGGACCGTATGGCCGTTAAGTGGCCATGGTAACCACATGCTGGGACTGACTGAGTCAGGATGATTATCAAACTTTTGAGACACTTTCAAGGAAAAAAAATGGGAATTTTGCTAATAACCATCCAGAAGAAGGACCACAGCAATTCCTACTGTGAAGGCACTGAAGAAATGGGCAAACTGCCTCGGCCTTTTGAAAAATATTTCCAAGACGTTATTGTTATTTTAAGACTATGATGTATTGCCTGCATGCATGTGAGTGCACTACATACATGCAGTGCCCATGAAGGCCAGAAGAGGATGCCAGATCCTCTGAAACCATACCTACAGACCATTGTAAACTACAGTGTGGGTGCTGGCGGGTACTGGGAATTGAACCCTGGCCCTCTGGAGGAACAGTCAGTCCAAAAAGGGCCATTGAGCCATCTCTCCAGCCCATGAAGAGCTATTTTTTTTTAAACGTATGATTGCTTTATCTACAAGCATACCTGAATACCAGGACCTCTGGAAGAGCAGTCAGCGCTCTTAACCTCTGAGCCATCTCTCCAGCCCCACGAGGAGCTATGTTTAAATCTACCATAGTGTCCTTTACAATTTGGAGAATAACTTATGGCAGTGATGCTTGCAATTTTAAATGAGTGAGATCATTAAGTATATAGCAAATCAAAGAATAGAAAGAAACATAAATAAATCCTTTTTTAAAAAGGGGATTAAAGAGATACATAAAATAAATAAATAAATATTTTTTAAAAAATCAGCTGGATTCCCAAATGAACTGTCCCTCTGTGGTCAAACTTCCGCTTCTCTTTTCCACGGCGGGTGCTTTTATAGCACGGAATAAGCGCAAGGAACTTCTGTTGACAATGCTCCACTTTCTAGCAAATCTGAAGGACACCAGGTTTTCACTCCTGCCCTGTCTGCTGTGGTATCTCCCTGTCCTAGAGCAACAGGAGCCAGCCCATTACTAGACAAGGGACCTTGAAGGACACTTGGGGGCAAGCCTGCTTGGGTCTTAAGTGGATGGGGGCAACCCTATTGCCAGAGCCAGCTACTCAGAGAGCTCAAGCAGCACATGACAGTTTACCAATTAGATGTATGCTACACATGGTTACTTCTGCAAAATACAGTGCAACTGAATTGCTTTAAAAAAATGTGAAAGAAAGGAAGTCCCAGGGTCAGACTGAACAGGTGTAAAGTTACTCTGTCAAAGGATTTCTTTAAAATATGTATCATATTCTGGGGGCTGGAGAGATAACTCATTGGTTAAGAGCACTGGCTGCTCTTGCACAAGACCCAGGTTCAATTCCCAGCACCTATGTGGCAGCTCATAACCATCTAACGCTAGTCTGTAACCCTAGGTTCAAGAGATATGCATGAGCACTGCACAAACACCCACCGGCATACAATAAACAAATCTTTATAAAAATTAGTTTATTTTTAATTGTGCGAGTGTTTGCGAATCATGTGTGTATGACCTCAGAGGACCTCCTGCCGCTGTAAGCGCTGGTGCTCTGGAAGTCTCTTAATTGCTAGGCCACCTTTCCGGTTCCATGTCAAAGGAATTCTTTTCTCCCAGAACAATGGTGCGTTATGAGTGAAGAACAGAAGCCAAGTGTGGTGATGCGTGTCTTTAAAAGATACATTTGGGAGGCTGAGGCCAGCATGGGCCATACAGTGAGGCTTCCCTCTAGGCTAGAGCATAGACCATCCATGCCTGTTTAATGGAGATTCTACCCTAGCAGCTAGCTGTGTGACCTTAGGAAGCTCGCATGCCCTCTCTGAGTATCTCTACTTCCCCACTGCAGCACTGTTGTGTGACCAAAAAAAGAGTTGGTCCAAGTAGAGCTGACACGTGACCAGGCCTGTGTTAAGTGACATGTAGGTGGCTGCTTGACTTTGATAGGATGTGTCCCTGTGTTCCGAATTACTATGTCCTTAAGCTCTGTGAGTCACTGCGGCCTCCAAACCTCCCAGGCTGACACCTGCAAGACCTCCATTCCAGGTTCATTTTCTCAGTGTCTATTTTGAGCTCCTGAGTCTCCAAGCCCAGCAGAAGAGGATCCAGAACTCTAGAGCTCACGATTCACAGGGACTCTGGCAAGGCAAACGCCAGCAACACCAGCAGCAGTGCTGGATATGCCCCAGAGGCTCTGGAGCGGCATCCGTAGGCATCAGAGTGGTTCTCCGCCAGGGTTCTCTGAATCCAGTCTACGTAGTCTGGCACCCGAGTATAGACACCAGGCTTGTTTGGCCGAGCACAGCCAATACCCCAGCTGGTGATCCCAACCTGGATCCAAGAACTATTGATGGCACAGACGAGTGGGCCCCCAGAGTCACCCTGAAGGAGAAGGAAGAGGGCCCAGTCAAGAAAAAACATTTTAAAACACCCTCTGGCCAGGCCAAAGAGCCTAGGAGAGAACTCCGGTGTTCCTAGATTCCCTGGGACGTGGGACATGAACCCAGACAGCGTGACAGGAGTGCCAGGGAGACCCAGAGGGCTGTTGTCACCTGGCAGGAGTCTTTCTGGCCTTCTACAAAGCCGGCACAGAGCATGTCTGACTGGATGACTCTCTTCCCTGACAGGCTGGTCTCCCCGATGTGGTACATCCTTTCACAGTCCTCTGAGTCCAAGAGAGGCACAGCTAACTCCTGGAGGACACTCGCCAGCTCTGCACCAGAGAAAAGCCTGGTCTGAGTACAGCCTGAGGCCCATCATGCAGACAACCTGGGTCTCTGTACTGTATGGTTTTGTGTGTCAACTTGACACAAGCTGGAGTTATCACAGAGAAAGGAGCCTCCCTTGAGGAAATGCCTCCATGAGATAGCTGTAGGGCATTTTCTCAACTAGTGATCAAGTGGGGAGGGCCCAGCACATTGTGGGTGGTGCCGTCCCTGGGCTGGTGGTCCTGGGTTCTATAAGAGGGCAAGCTGAGCAAGCCAGGGGAAGCAAGCCAGTAAGTGTCATCCCTCCATGGCCTCTGCATCAACTCCTGCTTTCTGACCTGCTTGAGTTCCAGTCCTGACTTCCTTTGGTGATGAACAGCAATGTGGAAGTGTAAGCTGAATAAACCCTTTCCTCCCCGACTTGCTTCTTGGTCATGACGTTCGCGCAGAACTAGATTGACTAAGACAGCCTCCTTCTATCTTTCTGTTCTCTAATCCCTCCCATGTCCTCAAACCAGAAAACAGAGTCAGGGAACAGGGTTCGAGTCCTGTCTGCCCCTGTAAGCTCCCATAATCTCATGGTTGCGGAACCTCAGCTTACCCATTTCTGCAGTAGGCAGAAACCTGGACACTGGCTGGGCTCCCCAAATCCACCATGAGTGGGCCCCTTGGTAGCATGTCTCCCAGACAGGTCTTGCCCTGGGCAGGAGTAGGGACTGGGTATGGACATAATCCCTTACCTCTTTCGTGGGTAGCCCCCCAGCCTGTTACCCAGCAGACAGTCCCAGGGGTGAGAGGAGCCTGGGCTTGTGGGAGGCAGACAGGAGAGAACTGAGAGGGCTGCAGAGGAGTGTCCAGCCGCAGCAGAGCAATGTCTCCGCTAGACGCATCTTCCCAGAGGTAGGTGGGATACACAAAGATGTTCCTCACGGCCACTAAGGTTGAGTGGGGTTCCGTAAGAGAAAGTGTCAGTCCTCCAACCTTCACGTGGTAGAAACTGGAGTTCAGAGGCCTAGGAAGAGACAGGCCCAGCCATGGAGGCAGCCGCTGCAGAGTGACAAGGCAAGGAGAACGCAGCCTCTCTCCACCCTACCTCACTAACCTGCGGAAGCAGTGGGCAGCCGTGAGCACCCACACCTCGTGAATGAGGGAGCCCCCGCATATGTGGCCCTCTTTCTCTGTCCTCAGGCTGACTTGCCAAGGCCATCGTCCTTCCGGGGCATCTTGGCCACCCACAATCTTCCCAGCACCTGTGGAGTGGCCACACACTGCAGAGGAACCTTCTCAGAAAGTCAGTCCCTCTTGGGTCCCACCATCTCCAACCACTCCTCTCACCCCCTGCCCTGGACTTTTCCCTGGGAATCTCTGGGCTGTCCGTTACCTGAATGCAATATATCTCCACGTCCCCCTGAAATACAAGAGAAGGTTTCTCAATGGGCTGTGGTTAATGCAGACACTCACAACTGGCCGAAACACTAAGAGCAAGCAACTGAATGCTCAGCCCTACATGGGACAACCTGTATCTACGTCAACACCCTCCCAAGCTCCAGAGCATCACAGAAGAGGGGGCAGAGAAAATGGACGACGGAGGATGGGGAGGCGTGCTGTGAAACGCTGTCTTCCAGACATGACGTGGTGGTGGGTGCATCCATGTAACCACTCATAGCTGCTGTAGAAGCCAGCATAAGACCTGTGCAAGGTCAGGGAGTCAATGTTCGCTCCATGGCGGATGGGCAGTGACTCCTCAGACCCACCCTAGCAGAGGAGTTATTGCAGCTGATGGCTGGTGGGTAACTGAGGGTAATTTTTCTTTGGGGTGTGACCACGGGTGGGTTGCCCACACTCCGCTGGGGTCCACACCCATGTGCGGGTGGACAGCAGTGGCTGGACTCTGAGTTGCAGCAAAAGAAGAAGAGGGAGAGAAAGGGGAGATGACGATGATGTTGGGAGAGTTACGTGTTGGGCAGTCCCAGGGGAGGTGGAGAGAGGGGGCAGGCAATGGATAGGATCAAAATAGATTCTATGCACATGAAAGTCTCATAGAATTTAAAAACAAAAACAAGAGAAGGAGCCTGGGGGGAGCATTTCATTCACAGAGTTATTGTCCCCATGAGGCCTGACTCAGGAATGGTGCCCCACTCAGAAAGAACAACCGGCTTCTCTTTGCCCCTCTCCCCTCTTGTCTTTCTCAGAGAATCGATGGACACCAGGGGTTTGGTCTCCTACTCTCAGCCTCCTCCTAGTTCTCTAGAGAGAGTGGCTGAGGGTCATAAGGAAGCAGGAAGATGGAGGGAGGGTGTGGAGGCCATCATGGGGGGAAGGAGTTGGGGAGGAATGAAGATTCAACACTCCTCACCTGTCAGAATCTGCAGCAAGAGAAGAAAAATGCACCTTGCCCAGGACTCCATGGCTCCTCTCTGGTCCACGGCACAGTGGGGTCAGAGTCCCTGAAGCATCTAGGGGAGGGTTGCATTTCAGTGTTTAGAGGCAATCAAACTGGAACCCAATTACCCGACAGGACCCGCCCAGTCAGCCTCCTGTTCTGCAGTTCCAGGGACTTGGTTTGGTAAAGGTCAGGAGCCAGAGGTGACAGGAGCTGTCTGTCAGTCCGCCTGTGAGGTTAACATAAGGAAGTCTCACCCATTCTTCAGGAAGGTGGGGACCCCGTTGCTTTACCCACTCTGTCTAGGAGACCCAGGGCTCTACCAAGGAAAATCTGCCCTCCCTGGCCCCACACCGAACTCAGAGCTGAGAGAGGAACACCTAAGCCCAGGTTCCCTTATCAATACTGTGGCTCCCGGGCCTCTCTTGGCCAACCCTATTTAAGAACTAGGAGCCAATGGGAGTCCTTGTTGATCACTGTGGAAACAAATAGCCAGGGTTTGCCCTCCAGTCCAGGAAGTATCAACTCAGAAATACTCAATGTTTTTTCAGGAAGATATTTCCTTCTGCTACTATGACGACTTCAAATTTCCACTACCATGCAAGGGACAAAAGACAGACTCGGGTCAGCCTCCAGCCTTGCTGGGGACACAAGGCCTCAAGCCAGGACTCCAATGAACCCCCTCAGTGGGGTTCGACTACTATCTGGTTCCTGAATCAAAGTTTCTGAAATGAGTCTTCTCTCTGACAGCTACACTGCTCTCCTATAGTGCTGGCCTCTGACTCTTGGCGGCTATGGAGTCTCCTGGCCTCCTGTTTGCAGTTTTCTCAGAATTTCTAGGGCAAACTTGGCCCTGCTTCGTCTCTGATGCAGGAACAGGCAGCCCAGAACCTCAAGCTCATGGCTTCCTCTCCGTGTCCACTGGCTTCTCAGACCTCAGAATTCTGCTCCATGGGCCCTTCACAGCTCTAAATGTCAGGAGTTCCTGGCCCTCCTAGCTGTCGTTAGCTTCTTAAGCATTTAAAATCGTTTTGCTTTTTCAGGTATCTGCCTAACTTTAGAGCAAGCTGATAATTCTTTGCGTAAAAGTTTCATCGCCCGTGTTACAGAGTTTTCCGTGACCTTACGTCCCCCTGCCAGACACACCTGGGTTTGAAGTACAAGGCTGTGTCCCACTTTGCTGCATGTGTTAGTAAGGCGCCCATCTGTGACAGGAATGTTCCCCTCTAGGAGTCCAAAGGCTCATTTTGAGCCTCAGTGTAGACAACATCATCAAGTGATCAAACATAGCAAATAAACATGGAACAATGAGTTCCTAATGATACCACAAAAATGTACCTAATTTCTCTCTCTCTCTCTCTCTCTCTCTCTCTCTCTCTCTCTCTCTCTCTCTCTCTCTCTCTCTACCTTACTAGGGAAATAATTCGTTATGTTGAGGACAGCCAAATAGTGAAGAAAGCTGCCTCCTTGTGGAAGAATTCCATCAAGTGAATGAGGCACATGAACGTGTCGCAATCTAATGAACTCCTTGGTCAAGCAATGATAGTCAGCGACTTCTCTCGTCGTCTCTCGTGCTAGCCCCATTCATCACTGACAAAATGCCAGAGCAAGTCAATGTAAGGGGGTGGGGGGCGGGAGATGGAGGTCTGTGCTCACAAATTAGCACTAGGGGAGCCCTGGTGCTTTAAGTTCACAGAGTTGGTCTTTCCAGGGAAGGAACGCAAACCCCGTTATCCACCCAGAAAGCTGTGAGTGGGCATGCTGTCCAGTCCGGTGACCTTTGCTCTGTGTGGCTAGAGACCTTTCTAGTCCTGGATCATCCCCTAGACCCTTATTGTAAATGTGTTTTTCTCAGTCAACCTATCTTTATGGATTTTACAATGAGGTCTTTTGCTTTGATTGTTTGTTCGTTTTCTTTTGTTTTTGTTTTGTTTTTTGAAACAGGGTCTTGTTACAGTTGGCAACTAACCTCTCAAGTCAAACCCTTGCTATTCATCCCAAAGTTCTGAGTTCCTGAACTCTCTCTCTCTCTCTCTCTCTCTCTCTCTCTCTCTCTCTCTCTCTCTCTCTCTCAGATTTAATATGCCTTTAACAGCTCAATGGTTAGATCACTCCAAAATGTCCATGTGCCTAACCTCCCCTTTGATACTCCTGAGTAATACTTACTAAAATAAATACTCCATCTTTGTTGTTCTAGACCCAATCAGGGCCCCCCTGGGGCTGGTCTTCCCGGCTCTTACAGGATTGGTATGCTCTCTCTACTGCTCTCTCTTCTGCGAGTCTCAAGTCTGAACCTTCTCCTTTCCCATCTTGGTGATTCTCCCTCCTTCCTCTGTTGGTCCCCTTTCCCTAAATTCCTGCCTCTGTCTCCCTGCGCAGCCATTGGCCGCTGGCAACTTTATTTACCAATCAAAGCCAACCGTGGACAGGGTCCCTCAGGGTCTTACGTGCGAATTCTGGTACAATTTTGGGAACCCAAATAACACAATACAAACATTAAACCCAATCCACACTCTAGCTCTAGCTGTCCTGGAACTCACTCTGTGGACCAGGCCGGCCTCCAATTTACAGAGATCCACCTGCCTCTGCCTCCTGGGTGCTGGACCTAAAGGTATGAGTCACCATACCTAGCTTACAATAAGTTTCAATGTAGTATTAATCCCACTGGACTAAAATAAGACCACTACCACAAATTTTGAGCCAAATTTGAAGCAAGCCTTATTAAATACTGGCCAGGACAATGGACACTTGCTAGTATTCTGTCTAAGCTCCACCCCACAGTTACCTGGCAACAGCCAGGTGTGCCTGACACTATAAAAGGGGCTGTGTCCTCCCTCCTCACTCTCTTGCTCCTCTCTTGTCCTCTCTTGCTCTCTTGCTCTTACCTGTTCCTCTTTTGTCCTCTCTCTCTCTCTCTCTCCATTCCCCTTCCCCCTTCTCTCCATGTGCTCATGGCAAGCCTCCTCTCTCTCTCTCTCTCTCTCTCTCTCTCTCTCTCTCTCTCTCTCTCTCTCTCTCTCTCAGAGGGTTTCTCTGTGTAGCTCTAACTGTTCTATAACCCACTGTAGATCAGGCTTGCCTGGAACTCAGAGATCCACCTGCCTCTGCCTCCAGAGTGTTGGGATTAGCGGCGTGCGGCGTGCACCACCACCACTACCTGCAGGGTAATTTAAACCCAAGACATAACCCTAGTCCTCACAGTAGCCATGTCAGATCTATATTCCACTTACTTCATTCTTCAAGGAGATTTGTATATACTTTGTTGTACAAATGGGATTGAGTTAGTTATCACCAGAAGTTTTCACCAAGTTGTACTGTGCTAAAATATGCCTAAAACAAATAGCCTGGGGTCAGACTTCCCAAAGTTTGAACCAACATCAGCTACTGAGGTGTATTGAACCAACTGACTTTTCCCTCTGTGGATCTTCTCTCCGCAGGCCTCTAAGGTCTCAGACACACACACACACACACACACACACACACACACACACACACACACACACACACACACACACAAGCTCTAAATTCAGGGCTTCGTGGAGCTGGCGTTATTGCAATCAGCCTAGGCAGGTAGAGCATCCTGGTGGAAGGGTGTGTGACTGAAACAAGCGGGTCTCCGTGGCAAGTGTTTGCTATGCAAACATGACGAGCTTAGCTGGAGTCTCATGCAAATGTCTATGATCACAGTGTGCCCCTTAAGGGTGGGAGATGGAGACAGGAAGCAGAAAGGCCTGAAAGCCTGGCTTACCCAGTGGGAAGAGATCGTCTCAAACAAGGACTGGTTGACCTGATCTCCACCGGAGTGCTGTGAGGGCGCGCGCTGGTGTGCCCAGCCCAGCTCTGGATTTAGAGAGACCCTGCCTTGCCTGTGCGCATGCGCGCCTTCTCCCTCTTCTAAAAACAGAACAAAGCTACGGATCTTTTCACTCTGCTCATCCATTTTACAGATGAAAATGAAAAAACAAACTCTCTAAAATCCAGAGTAAGGAAGGGTTAGGCACGTTGCTCAATCCATAGACATATGTCGAGCATACACGAGGACCTGCCTTTAATTTCTGTGCCACAGAAACTGGTTGGGGTGGTGCAAGCCTGTTACCTCGGCCTCTTGGTAAGAAGCGGCAGGAGGATCCGGAGTTTAACGCCACTTGCTACACAGAGAATCTGAGGCCCGTGCGAACAATAAATAAAGCGTGACTTAAACCAAAACAATAGACTTCAGAGTGGAGATGCCCAGCGTCTGAGTCACCCAGCTAAAGGGAGACGGTGGAGTGAGCACAAGAAACGGCCAGGTGTTCCTTTCGCAACTGGAGTAAGATAGGGTGGCCGGCTTTGGGACAAAGCCAGCACCCACTAAGTTTGCAAGTGGAGACTTCCTTCCCGGCAGTCAACAGCCTGTGTGAGCTCACAGCTTCCCTACCTCCCCAGGAACACTAAATCACGCGGCCCCACCCACAGCTCTGGGTTGAAGCTCTCCAGACTCCCGAGTTCTGTTCTTTTTCCTTCAACAGTTTCTGAGTTTAAACCAGTTCAGGAGAGGGAGGGGGAGGGGGAGGAGAAGGAGGAGGAGTTACTAATAAATTAATAACAATAATAATATATAAATAATAAAAATAAATAATGCTTAATAATAGAAAAATAAACAGTCAATCCCACAGGAGGGACGCTGAGGCAGTTTAGCCATGAATGACTTGAACCAGGGAATTGACTGCATTGGCATCTAGTCAGAGGACGTCAGCCTCTGGGTCGGCTGGGGCAGGGGTGCTGCTTTGAGCAAAGAGAGGGGCAGGCTTTTATTGAGTTTCGAGGGGAGGGTAGCTTCTTGTAATTTTCTGCTAGCCAAGGATCCGTGTCAAAAGATGTTTTTCTTCTTACGCGAGACACCGGTCAATTGGACCGTTGGCCAGCTCACCCTAGAAACTGCTGAGCGCCCCTTATAGTTGATACCATCGCTCTACACAAACATCCTGGCCCTGTGGTTTGCTCTGGGCAGGATGACAGGTGAGAACAGCTGAAGGATTGCGCACAGGGCGGGGTAGAAGAAACTCTCCGGCTCCAACACGCGACAGGCCAAGTTCACCGTGTGTCACAGCCTTGGACAAAACATTCCTCCAGTGATCCATCCAAGCGTCCATGTACAGTTCCAAAGGTTTAGGAAGGGGAGGGGAAAGACACAATGTGGAGGCAAAGATGTGGCCCATCAGACCTCTGAAAACCAAGGTGAAGTCGGTACCTTCAACTCCACGAGAGTTGCTCCAAGGCAACTGTCACCACTGCCCACCCATCACAAGGGTCTCCACGGCAGATCTAGAGGCAAGTTAGTGAGCGGTGGGACTTCCAAAATCAGTCCCTTTTTTTTTTTTTTGGTAAGTTTTGAGACAGGGACTCATGTAACCCAGGGTAGCCTCGAACCTGCTGCTGTGTAGCTAAGGCTGGCCCTGAACTTCAGCAGTCACATCCTGCCTGAGTTCAGGGGTTAAGGACAGGCATGCACTGCCATAACCTGGCTTGGAATGAGGATTTTTTTTTCAGGTCAATGAAGGGCAAGCAGAGCTAATGGGTTCTCTGGTAAATTCTCCCTTGGTACCTAACACCTGACTGATATATTTCAGGGGGGTCTTACAGGATGGGGTGTTTTGTTTTGTTTTGTTTTTGGTGCCAGCATACTGAGACCAAACTTTGACCAGACTAATGGAGATGAACTAACAAAAGAATAGCTTTGTGGACTGAGTGTGAAATACACTCAGAGGCTGTGTTTCACTAGCTATCTTAGTGTGTGTGTGTGTGTGTGTGTGTGTAGTGTGTATGTGTGTGTGATTTGTGTGTGGTGTGTGTATAGTGTGTGTGTAGTGTGTAGTGTGTATGTGTGGTATGTGTGTGTAGTGCGTGTGAGTGTGGTGTGTGTGTGTGTATAGTGTGTGTGTAGTGTGTGTGTATAGTGTGGTGTGTGTGTGGTATGTGTGTAGTATGTGTGGTTTGTGTGTAGTGTGTGTGTGAGTGTGGTGTGTGTGTGGTGTGTGTGTGTATAGTGTGTGTGTGTAGTGTGTGTGTATAGTGTGTGTGAGTGTGGTGTGTGTGTAGTGTGTGTGTGTAGTGTTGTGGTGTGTGTGTATAGTGTGGTATGTGTGGTGTGTGTGTAGTATGTGTGGTTTGTGTGTGGTTTGTGTGTAGTGTGTATGTGTAGTGTGTGTGTGTGTGTGAGTGTAGTGTGTATGTATGTGTGTGTGTGTGGTGTGTGTGTATGCATGTGTTCCTGAGCACACATATACCACAGTGTATAGAAGACAGAGAACATTCTGTGTCATTTCCGTCTCTCCTTCTAATGCGTAGGTCCCCGGGATCTAACTCTGGTCCTCATGCTGGACAGGAGATGAGGTGTCTCTGCAGTTCGGTGTCAGAGTCTTTAGGAGATGAGGCTTAGCTGGAGGAAGAAGGTCGCTGGGGGTTGGTCCTTTGGAGGTGTGTTCTTCTTGGCTCCTTCCTGCCATGTTCTCTCAGCTTCCGTGAAGACCATTGGTCACATGCTCCTGCCTCCATGAAACTTGAAAACTGTGAATCAAAGTGAATCCTACATCCTCCCCTTGGCTGTTTCTGTTGGGTTTCATCATGGTGACAAGAAGAGTAATGAACGCAGATGGGTTTCCCAGTTCCCACAGGGAATCTAGTTCTCGCTGGGTCTCTGGACCTGGTCACCTGATAGGGCGCTTGGGTAATCCCTGGATAAGGCCAGGTCTAATGGGAGAATGTGAGGTTCAGAGGAGGAATGAGATAGGTGATAGAGAGGTCCGCACGGTTGGCCAATCAAATGTGTCACAGCTACTGTCATTGGTTAACGGCCCTTCACTAAGTTTATGACTGAGCAAGGACCTATTTTGGGACAGCAAGTGGACCAAATGAAAAGATAAAGATTGAACCCCAATAGATAGGATTCTTCCTTCTTTCTTTTAAAGGTTCTATATTTTATTATTGGACAAACCATACCCCCAATTTAGACACAAGCAAGTCTCCACGTTCAAATTGTTGAGCTCCACCTGGTAGGATTGCTGGATGATGGTGATTCCGTATAAGGATCCATTGTGTGGATCCTTACGGACCCGGCTTCAGGCTCCTACAGTGTCTTCTCTCGAAGTTGTACCTGATTTTGTTACCAGTTTTCATCCAAATCTGTTGCTGGGTAGGATGGTTTTGCTTGTTTCTTGGCCAGGAATTGATTCTGAAAGTCTTGTGAGAAGACGTGGCAAGAAGCCAAATCAGGTGTAGGCACACGGTGGCGAAGGAAAGGAGAGGAGGGGTTTCTTAAGATGATCAGGGCTGGCCAGGGCTCAGCAGCAGGTCGGGTGCTTGCTGCCAACCCAGAAAACTGAGTCAGATCATGGGATCCACGGTAAAGAATGGACTCCAGTTGTTCTCTGAGTTCACCTATCTCCCACGGCTCATACATCACTACTCATACATCACAAAATAAACAAATGATTGTGAAATTAAAAAAAAAATTTAAAAGAGGCCAGTCATGGTGGCACATGCCTTTAATCCCAATACTGGGAAGGTAAAAAGAGGCAAGCAGTTCTTTCTGAGTTCCCAGCGAGCTAAGGCTACATAGTAAAACCCTATCTTAAAACAAAACAAAACAAAACAAACAAACAAATCACCCCCACCAACAGCAACAAACAAACAAGGAGTCCAGTCCATGCTAAAGAGTAATAAATGTTCTGAGAGAAACAGAAAGCATGGAAGACGCGAGGTAGAGGGCTGGGGAGCCACACTGATATAGACAGTGACCAGAGGTCAGAGGTCAGAGGTCAGGAGGAAGTAGACCACAGGTCACGGAGGGAGGAAGGAGCTGCAAGGGCAAAGGTCAGAGCCAGAGGCTTGCCTGTTGTGTTCCAGAAGATAGGTGGGGAGCCCCGGGCTGTAGTGAGGTGATCAGGAGTCAGGAAGGAGCCTTTCAGGATGCCATTGCCTCTGAGTTGGATAAGAAGCCGGCACAGGGTTTCAGTAGGAGAGTGACATCATTTACTTTAATGTTGCTTGTCCCTGTTTCCTTTCTTTCTTTTCTTATAGTTAATGTTTTACTAATATCCACAATGTAAACCGATACATACAAAGTGTCTTTGTGATCCGTTAGGACCTAAGTCAAGACATCATATAATTCCCAAGCACCTGTTGACTCCTAACCTCTGCCAGTGCTGTAGCCAGCACATGGCCCCTTTTGATAATTCGGTTTTACTTTCACAGGCATTTGTCCTGGACTCTTCTGCCCACTGATGAAAAAAGAGTAAACGATTCAAACAAATCAGGAGGTCGCAGCGTGTCTGCTGAGAGAGGTGTGGCTTCTTCTGCTTGAGGAAGCTGGAGAGGGCACCGTCTTCCCTGCAGGTCATACTTCCTTCAGCCCCAGCTTCCTTCTGCAGTCTCTGGTCAGTTCACCTCAGACCAGTGCACCCCTTCACACACACACACACACACACACACACACACACACACACACACACACACACCTTTTTTCTTTTTGAGTAAATTCCAGGTGATTATCTGTTCACTCAAGAATTAAGAGACATTTGGGATGTTCCAAGGATTTTGTTGATTCTAAATAAAGTTGCCACAAATATTTGTTGTGTTTTATAAAAAGATAGAGAGGGAATATGTTTGGTGGTTGTGTAGTTGGGTGTTGGGGAAGGGGGTGCCTCTGTGGGCCCATGCTGAGGCATCCCTTCCCCGTGAGGGACCAGCCTTAGATGGTACAGTATAGAATAGAGCTTATTCAGGGCATGGGGCGGGGGGAGGGGGGTGAGGGTGGAGAGCATTGATGGAGTAGAAACAGAAAAGAAGAGAGAGTAAAGGAGTAGAGGCCGGCCATGAGCACGTGGAGAGAGAGGGGGAGGGGGAGGGGAATGGAGAGAGAGTCGGGAGGAGCAAGAGGACAGAGCAAGAGCAAGAAAGCAAGAGAGAGGAGGGGGCAAGCAGCCCCTTTTATAGTGAGTCCGGCACACCCGACTGTTGCTAGGTAACTGTGGGGCGGAGCCTAGACAAAATGCCAACAATAATGGCCCACGGCTTTTTGTTTGAATCTCTTTTCTTATGGCTAAATCTGAGTAGATGCAGCAGGTACAACTTTACAGGACCTGAAAAAGACTGAGGAAGCTCTTGGCTCTCACTGTGTGTTACCTTTGTGTCACTGGGACAAAAATGCCTGCTGACAAGTTAGAAGAGGAAGAATTTATTTTGGTTTCTTGGTTTCAGAGAGTTCGGTTATTCGTCCTTCTGTGTGGACCTAGCATCGTGGTGCTATGGCGTTCCTGACCCCTGGGGAAAGACCATAGACTCAATCTAATTATAATTAAAACCTTTATTGGGCTGGAGAGATGGCTCAGGGGTTAAGAGCACTGACTGCTCTTCCAGAGGTCCTGAGTTCAATTCCCAGCAACCACATGGTGGCCCACAACCATTCGTAACAGGATCCAATGCCCTCTTCTGGTGTGTCTGAAGACAGCTACAGTGTATACATATACACATAAAGTAAATAAATAATTCATTTAAAAGAAGGTTTATTAATTAGATGCCTGCAGGACAAGAATTTCTGAGCCAAGTTTGAAACTGCCTTACGAAAAGAGGTGAGGGAAAGATTATTTTTAATTGATTACTTGAGAATCTCACATCAGGCACCCTGATCGAGTCT
Source organism: Rattus norvegicus (assembly GCF_021556685.1). Classification (NCBI taxonomy): domain Eukaryota; kingdom Metazoa; phylum Chordata; class Mammalia; order Rodentia; family Muridae; genus Rattus; species Rattus norvegicus. The sequence goes on from NC_141543.1 coordinate 19,012,183, forward strand.
TCCCGTGTCTGCCCCCCTTCTTTCTGACCCACTCAGCCCCACAAATAAAGTAGAAGAAATCAAGTTTATCTTGTATTGTCCCTAGACTCACTGGAGTGTGGTCACATCCCTAATGTCTAGCCGCCATACTCTCTCTCACCCCCAGGGAGGATGAATCTTTCCCTACCTGCATCCACACCAGAAGCCATCACCTGAGGAAAGCCTGCCATGACTGGGGAGTGATGGGGCCAGCTTTCCCTAGACGGGTGAGGCCAGCTCAAGGGAAGAGTTTTTAAAGGCAAAATCCACAAGGAGATCTTGGGTGTCTGCACAAGCGACCCAAGAACTGTTCTATTCTCCCTAATTAGGTGATCAAGGTAACCTCAAAATAGTCCTTGAACGCATGCACAAGCAGGTTATGGCAGCCAAAAGGTAGGTAGGTAGTTATGTCGTAACAAGTAGGCAGGCGGTCAGGGCTGTACACTTCTGGGTCAGGGTCACTGAGTTAGGGGTGCAGGCAAATTGTCTTCCAGGGACTGGAAGTCTAGTGGGTCCCGAGATGGATGCCTAACATAAAATGGAGTTTCTTCCGACATCACAATGGCTGTGGAAATGTGTGATGGGGCAGAGCAGTTTACCTCATTGTTGATCATGAACCAAGAAGTAATGCTGGCCCTTCCTCCCCTTCCCTGGTTATTCCCCCTGCCCGGGCTCCCCAGCCCACGGGTGATGCTTCACACACTCAGCCTGTCTCCCCCTCTTAGTTAATCCTTTCTGTAAGTGATCTCATCAAGGGTAGGCTTTACCAGTCTCCTAGGCGACTCAAACTCCTGCCAGGCGGACAGGGAAGACCAGCCATCTATTAGCAATGTGAGTATCCCGGTCACTACACATCCAGCAAGGGACGGTTGCAAAGATGGATTCTTACTTTTGCTAAGGTGCAAAATGAGCTGGTGGCAGGGGCCAGGCTTGGAGGGGAAAGGTAGGGTTTGGGTCAGCTTGTGTTCTGGGTGAGGTTATTTGTCATCTGCATGGAGGGGTTGGTGGCTGGTGGACACACGGGGAGAGCATTCCTTTTGGAGTCACCTGTCCATGGACGACGGTAGATGATGCTGTGAAACCAGATGGCTCCACCCCAGACCTGAATATAAATCGGTGAGGCAGGACAACAGACCAAGGGCTGACTGTGGCTCTGTTACAAGGGACTGGAGTGAAGAGGAATCACTAGGATGGTGGACTGTCCTTTGAAGGCCAGTGTCAGCATTTCTTCTAGGCTTTGCCCCACAGTTACCAATGATAACTTATCAATGGTAATGATAGGTTTCTATAAAAGGACTGGTTGTCCCCTCCTCACTCTCTTGCTCTCTTCCCTCTCTGTCCTTTCTCTCCCCATCACCCCCAACACACACACACACACACACACACACACACACACACACACGTTCATAGCCAGTCTCTCTCTCTCTCTCTCTCTCTCTCTCTCTCTCTCTCTCTCTCTTTCTCTCTCTCCTCTCTCTATCTTTCCCCAGGCCCTAAATAAACCCTATTCTATACTATACTGTCCTATGGCTGGTACCTCAGGGGGAAGGGATGCTTCAGCATGGACCCACAGAGCCAGCCCCTTCTCCTGCACCATACAGCGCTTTCACCAAACATATTCCTGGCTTCTTTCTCTTTTTTATAAAACACAACAGCCAGGGCGGCCCTTCCACATGGGCAGTGGCTATCATGTCCTAGAGGCTCTCGTCTGCCTTGGGCTACCCATGGCTATTTGCAGATGCTCACAGGAACCAGTCCTTGGTCACCTGGATGGATGATCCATGAACATGAGGGTCAAAGAGTGACTCGGGAAGGACAAGCCATTCTTCTGCCGCCATATTGAGCCCACACAGCCCAGTCGAGCCTATAAAAAGTGACAGTTCAGTTAGCTTGAAGACACAAGACTCCTGGAAGACAGCAGGGAGACTTTTCTATACTGCTCTGTGGACTGGGATGTCTACTGGAAGAGTGAAAAAGCAAAGATGGTCTCTTTAATTAATACGGGATAAAATCCAAGGACACCTGAAGACAACTGGAGGACGATTTGAGAATCTAAAATTCTAGTGGGCAGGTTGGAGCCCAAATCGTTCATCATCTGGGTAATTCGTTTATTGCGATTTGATTATGGGGACGACATCTAACTGTACCTCTTCCATAACTTGGAGACCTCTGTGATTTTTTTTTTAAGACCAGCCTTCACGGTGCTTTCTAACACTTAAAATCTTCCTGCAAGTTCTAAACTATTATGGGATGGAATGCTCGCTGCAAGTATGTCATTAGGAGTACGCCGATTGTGTGTGTGTGTGTGTGTGTGTGTGTGTGTGTGTGTGTGTGTGTGTGACTGCCAGGTCCAAAGGAAACTCTGCTTCCCCAAATTCTGGGTGTTAGGTAAAAGCCAGCAATCCTCGGGAATTTGTGAAGCTGGCTCCCCTCTACCAAAAGAAGCCGGTTCCCTTGCCATTGGCAGAGGATAAATGGCCTCCAGCCTCCTCAGTGTCTGTCAAGTACCCATTACAAGGTTCAAGTGCATGTGAGCATCCCTGCCCTTCTCAGCTCCTCCCCTCCCTAACACCCCCTCTCCCTGGGCTTCCCCCCAATCCCCAGCTACTCGGTCTCCTGATAACCCTGCTATGCCAGGCATGCTCACACTGCCTCTCGTTCTCCATTTCTCTTCCCCTCTCTCTCTGTCTCTCTGCTCTTCTCCTGCTTCTCTCCTGCCCAGGTCCAGTCTGCTGGCCATGTTCTGTCTACTGCTTTCTTGCTCTGCTCTAGACTCTCCATCCTTGGCCTGATCTCCCTCTCCTTCCCCTTAACCATACGACGGAGTGGCCTTGCCAACCGCTGGGTGAGAAAAGGAAGCCAGACCGGCAGGTGCCGACTGCATCCAACTGTGCCTTCTCGCCCATGGCTTCGCAGTCTTTGTTCACGGCCATTGGGTTGTTAGTGTAGTTTTCCTCTTTGTGGCAAATTACCTGACCTAAGAAATTCAAGGGAGAAAGGACGCATCTTCCCTCCTGGCTTGAGGCCGCCATCCATCTTGGTAGAGTTGGTGGGTGGTGGCTGCTTGGAGCACAAAGCAACACATGGTAAGTACCCAGCTCATTTGCTTTGTGCTGTCCAGGAGCACAGCCAAGGGAATGGTGCCACCCACAACAGGCAGGGCTTCCACCTCAATTAATCCAAGATAATCCCCGATAATCCTCAAAGGTCCGTCTCGGGGTGGTTCTGGATCTCATCCAATTCACAGTTGAGATTCACTATCATAGATGTCAACCTGTAGCCTCATGATCGTCAGATGATTGCTAACGTGTAGGCATTGCATTCGCATCCATGACTAAAGGTAAGCTGACAGGAAGGGATGTCCCCAGCTGAGCGTGTCCCTTCTGTCAGAGACAACGGCTTACTAAGAAACCACTCGTCTCATTGGTCATCGATCCCATAGAAAATGAGGCTTAGTGACCAGGAGAGAAACTTGAGAAACTGTAGTGTCTGGGGTTGGAAGAAGAGAGAGAGAAGCACGGAGAAAGGTGTTGGCAACCAGTGCAGAAACCCTGTGGCTAAGTGCATGTTTTAAAATCCTTGTTCTGTGTGTGGAATAGAGAGACTAGGAGCCAGACAGACACCTTGGTAGTCAGACAGATAGGGAGAGGGGCCATAGCTAGTAAAGATAGTGAACTTCAGGGTGGCCATCTTATTCTTCACCCTCCTGAGCCGAGACAAAGGCCTAGCAGCTTGAACAAAAGCCTTGTCGTCTTTTGGCTCTCAGCATCGTGCCCACTGCTGATGGGCTGGGCCAACCCTGATCAAGGGCTAGCCTTGATCACAACAAGCTTCCACACAGTGTAGGTCAGTCAGCCATCCTGTCTTTCCTCAAACCAAGCAAACTTAAATTAGGGGAGGGAGATGTTAAAACCCCAGGCCATGAGAAGAGCTGGATGTTTTTGACTTTGAGTTCCCTGCTCTGCTTTTGCTGAGGGCCTTTTTCTCTGTGTGCGTCTATGGTGAGCCGGTGTTTCACCCCCAGAACCTTCAGCCACTGATTCTGTCTGCTCCTGTTTGCCGTACCCAAGGTTTCTCGACTGATACCTGGCTCTGTTCCATATGTTCTATGCCTTTTCATCCTTCAACTGGCTGAGAAAATAAATCTGATCATGACCTAGACTGTAACATTTCCTTACTGGGTACGGGAGCGATGCTGAAACAAATAGTGGAAAACTCATCCAAGATGTATCTGCCTTGAACCCTGAAACCAAAACTTTGCACTGGGTTGGAGGAAAGGTTCCTTCCACCTGTCTTCCTCGACATCCGGCGTGTTATGGCCATTCAGGGGAGGCAGAACACAGCCTGTCATAGGAGTCTCCAGGTGTCGTCCTCCAAGAATGGATACATTTCGAGGATCTCTGGTCCTGTCAGGAAGAAAGGTTCCACGGGGCTCTGGTGTGGCCTAAGCAGCCAGTGTTTGAGCTCTCTGAGGGGAAGCCGGTGCAGAGCAGGTAGGCGGTGTCTCCCACTGACCGACCTAGCAGCACAGTGCCAGCCGCAGGGGCAGCCGGCTGTGGTGAGACAAGAACTTGAGAGAAAGCTGTTCCCAGAGTGCTAGCGCTCAATAGAGCAGCCACTCTCAGACGAGTTTCGGTGAAATAACCCCTGCTCTTTATTCCGTGTGGACAGGGACCTTATAAACATTTTGGGAGTAGGGTGGGATTCGGGGCTAGATGCTTCACGTTAGCTCAGTCCGAGGTGCTAGGGATGCTCTATTTGCACGGAGAAGTACTTCAGGTGTTGTCCCTACATGACTGGCAAGGAGCTGGCTGCACAACTGCCGTTCTCAGTTCTGAGATTCCCCCGGGGTTTGAGCCTGTTCAACCTTACCAGTTCTACGTAGTAATAATATTTCTAATAAATCCGGGCACGGGGTTACTGCCCACCTTAATGGCTTATGTTCCCGAATGAAAGACACGCACGTGGCCTTTATATTTAACACACCTTACGCAGCACAGTAGCTGGGACACTGCATAACCTCCACGCTGTTAGAATCCGCCTCCCACCCAGAACTCTGAGATACTACTTACTAATTTCTGTGCTCCATCTTGGCTGCTCTTGACCCAATTGAGCTGCCCTCTGGGTTACGTTCTCTTGGCCCCTTTACGTGGCGGCTCTGCTTCTCCCTCCTGCACCTTATCACCCTTCCATAGCGGCCTCTGTGTGTCTCCTTCCTCCTCCCCCTCCCCCTCCTCCTTTTGCTCCCAAGCCCAGGAACTCTTAACCCTGCCTATGTTTCCCCTCCACAGCTATTGGCTGCTGGCATCTTTATTTACCAATCAGAGTTAACTAGGGGCAGGTTCCCAGAAGCTACTTGCAGCAGGCCCTCCCATGCAAACAGTTTTGCGGGACCCAATTAGCTTTAGAATGTAAGCAGCTTGGGTTCTTCTGTCCGGTGGCACAGGTCCACTTGCCCCACAGTTAAGAGTTCAGAATTCAAGGCAAGAGCCAGGGGCAGACTGGGAGGGGAGCACCCAGACCTCAGGGTGACGAAGGCAGTGTTCTGGCTGTGGTGACTTTTGTCAGAGTCCTAAAGGTCTCCACCCAGCTCTGGAGAGGATGTCAGGCTCTGGAGGAAAGGCACATTGTTTGCCAGTCAGAGGTTCGATCCTCTGAAACTGCCCACAAACCAAAGGTCTTCATCTGCAGCCCCCAGCAAGTTTTGTGTCCCCTTTCCCAGAGCAGGACACACTCAGGCCATTCCCTTCTTGGACCAGAGGCCCATGTGTACTGTGTGTGAGTCCTGGAGATATAACCTAGCACTCTGAGCTAGGCAGGAGACACAGGAATGCTAGAGTCCCCATGTGGGGAGGGGTCAAGAAAATCCCAGTGTGCCTGCTCCCCTTTGTAAGCCCTATGCTTCCCTGGGGTCCTGGACTCGCAGGACCCCCTTTATGATGTCACCATCTTGGCAGAAATATCAATACCTGAGAAGAAAGTTGCCCTCTTCCCTTTGACTACCACACCACTGAGGCCATGGACCTCAAAGTGGGGATTTCCTGGGACTCTCATGCTGGGAAAAGCAAAAGCCTAAAGCCTGGTGCCAGCCCAAAAAGGGGCATGTCTCCAAAAAAGAGAGCTCACAGTTCCAACAGTTGGTCATCTCTAGGGCCATCTTGCCTAAGGGACTGGAGCTGGAGTTGAAAGCACAGGAATTCTGGGGTAGATGAGACAGAAGAGGAAGGCTAGGTGAAGCCTCTTGCCAGCAAGAATATAAGAAACCAGCTTAACTAAGAAGTAAGTCTGAGTCCTTTCTCACTTCCCAGTGGTAAACCTTCAATTCTCTAGGAATTTCTTCAGACACCCCATTCAGTGAGGGCCATGTCCTAACCTCTTAGGGCTTATTGTTTTCATTTATTAGATTACAATTCCATTTGAGGCATTGCCACCGTTCCCCCCCACCCCATAATCTCAGTTACCGAAAGAGATTTCCCATAGACAAACACCATCACCCTGTCAAGCCACTGATTGGGGACCACGGGTAGCTGTTGAAGATATTTCAGTAAGGATGACATTGGAGGAAAGATTGGAGAGACAGACACACAGGGGGGTGGGGGAAGAAGGGAGAGGGGGACAGGATGGAACAGGGTAAAAATACAAGTAAGAAGTACAGAAACAGGACAGAAAGGGGAAACTAGAAGAGAAAGAGACGAATAAGGGGCTGGAGAGATGGCTCAGTGGTTAAGAGCATTGGCTGCTCTTCCAGAGGTCCTGAGTTCAAATCCCAGCAACCACATGGTGGCTCACAACCATCTGTAATGGGATGTGACGCCCTCTTCTGGTGTCTGAAGACAGCTACAGTGTACTCACCTATAATAAATGAATAAATAAATCTTTAAAAAGGAGAGAGAGAATAAGATAGAAGCACAGAGGGGAAGAGCGCTAGCTGTTTCTGAAGGACCTGGGTTCGATTCCCAGCACCCACATGGAGATGCACAACTGCCTGTAACTGCAGTCCTGAGACAGCCGATGGCTTCTCCTGGTCTCTTTAGGCACCGGCCATGCCGGTGGAGTATATACATATATGCAGGCAAAACACCCATATACTTAAAAGTAAAATTAAAAATTAACGGGGTTGGGGATTTAGCTCAGTGGTAGAGCGCTTGCCTAACAAGCGCAAGGCCCTGGGTTCGGTCCCCAGCTCCGGAAAAAAAGAAAAAAAAAAATTAAAAAGAGGGCCAGAACCAAGACAGGGCAAGGTGAGAGCTTGAGGTTAGAATGAAGAGGAACCAGCAGGAGAGGGAGAAGGCCCTGAGGGAAGGAGAGGGGTCAGCAAGGGAGAGCTGGGAGAGAACCACAAGAGGGGGAAGGGCAGGGGGACATTTGCAGATAGAGCACACTAGGTCAAAAGCAGAGAGGCGGGGTTGGGGATTTAGCTCAGTGGTAGAGCGCTTGCCTAGGAAGCGCAAGGCCCTGGGTTCGGTCCCCAGCTCCCAAAAAAAGAACCAAAAAAAAAAAAAAGCAGAGAGGCTGTGGGGAACTCAGCCATGTTTGTGCTGGGACCTGGGACAACTGAGTCACCAAGCTCTCCCAGGCTATATCCCTTACAAGCAGGTGGCCAATTCGGGCTGTTTGTTTTTAAACAACATTTATTGCTTTCTAACAACAAAATAAAAAGAAATCAAAACAGCTCAGTGGTTGTGGGGGACTTGCCTCATGTGTAAGAGGCCCTGGGTTCCTCCTCTAATGTGTGTAGGCTGGGACAGTGGGAACAAATGTTTCAGGACCGGACTCTCCTCAAAGCACAAAACACACACAAACCTGGACAGCGTTTTTGTAGACAAGTCACCTCTGTTGTTCTTGGTAGGAGACATTGTTTAGTAAAGATTGTTTTAGTCAACTGTTGGAGCTGGCTGTTCTCTGGCCTTTGTTTTGGGTGAATCTCCAAGGTATCAACCACTAAAGTGCACACTCATCCAGCTTTAGTGGCCCAGTCACTTCGCCAAGCAGATGGAAAAGTCCACAGCCCTGGGCTTGGGAGGGGGCCTGGGCTGCAGGGCTGAGGGCATCAGACTTTGGTCACAGACATACTGGAAGCCACAGACCCTCTCACAGCCTAGACCATGCTGTCGCTATGCTCCGAGGGAAGAGGAGAGGTGACTCAGGCCTGCTGCCTCCATGTTTTGCACCTCCTTGGTGGACAGGAGTTTATGAAGCCATCTTATGACTCAACAACTTCTGGCAGGGTGCAGCCGTTCACCCTATGGGGTAGACACGGTCTGACAGAGGTTGGCCTGGACAACTTGCTTCAAGAGCAACTTGTTTCTGTCCCACAATTGGGGATGAGGGGAGGGGGATCTGGCCTCAAGAGGATCCAACCCCCATTCTCACAGACATAGGCCTCTTGTCATAGCCAGCCCTACTTTGGTGGGACACCCCTAACCCTGCCCTCCTCAATATAGCACAGCCATGTCCTCAGGCCAAAGTCTCCTCTCTCCTTCCTACCTCAGAGAAAAGGCTAGCAAAAGCAAGAGTGGACCTGTCCTGACAGCCAAGCTGGAATCGTGGTCAAGCCCATCGCAACCTCACACCAACAGTGTCCCAACATTTTTGTTCCAAATGGGTTCTTACCATACATGGGAGTAAAGAAAATGCAAGAGCTAAGAATAAATAATTTATTGAAACTAGAATAAATATGTGGGCATGGTTACAAGTAACTGTAAAAAAAAAACAAAAACAAAAACAAATCATTATACACACAAACCCAGGCACACACACAAACATGGTCCTTGATTGAGGGGCAGGGACTCTCTGTGGGAGGTTCCAGGACTTCCTTGTTCTCCTGCGCAGGCCGTGGGCGCCCCCAGGAGGTAGAAGACATATTTACAGCGGAGAGAATTGCCGGAAGCTGCTCATCTTCAGATCCCAACTTAAGAGCTCCCTGTGTCCCCACTGTCCGCCAAGCGCCCTCGCAGCTGCACCCCTTGCACGATCCTCTGCACCCAGGGGCGGTGAGCTAGGAGGCTGGTGTACACGCCGGGCCGGTTGCGCTCCGCGCAGCCCTCTCCCCAGCTGATTATGCCCGTCAGTAGCCAGTGGTCATCCACCTGGCACATCAGGGGACCCCCAGAGTCGCCCTGCGGAGAAGAAGGGAAGTCAGGAAAGCCACACCTGCAGGCAATGTGTGCCTCCGAGGCTGCAGTACTGAGCCGACCGTTCTGCGAAGGCCCTAGAAGAACAGGCTTTCCAAACAGAACCACTTCCAGTGGCATGCCTCCCCACAACAGGAGATGAGACTGCTTCTGTTTTACAGGTTTAAAAGGTTTACACCATTGGCAACATGGGCACTGCAGTCAGGCCAAATGCTGGCCACCTCAGGGCTAACTACACCACCATCCTACCATCCTCATTTAGTCATGTGACTAGCCCTTGAGGTCAGGGTTCTGAACCACTGGGCCCTCCCCAGAATAACAGCTGCCAACCCACGTTTTACTGTTGAAGTGCTCTGTACACAACCCATGTATAAACAAGAAAAAGTCCAGACAGGCTAAAGGGGAGCCAGCCAGAGAGAGGTGAGACAGGATGTCCCAGGGAGACTCTGAGAGAGGAGGCATAAAAAGAGGTGGGTGGTTTCCCAAATGGGGCAGACAAAGGGTGGCACTCACCAGACAAGCGTCCCGCTTCCCTTCCAGGTAACCAGCACACAGCATGTCCTCGGTGATGGCTTCCTGACCAGCTCCCCGCCAGTACAAACTTTTGCAGAGTTCAGGGTCGATGATGGGCACCTTCAGCTTCTGAAGGGTCTGAGGGCGGGGCAGGGGCACTGGGGAGGAAGGAGAGAGTCAGGCCCCGTGTGAGCATCTAGTCCCCCGTTCACCCAGCACAGCATGTCTCAAAGGTAAGTGGATCTGCTCCTCGGAACCCTAGTCCCAGACTGTCCAGCTCTTGAATTCAAATTGGATGATAGCCCTAGATTCTGCCTTCAGTCAGCTCCCTGATGCCCACAGGGGGCTACACAGCAGGATGGTGGTTCTGGACTTCCTGCAAGGGCAGTGTGTTTGGTAGCCCCTAGGTTCTGAATTGCATCTGCCCCACACCCTCCCTAGAGTTAGTCTGAGGACCCCAAAGAAAGGCTGCGACTGCAGAGTTCTAGCACCTGCCCATGCCTGCGAGACTCTGGACCCAGGTCCAGGCTGTCTCCTTCCCTGTTGTCAATGCCCTGCTGCTCCTTCAACTCTGTCTTCTAGGTCTCGGCCGTGTTGTCTTCCACAGATGACTTCTGTTTGTCTGGGCTTATCCCAGGCTCTGTCTACCCCAGTATCTGTCTGTCTGTCTATCCCAGTCTCCGTCTGTCTATCCCAGGTTCTGTCTGTCTGTCTATCCCAGGCTCTGTCTATCTATCCCAGGCTCTGTCTGTGTATCCCAGACTCTGTCTATCCCAGGCTCTGTCTGTCTGTCTATCCCAGGATCAGTCTGTCTATCCCAGTCTCAGTCTGTCTATTCCAGGCTCTGTCTATCCCAGGCTCTGTCTGTTTACCCTAGGCTCTGTCTGTCTATCCCAGGCTCTGTCTGTCTATACCGGGCTCGGTCTGTCTAACCCAGGCTCTGTCTGTCTATCCCAGGCTCTGTTTGTCTAACTCAGGCACTGTCTGTCTGTCCCAGGCTGTCTGTCTGTCTACCACCTGCCTCCCTCTTGCTTCTCTTCTACTTCTGCTTCTCCTGTTTTGTGATCGTAGGTGATATTTTTCAAACCTCCAGACTTGGTTTGAAAATTGGGCTTTATAGGAAAAAACTACTTTTCCTTCTAGGAATTTTGCTTGCTATTCACAGGTGCTGCCAGCAGGGGTGACCATTCCCACATGTGCTGGCTACATCACCATCTTGCCAGCCTGCTCTTCACTTCTACCCATTCTTGTGTCAACAGCTTTGCAAATGCCTCTCTGTCTCTCTGTGTGTGTGTCTCTGTCTCTGTCTGTCTCTGTGTGTCTCTCTGTCTCTCTATCTCTCTGTCCCTCCCCCCGCTCCGCCCCATAGGGTCTATGTAATCTTGACTGTCCTAGGAACTCTCTCTGTAGACCAGGCTAGCCTCTAACTCTGAGTTCTGCCTGCCTCTGCCTCCTGGGTGCTGGGACTGAAGATGTGTGCCACCATGCCCAGCTTTTTCTTCCTTCCTTCCTTCCTTCCTTCCTTCCTTCCTTCCTTCTTTTCTTCCTCCCTCCTTCCTCCTGCTCCTAACACTCTTCCTTGCTGCAAGTCTCTATTGTGCTTTAAAATATGGTCAAAGATTGAACTAGACATGACCTAAAAATTGGCAGTTGACTTCTTGTGAGTTCACTTCTCCAGTCCCCAAATCATCTTTTCTCTCCTCTATAATGTACATACATATGGTCTCTACCCTCTCCTATCCCTGGAATCTGCATCTGAGTGGCATCTGCCCTCTATCCCCAGCTATCCCAGACCTCTCTGGAGTTAGAGAGAAACTGTGTGCACCTCCATCCTGGATGCTTCCCCAGCCGGCAATCCAGCAGTTGGTGTTGGGAGGGAGATGGACAGAGGAGTCAGGTAGGCAGATGGGCAGGATCCGCTCAGAGAATTGGATGGGGCGTTCCAGGCGCACCAGGGCAATGTCTGCATGGGTCCCCTCCTTCCGAGAATACCTGGGGTGGGGCAGCACCGAAGCAATGCCTACTTTCTGAGACCTTGGGCCTGGGTTCCCTAGCTTCCAGGCCCCCAACAATACTGAGTACGGAGATGGTTTGTCCATATTGCTGGAAGGAGAAAGAACGAGATGTCAGAGAGGGAGAATGCCTGGTCCAAG